>NC_063339.1:91718045-91728295 GCF_021869965.1 Rhincodon typus
TTACTTGTAAAGTTGAGGTCAAGGATGTTCTTTCTATTAAATACTCTTTTAATAGTTTGTGAGGGGAAAGGCAAGCTTCTCGGTGTGTTTAGGGAGTAATTATTAGACAGAAACCTCTGCTCCTGTCATAACAGATCGGGGCTTGTGTTTTAGTTTATTTATCAGAGGGGTTTGGCCATTCCATGTCGTAATACATTATGTCAATTGTCTTTAGTGAGGAATGTCTGCTGGGTGCTGTCCTGTCAGATTCCCAGGAGCTGCAGTGATTGGGTCAGTGAATTGTCGAAATTAAAAGTTGAACATGAGCAGCTTGCAGGACTATTTCAGCTCAACTGTCCATTTCATATCCCAGCTCACGGTAATGATTCTCATTGTCTGGAGAAGTCACTTGTGTTCCACCTAAAGCTGCCTTTTGTCAGATAAACTTCCGTGTGGGGCCGGAGGGCAGACGTGAGGCACGTGGAGCGGGTATAATCCTGAGGCCTCTGTCATTCTCGGAGATGTGTCTGCGTATCTCCCTCTGTGGGTGGAAATCAGAATGAGTTCCTCAAGGGGGTATTAACACAGTTTTACCATCTCAAACTTCAGTCCCATTTGTGGTCATTTGAGATTACAGGGATAAGCTCATTGCCATTTGCCCCGAAATGTCAGCTCGCAAGCCTATGGGCCAAATGCTAAAAACTGGGACTAGAATAGATGGAGGTTTGATAATCTGCGCTGACAGGATGGGCCGAATGGTTGTCTTCCACGCTGTAAAAACTTGAGGATGGAAAAATTGATCTGCAGTGCAAATGGTCACAAATGAAAAAGCAGTGTCATTGCGAAAATGTACCACACCTTCTGCCCCTTTCACTGGTCGTCTAGTGGCGAGGATTTGGCCCTCTCCCCGCCCCGGCCCAGCTTCGATTTCTAGTCAGGGAATAGACACTCTGCCGTGTTATTTTATCATGGTGACAGCACTTCTAACTGATCCTTCAGGAGATGGAAGGTGAACTGTTTCGTCCCAGACTCAGATTAAAATAAAACAAAGAACTGACACAAAAAAAGGAATTGATATGGAAGCTCAGCAGGTCTGGCAGCATCTGTGTAGAGAAACAGAGTTAACATATCAGGTCCTGTGACCGTTCGTCAGAACCAGGTTAGTTGTGCATTTCTGTATTATAATGCCGGGGGAAATTATCGGCTTCATATGTCAAATCAGCGTATTAATCAAAATTGCTCTCTCATTTGCTTACAACAGTCAACTTTACAACTTTAAAGGGATTTAATCGGCTCTGATGCTGCTTCCGTTCCCCTAGGTGGTGAAAGACTCTGCTTAAATGGTTCTTTTTTATTTTACTTTGTGTCAGTTAGCAGCTATGTCGAATGGAGAATTGGTTCTTTCAGTGTCTACCTCAATTTGTGTCTCTGTTTGTCTCCCTGTGTATCCGCCTCACCCCCTTTCACATTCTCCGACTCTCCTTCTGTCAATATCCCTCACTTCCCATTCCTGCTCTGTATAAAGTCAGAAATTTGAAGTTAATTTGAGTGTGGAGCTGCTGGGAGACTTTTTCCTCCTGGCTGGAGTGTCTACAACTGGGCTCACATTCCCTGGATAATGTGTCTGTCACTTAGGAAGGAGATAATGAGACATTTCTTCTCTTAAAAGGTTGTGAATCTTTAGAATTCTAAATAAAATTCTGAATCCGCCAGAAAAAAAAATTCCACCACAATGATAGGATTATAGTGATGTCTTTCTTGTTGGTGTAAAATGAATGAATGGTGATAGCAGAGAAGAGTATCTCCGAGAGAATGAGGGTGATCAGCTCGTCCTGTCTGTGCCATTACCACAACATTCCCTCCGAAATCTGCAGTTTATCCCACCTCACCTCATTATTCCTGCCAAACTGGGAATGAAGGGATGAGAATAGAAGAAAAGGAGAAGCAGACGTACTTGTGGAACAGCAGAAAGGAACTTCATGATGAATCTAGCAGAAAAAGAGGAGACACTGAAGCAGCCTCTTGATGACAAATGTGTTTTCTTTGCCGGTAAAATTCACCGCTTCACTAAGCGGGAACTATTGAACTGAAGCAGCGACGGTGATTATCTTTGCTGGTTGTTCACCTTGTGTCCACCAAACTATTGCTGCTCATGTCCCTGTCAACACCACAACTGTGCCATATGTAAGCATTGTATTTACATTGGCCCAGAAGCACAATGGATAACATGCCTAACTACGAATCAAGTGATTGTCAGTTCAACTCGTACCTGACTCAAGTATAATTCACAAATTCTTTACACTTCCACATTTATCTTCCTCATTGCCCTGAAACTGAGATGAGCTTTGAATTCCTGACCTGCAGGAACAAGAATCCTTTCCATGTCTCACATCAGTAAATGTCACCAAGAATATCAGAGGAGGGGAAGCTGAAGTCGTTCACCCAAGCTTTAGTTCAATTTCCCACACCCAACGACCCAATCACTGCATCTCCCGGGAATGGAAAGGAAACAAATCAAAGAATGAAACCAGTCTCAGCTTTGTGAGTCTTTGGGAAGCGGAATCAGAGGAGAATGAAGGTGAACTTTCCAACTCAGCAGAGACAGTCAAGGAAGCTTCCCCTTCTTTAAGAGGCTGGGTGATTGACTCTGATGTTCTCGGGGACATTAACTGACCTGAGACACTGAAAGGATTCCCGTCAGAGACTGTTCTGTGTTTGATTTTGTCAATGTCAGGAACAATAAATCCTGATTCCCTGACCGGAAATTGAACCCATGCCACAGCAGTGAGAGCGCCAAGTCACAACCACTAGACCACAGGGATGTCAGTGGAAAAGCATACTTATTTTCTTACTGACACAGCTTTTGGCCTTTTTTTCACTGGAAATAAGTTTCTCCTCCAAAATAATCAAGTAACTGAGTTTGTACAGCAGGGAAGGAGGCCCATCATCCCAGTTTCCAGCACTTAGCCTGGACCCCTGTGTGCTCTGCCGTTTCAAGCGTTCATCTCAAAAAGTTTTTTGCCCTGTAACGTTTTAATCTCAAGTGACACAAAGAATGGGACTGAGGTTTGAGATGGTAAAATTGTGTTCACGCCCCCTCAGGGAACTGAACCTCATTTTCACCCACAGAGGGAAACACACAGACACATTGCCCCAAGAGTGACAGCGGCCTCAGGAGAGATCAACCCCCAGAAAGCAAGGATTTCACCCATCTGCCTTATATCATCCCAATTTAGACGTCAAAACCAGTGTCTGGTTACAACAAAGAAAGGAAGAATTCGGCCCCTCCCCTGTCCGTGTTTCTCCCTCATTGTTTCCCAGTTACTCTGCATTTTGTTCTGCCTAACTGGAACATTGCTCACGTCAGCTGCTTTCCATCCTCCCGAAAGATCTTCCTCAAGTACCTGGAAGGACAAACAGGAAATTAGTGTTTCAAACGCATTTCTGGCTGGGTGAGGAAATGACATGGTGGTGTTAATGCTATTTGATGAGAAATAATTTCGAACGACTTTAAAGAGCTCCTTCGGATGTTGGTTGCAGCAGGTGGTGAAAATTCTCTCACTCACCGGGAAAAATGCAACTCAAGACCACTGGGCGAACCACTAAACTACAAAGTCATGCATTAGAAACTGCAATGTAATAGATTACTGAATAGCCTGTGCATCGTACAAGAAGACAATGTGACAAATCTGATACAGAGCCGAGGCGATCGTGTGCAGAAGAATGGGAGATTGTAATGCCAAATCAAACAGTATCCAGGGTGATATGAACAGAGATCTACCCTGGTAGTCTAGCGATGAGGATTCAGTGCCTTCACTGCCATGGCCTTTTAATGGTTAACATTTACAATAATAGATATAAAATACTGACTAATCTTTAGAAGCAGAAGTATGTCATGGACCAGTCAGAATCGCTTCACTGCATGTTACAGGGCCACATCAGCAATGTCAGCTGCAATTGCCTGATGTGCAAACAGATTAAAACAAGAAGAGAGGGGACGTCAGGAAAAGTGAAGGGCCATGGTGGTTTGTGAGAGCTGACTGTAGGCCTAATGGAGCCAGGCCCAATGTGGGTTCTGAAGACTGGTTTTCACTGTTTACCCTGGTATATAATCACTCTGGATCAATCACCCACAATGACTCTCCTTTGTGTGTTGCCCTTTGCACATCTCACCTCAGTTCAGAGCCCAGAGGGCATCCATACATGTTAACTTGGCAAATTTCACTCAGGTCAGCTTTACAGTCTTGTATTAAGACCATAAACATTAGGAGCAGAAAGGGACCATCCAGCCCATTCAGTCTGCTCCGCCATTTACTGATCTTATGTCTGATATGATAATTCTGAATGCACTTTCTTGCCTTTCCCCATAACCCTTGATACCTTTACTGATTAAAAATCTGTCAATCTCACCATTGAATACACTTAATGACCCAGACCTGACAACGATCTGCTGTAAGGAATTCCACCAATTCATCACCATCTGAGAGAATAAATTTTCTTCATCTGTCTTAAATGTGCGACACCCATTCTGATATAAGGCACTCTGGTGCAAGATTGTCCAGAGGGAAAAACATTTTTTTGTGTCCAACATATTAAATCTGAAAGAAACCTATATGCTTTAATAAGGAGCAAGTACTGTTTTTGTAGTACTGTGTCTGAGCATGCGAAGTCAATGGATTTCAGCACTTCCTCCTGTTTGGTTTCATCCCTGATGTAAAACTTTCACTGATTCTGACAGAGCTGTCCCTTTATGTCTTTTAATGTCAGGAATTCACGTTCATTTTAAGAGTTTCGACAGGAACAATAAAATCCCCATTCCTATTTTGGAATCAAACCAAGAACACAGCAGTTGCAGTGCTGAATCCCAAAAAGGAAAGCGCGCACAATACTTGCAATTTTTTGTCTTGACACTACTTTTGACCTTTTGTTTCAGTTGCAAAATATTAGTCAGTGAGATTTTAACACCACGGAGAAAGACCCTTCGGCCCATTACATCTATGCCAGTCATCAAATAGCTCACTTCTAAACCCAGTTTCCAGCACTTGGCCCATCACCTCGTTTGCTCTGACATTTCAAGCGCTCATCCAAATAGGTAGTCAATGTTTCAGGGCATCAGTGGAACAAAAACACTTTCTTCAACAAACGACAGGAAGCATTGCTGTTTGCTACAATATGAAATCTACATTTTCCTCTTTGAAGACGACTATGAAAGCCAAACTCTTTCTCAGAGCCGTTTGCCAGTTTTCCTCATGATGCCAACAGTGTAGAATGAAATCCCACACCGCCTGAGTTTACCAGTAATGACTCTCTACTTTCAACCTCTCTGCTGACATGAGATGTGGTGTCCTCAGGTTAAACCACCACCAGTTTTGTATCTCTAAGAAGAAAGTAGCCCTGTGACCCAGAATGTGTATGGCCACTCAGTGTGTGGCTCAGTGTCAGACTTTGTGATATTATGTCCCTGGGATGCAAAAGGCACGTTTTATACTTTATAAAATGTATAATATATGTCAGTTGTCCTGGCAGGAAGTAAAAAGAAAGATTGCTTGTACACATTACGACAAATAAAAATTCAATCTTTACAATGGTGGGCACTTAACCCAGATTGCCCAGGGCTATGCACGGCATTGCTTATCACTGCGCAGGCTCAGAATGTTCCCGCGTGCCCACAATTTAGAGCACGCGCAGTGGCAGCGATCCTGAGAAGCGGTCGCTATTTTCCTCGGCTCCGCAAAAGGTAACAATGAGGCGGAATGGAGTAGGCGATAGACCGGGCGGTAGACGGGGAGGCTTTCTAAACACTTTGTGGATGCGACAGACCCTGCATAAAGAAACTATCTGTCCCCGTTTCAGAAAACGGGACAAATTGAGGCTCCGTCTCCATGACAGGCCGCGGGTAATGGCCGCCATCTTTGTAGGAGGCAAAGGGCAGCAGGGCGCATGTGCGGTCGCCGTGGGCCAGGGGAAAGAATGTTGTGAATGTCTCTCCTGGACTGACAGGAATGGAGTTTATAAACTTCTTTAACAGGGATTGAGGAGGGGAGGATTTACACACAGCAAACTCCAAAGCAAAGAAATGTTTGCTTCTTCTGAAATTTTGACCCGGACTGACTGAGATGGGTCTTGTAAATTTTTTTTACAGCATGTTAGAAAAGGATTTGCAGATTGGAAACTCAAACCAAATATGATACACCAAGATCTAAGTGAGCCACTTGGATATTATTGGCCTTTGAATGTAAGTATTGAGTAAGATAAAAGTAACATAAGGTTCCTTCCTTCTATCGTACAGTAACTATTGCCCAGTATCTTAAATCTGTGTCTTTCATAGTTTTACTACCAGTGAAGAAGATCAGCTGCTCTTTATCTGCCTTATTTAAACGTAGACGCTTTATCAAATCTCATCTCAATCTCCTTTGGTCTGTGCAGAACAACTTCAGTTTCTCCAATCTGACCTTACAACTAATATCCCTTGGTTGTTGAGCCATTCTGATTCATCTCCTTTCAAGTCTCTCCTCAGACCCTCATATTCTTTGTGGAGATCGCCTGTTTGTGCAGGCCCAAATGCTCTGTGTTCAAGTGGGTGATGATATCACACACAAACAATTGCTCACTGATATCACCCTGATTCTCGGGTATTTCCTGAACTGTGAGTTTACTCTGACCCCAGTGCTTCTGATATCTTTTGAGCTGCGGACTCTGGCATTTGATTTTAAAGTTGAACACAATGAAATTATTTCAATATTTTAAACCAGTAATCTACACCATTAAGCTTCTCCTGCTGTTTTCAGTTTCTGACTCTAGAGCTACTGTGACTCATTTTGTCACCCCCTCGCTCTGTGGCTGGTGTCAAAAGCTGCTTTATAACACCATACATTGTTCTGGTTCATCTCTGCTCTCCCTGATCAACTCTCTGTCATTGTCTAACCTGGTCTGTCTTCAATGATGGATGTAAAACTGTCTTAGGTATTGTATGAGGTTTTTTTACAGCTGAACATTGCCTGGCCATTTGTTGCTGGTGATTTCCTTCGCTTAGTGGCTCCCACAGTGCTCTTTAGGAAAGGAGTTTTTCACCAAGTGATGATGAAGGAACTGTGACATGTGTCCAAATCAATGGCAATTAATTTGTATCAATATAGTGCCCTTCACATAATGGAAACTTCCAAACTGTTCCTTGGTAGTGTTATGATGCAACTTCTGACCCTAGACACACAGTGAGATATTAAGGTGGTGACAAAATGTTTTATGGTCAAGTAAGTTGTTTTCAACCAGTATTTTAGGGTGCAAAACTGATTTTGAGAGAGAGGTTTAATGAGGACTTTTCACAGTTTATCACCTTGGCAGCTAAAGGTTGAGGGCACCAAATGTGGGACAGTTAAAATCGAGAATGCCTGTGTGCACCTCATACCATAGTAAGTTCCTCAATTTAGATTTTGGCTCCGAGTCTCAAAATCAACTCTGTCACTCTCCATCCTAATGAAGAGCTCTATCATGAAGAGGTCTTCACTTTTCCACATGAGGCCTTTCACAGTGAGATTGCCAATTAATCCACTCTTATTACACAATTAAAATTTTGAAATAAAGTTACTGTAGTTTCTGAAGACTGTAGGACTGTTCTCTCACTTCAGAGAGAGAGATGACAAATGGTGCTTTAACCTCAGGGTTACCACACCTCGGGCAATGGGCAAGGTTAAGATGGTGGGACCTTCATGGTGATCTCAGCTGTACAGGAATTGAGCACATGCTGCTGGAGTCAATCTGCATCACAAACCAGCTGTTCAGCCAACTGAGCTAACCTACCCCTGACCATTACACAATACGCCATTGAGGATGGCCTGTCCTCTCTTTGGTCACTCAATATATAGATGTAGAAAACCATCTCGTACACATTCCAGGAATTTCTCCTGTCTGGTATTGTTCCTGATTTGATTTGCTCAACCTATGTGCAGATTGAAGTCACCCATAATTACCGTGAGCACAAGATGTAGGAGCAGAATTAGGCTATTTGGCTCATTAAGATTGCTCCACAATTTGATTGTGACTGATATGTTTCTCAACCCCATTCTCCTGCCTTCTCCCACAACCGTTGATCCCCTTATCAATCAAGATAATTATCTATCTATCTCTGTTATAAATACACTCAATGACTTGGCCTCTACAGCCTTCTATGACAATGAGTTCCACAGAATCACCACCCTCAGGCTGAAGAATTTCCTCCTCATTTCCATTCTAAAGGGTCATCTCTTCACTGAGAAGCTGTGCCCTCAGGTTCTAGTCTCTCCTACAAGTTGAAACATCTCCATGTCTAACTATCCAGGCCTTTCAGTATTCTGTAAGTTTCAATTACGTAGCGTCATAGAGTCTGACAGCACAGAAGCAGACCCGTCGGTCCAACCAGTCCGTGCTGACCATGTTCCAAAACTAATGTAGCCCCATCTGCCTGCACATGGCCCATGTCTCTCCGAACATTTCTTATTTATGTATTATCCAAACGTCTTTTAAACATTGTAAATTCTACCTATATCCACCATTTCCTCTGGAAGTTTATTCCACGCGTGAACCACACTCTTGGGGGAGGTGGGGGGGGAGGGAAATGGTTGCCCCTCATGCCTTTTCTCAATCTTTCACCTCTTACCTTAAAAAATATGATCCTGGTCTTGAAATCCCCCACCCTAGGGAAAAGACACTTGCTATTCACCTTATCTGTACTCCTCAAGGACAGGACCTAAACAGTTCATGGTAGGGCCCTGGGGAGTGTTGTATCTAGGTACCTTTGTACCTAACATGGTGCCATAAGTGGCAACTTGTAAACTATTCACTGTATTCATGTGAGTACACGCGACAATGAAACTAATCTAGTTGATTAAAAATATGCTGCCCCCTGCCCCGGTCTTGAAATCCCCACCCCAGAGAAAGGATACTGCCCATCAACTTTTTGTTACCCCTCAGGATTTCAGAAACCACTTTCAGGTCAACCTCAATGTGCTACACCCCTGTGAAAGGAGGCCCAGTCCCCCATTATGACTCAATCCCTCCGTTCTCAGCAACGTCCTGGTAAATCTCATGTGAACTCTCTCCAGCTTAATAATATCCTTGCTATAACAGGTAGACCAGAACTGGACACAGTACTTCAGAAGAGGCCTCACCAACGTCCTGTACAACCTCTGCATGATGTCCCAACTTCTGTACACAACGGTCTGAGCAATGAAGGTAAGCTTACTAAACACCTTCTCAACCACCCTGTCTATATGTGATGCAAATTTAGAAGAATTAGGTAACTGAAACCTGAAGTATCTCTGTTCTACAATACCCAAGGCCCTATTTTAATTTGTAAGTGGATTTCCTCTGGGTGTTCCGGTTTCCTCCCACTGTCCAAAGATTTGCAGAGTGGGGGGATTGGTCATGCTAAATTGCGCATAATGTTCAGGGATGTGTAGATTAGGTGGATTATAGGGGGTATGGTTCTGGGTGGGATGCTCTGAGGGTCGGTGTGGACTTGTTGGGCCAAAGGGCCTGTTTCCACACTGTAGGGATTCTATGATTTTATGATTTTCTATGAAGTCCTGCCTCCCTTTGTTTTACCACTATACAGTACCTCGCATTTATTCAAATTAAACTCCATCTGCCAGTCCTCAGCACATCAACCCAAATGATCAAGATCTCTTTGAAATCTCTTTTTCACTGTCCACTCGCATTAATTTTGGAGTCATCTGCAAAGTTACTAACCGTGCCTTCTGTATTCTCATCTAAATCATTTATATAAGTGTCAAACAAAAGTGAACCCAACAGCGATCCCTCCAGAACAACACTGGTCACCACTGAACACCAGGCCTTCAGTCCGAAAAACAACTCTCCACTTCCACAGCCTGTCTCCTGACGTTAAGCAACTTTTGTATCCAATTGGCAAGCTCATCCTGGATCCCATGTAAGCTAGCTTTACTAATTAGTCCACCACTTGGAATCTTGTCAAAGGCTTTATTATAGTCCAAGTAAACAACGTTGACTGCTCTGCCCTCATCAGTCATCTTGGTTACTTCATCAAAAATCTCAATCAAATTTGTGAGACACGATTTCTCTCACAGACAACCATGCTGATTATCCATAATCGTTCCTTGCCTCTCCAAATGCAATCGTTCAGGATCACCTCCAACAAGTTATCCACCACCAAAGTCAGACTCTCAGAACAGGAGTTCCCAGGCTTCTTACATCCTTCAAATGAAGGCACAACATGAGCCACTCTGCAATCATCTGGCACCTCACCTGTAGTTATAGAT
>NC_063339.1:91728795-91744107 GCF_021869965.1 Rhincodon typus
GAAGTACTGTGTCCAGTTCTGGTCTACCTGTTATAGCAAGGATATTATTAAGCTGGAGAGAGTTCACATGAGATTTACCAGGACGTTGCTGAGAACGGAGGGATTGAGTCATAATGGGGGACTGGGACTCCTTTCACAGGGGTGTAGCACATTGAGGTTGACCTGAAAGTGGTTTCTGAAATCCTGAGGGGTAACAAAAAGTTGATGGGCAGTATCCTTTCACTGGGGTGGGGATTTCAAGACCAGGGCAGGGGGCAGCATATTTTTAATCAACTAGATTAGTTTCATTGTCGCGTGTACTCACATGAATACAGTGAAAAGTTTACAAGTTGCCACTTATGGCACCATGTTAGGTACAAAGGTACCTAGATACAACACTCCCCAGGGCCCTACCATGAACTGTTTAGGTCCTGTCCTTGAGGAGTACAGATAAGGTGAATAGCAAGTGTCTTTTCCCTAGGGTGGGGGATTTCAAGACCAGGATCATATTTTTTAAGGTAAGAGGTGAAAGATTGAGAAAAGGCATGAGGGGCAACCATTTCCCTCCCCCAAGAGTGTGGTTCACGCGTGGAATAAACTTCCAGAGGAAATGGTGGATATAGGTAGAATTTACAATGTTTAAAAGACGTTTAGATAATACATAAATAAGAAATGTCCGGAGAGACATGGGCCATGTGCAGGCAGATGGGGCTACATTAGTTTTGGAACATGGTCAGCACGGACTGGTTGGACCGACGGGTCTGCTTCTGTGCTGTCAGACTCTATGACGCTACATAATTGAAACTTACAGAATACTGAAAGGCCTGGATAGTTAGACATGGAGATGTTTCAACTTGTAGGAGAGACTAGAACCTGAGGGCACAGCTTCTCAGTGAAGAGATGACCCTTTAGAATGGAAATGAGGAGGAAATTCTTCAGCCCGAGGGTGGTGATTCTGTGGAACTCATTGTCATAGAAGGCTGTAGAGGCCAAGTCATTGAGTGTATTTATAACAGAGATAGATAGATAATTATCTTGATTGATAAGAGGATCAACGGTTGTGGGAGAAGGCAGGAGAATGGGGTTGAGAAACATATCAGTCACAATCAAATTGTGGAGCAATCTTAATGAGCCAAATAGCCTAATTCTGCTCCTACATCTTGTGCTCATGGTAATTATGGGTGACTTCAATCTGCACATAGGTTGAGCAAATCAAATCAGGAACAATACCAGACAGGAGAAATTCCTGGAGTGTGTACAAGATGGTTTTCTACATCTATATATTGAGTGACCAAAGAGAGGACAGGCCATCCTCAATGGCGTATTGTGTAATGGTCAGGGGTAGGTTAGCTCAGTTGGCTGAACAGCTGGTTTGTGATGCAGATTGACTCCAGCAGCATGTGCTCAATTCCTATACAGCTGAGATCACCATGAAGGTCCCACCATCTTAACCTTGCCCATTGCCCGAGGTGTGGTAACCCTGAGGTTAAAGCACCATTTGTCATCTCTCTCTCTGAAGTGAGAGAACAGTCCTACAGTCTTCAGAAACTACAGTAACTTTATTTCAAAATTTTAATTGTGTAATAAGAGTGGATTAATTGGACTGTGAAAGGCCTCATGTGGAAAAGTGAAGACCTCTTCATGATAGAGCTCTTCATTAGGATGGAGAGTGACAGAGTTGATTTTGAGACACGGAGCCAAAATCTAAATAGAGGAACTTACAATGGTATGAGGTGCACACAGGCATTCTCGATTTTAACTGTCCCACATTTGGTGCTCTCAACCTTTAGCTGCCAAGCTGATAAACTGTGAAACGTCCTCATTAAACCTCTCTCTCTCTCTCTCTCAAAATCAGTTTTGCACCCTAAAATACTGGTTGAAAACAACTTACTTGACCATAAAACATTTTGTCACCACCTTAATATCTCATTGTGTGTCTAGGGTCAGAAGTTGCATCATAACACTACCAAGGAACAGTTTGGAAGTTTCCATTATGTGAAGGGCACTATATGGATACAAATTAATTGCCATTGATTTGGACACATGTCACAGTTCCTTCATCATCACTTGGTGAAAAACTCCTTTCCTAAAAAGAGCACTGTGGGACCACGAAGGGAAGGAAATCGCCAGCAACAAATGGCCAGGCAATGTTCAGCTGTAAAAAACCTCATTTAGAGAGTCAATGGAAATAACAATACAATACCTAAGACAGTTTTACATCCATCATTGAAGACAGACCAGGTTAGACAATGACAGAGAGCTGATCAGGGAGAGCAGAGATGAACCAGAACAATGTATGGTGTTATAAAGCAGCTTTTGACACCAGCCACAGAGCGAGGGGGTGACAAAATGAGTCACAGTAGCTCTAGAGTCAGAAACTGAAAACAGCAGGAGAAGCTTAATGGTGTAGATTACTGGTTTAAAATATTGAAATAATTTCATTGTGTTCAACTTTAAAATCAATGCCAGAGTCCGCAGCTCAAAAGATATCAGAAGCACTGGGGTCAGAGTAAACTCACAGTTCAGGAAATACCCGAGAATCAGGGTGATATCAGTGAGCAATTGTTTGTGTGTGATATCATCACCCACTTGAACACAGAGCATTTGGGCCTGTACAAACAGGCGATCTCCACAAAGAATGTGAGGGTCTGAGGAGAGACTTGAAAGGAGATGAATCAGAATGGCTCAACAACCAAGGGATATTAGTTGTAAGGTCAGATTGGAGAAACTGAAGTTGTTCTGCACAGAGCAAAGGAGATTGAGATGAGATTTGATAAAGTGTCGATGTTTAAATAAGGCAGATAAAGAGCAGCTGATCTTCTTCACTGGTAGTAAAACTATGAAAGACACAGATTTAAGATACTGGGCAATAGTTACTGTGCGATAGAAGGAAGGAACCTTATGTTACTTTTATCTTACTCAATACTTACATTCAAAGGCCAATAATATCCAAGTGGCTCACTTAGATCTTGGTGTATCATATTTGGTTTGAGTTTCCGATCTGCAAATCCTTTTCTAACATGCTGTAAAAAAAATTTACAAGACCCATCTCAGTCAGTCCGGGTCAAAATTTCAGAAGAAGCAAACATTTCTTTGCTTTGGAGTTTGCTGTGTGTAAATCCTCCCCTCCTCAATCCCTGTTAAAGAAGTTTATAAACTCCATTCCTGTCAGTCCAGGAGAGACATTCACAACATTCTTTCCCCTGGCCCACGGCGACCGCACATGCGCCCTGCTGCCCTTTGCCTCCTACAAAGATGGCGGCCATTACCCGCGGCCTGTCATGGAGACGGAGCCTCAATTTGTCCCGTTTTCTGAAACGGGGACAGATAGTTTCTTTATGCAGGGTCTGTCGCATCCACAAAGTGTTTGGAAAGCCTCCCCGTCTACCGCCTACTCCATTCCGCCTCATTGTTACCTTTTGCGGAGCCGAGGAAAACAGCGACCACTTCTCAGGTTCGCTCCCACTGCGCGGGCTCTAAATTGTGGGCACGCGGGAACATTCTGAGCCTGCGCAGTGATAAGCAATGCAGTGCATAGCCCTGGGCAATCTGGGTTAAGTGCCCACCATTGTAAAGATTGAATTTTTATTTGTCGTAATGTGTACAAGCAATCTTTCTTTTTACTTCCTGCCAGGACAACTGACATATATACATTTTATAAAGTATAAACCGTGCCTTTTGCATCCCAGGGACATAATATCACAAAGTCTGACACTGAGCCACACACTGAGTGGCCATACACATTCTGGGTCACAGGGCTACTTTCTTCTTAGAGATACAAAACTGGTGGTGGTTTAACCTGAGGACACCACATCTCATGTCAGCAGAGAGGTTGAAAGTAGAGAGTCATTACTGGTAAACTCAGGCGGTGTGGGATTTCATTCTACACTGTTGGCATCATGAGGAAAACTGGCAAACGGCTCTGAGAAAGAGTTTGGCTTTCATAGTCGTCTTCAAAGAGGAAAATGTAGATTTCATATTGTAGCAAACAGCAATGCTTCCTGTCGTTTGTTGAAGAAAGTGTTTTTGTTCCACTGATGCCCTGAAATATTGACTATCTATTTGGATGAGCGCTTGAAATGTCAGAGCAAACGAGGTGATGGGCCAAGTGCTGGAAACTGGGTTTAGAAGTGAGCTATTTGATGACTGGCATAGATGTAATGGGCCGAAGGGTCTTTCTCCGTGGTGTTAAAATCTCACTGACTAATATTTTGCAACTGAAACAAAAGGTCAAAAGTAGTGTCAAGACAAAAAATTGCAAGTATTGTGCGCGCTTTCCTTTTTGGGATTCAGCACTGCAACTGCTGTGTTCTTGGTTTGATTCCAAAATAGGAATGGGGATTTTATTGTTCCTGTCGAAACTCTTAAAATGAACGTGAATTCCTGACATTAAAAGACATAAAGGGACAGCTCTGTCAGAATCAGTGAAAGTTTTACATCAGGGATGAAACCAAACAGGAGGAAGTGCTGAAATCCATTGACTTCGCATGCTCAGACACAGTACTACAAAAACAGTACTTGCTCCTTATTAAAGCATATAGGTTTCTTTCAGATTTAATATGTTGGACACAAAAAAATGTTTTTCCCTCTGGACAATCTTGCACCAGAGTGCCTTATATCAGAATGGGTGTCGCACATTTAAGACAGATGAAGAAAATTTATTCTCTCAGATGGTGATGAATTGGTGGAATTCCTTACAGCAGATCGTTGTCAGGTCTGGGTCATTAAGTGTATTCAATGGTGAGATTGACAGATTTTTAATCAGTAAAGGTATCAAGGGTTATGGGGAAAGGCAAGAAAGTGCATTCAGAATTATCATATCAGACATAAGATCAGTAAATGGCGGAGCAGACTGAATGGGCTGGATGGTCCCTTTCTGCTCCTAATGTTTATGGTCCTAATACAAGACTGTAAAGCTGACCTGAGTGAAATTTGCCAAGTTAACATGTATGGATGCCCTCTGGGCTCTGAACTGAGGTGAGATGTGCAAAGGGCAACACACAAAGGAGAGTCATTGTGGGTGATTGATCCAGAGTGATTATATACCAGGGTAAACAGTGAAAACCAGTCTTCAGAACCCACATTGGGCCTGGCTCCATTAGGCCTACAGTCAGCTCTCACAAACCACCATGGCCCTTCACTTTTCCTGACGTCCCCTCTCTTCTTGTTTTAATCTGTTTGCACATCAGGCAATTGCAGCTGACATTGCTGATGTGGCCCTGTAACATGCAGTGAAGCGATTCTGACTGGTCCATGACATACTTCTGCTTCTAAAGATTAGTCAGTATTTTATATCTATTACTGTAAATGTTAACCATTAAAAGGCCATGCCAGTGAAGGCACTGAATCCTCATCGCTCGACTACCAGGATAGATCTCTGTTCATATCACCCTGGATACTGTTTGATTTGGCATTACAATCTCCCATTCTTCTGTACATGATCGCCTCGGCTCTGTATCAGATTTGTCGCATTGTCTTCTTGTACGATGCACAGGCTATCCAGTAATCTATTACATTGCAGTTTCTAATGCATGACTTTGTAGTTTAGTGGTTTTCCCAGTGGTCTTGAGTTGCATTTTTCCTGGTGAGTGAGAGAATTTTCACTACCTGCTGCAACCAACATCGGAAGGAGCTCTTTAAAGTCGTTCGAAATTATTTCTCATTAAATAGCATTAACACCACCAGGTCATTTCCTCACCCAGCCAGAAATGCGTTTGAAACACTAATTTCCTGTTTGTCCTTCTAGGTACTTGAGGAAGATCTTTCGGGAGGACGGAAAGCAGCTGACGTGAGCAATGTTCGAGTTAGGCAGAACAAAATGCAGAGTAACTGGGAAACAATGGGGGAGAAACACGGACAGGGGAGGGGCCGAATTCTTGCTTTGTTTGCTGTAACCAGACACTGGTTTTGAAGTCTAAATTGGGATGATATAAGGCAGATGGGTGAAATCCTTGCTTTCTGGGGGTTGATCTCTCCTGAGGCCGCTGTCACTCTTGGGGCAATGTGTCTGTGTGTTTCCCTCTGTGGGTGAAAATGAGGTTCAGTTCCCTGAGGGGGCGTGAACACAATTTTACCATCTCAAACCTCAGTCCCATTCTTTGTGTCACTTGAGATTAAAACGTTACAGGGCAAAACATTTTTTGAGATGAACGCTTGAAACGGCAGAGCACACAGGGCTCCAGGCTAAGTGCTGGAAACTGGGATGATGGGCCTCCTTCCCTGCTGTACAAACTCAGTAACTTGATTATTTTGGAGGAGAAACTTATTTCCAGTGAAAAAAAGGCCAAAAGCTGTGTCAGTAAGAAAATAAGTATGCTTTTCCACTGACATCCCTGTTTTAGAACATAGAACATAGAACATAGAACATTACAGCGCAGTACAGGCCCTTCGGCCCTCGATGTTGCGCCGACCTGTGAAACCAATCTGAAGCCCATCTAACCTAAACTATTCCATTATCATCCATATGTTTATCCAATGACCATTTAAATGCCCTTAAAGTGGGCGAGTCTACTATTTTGCAGGCAAGGCATTCCACGCCTTTACTACTCTCTGAGTAAAGAACCTACCTCTGACATCTGTCCTATATCTATCACCCCTCAATTTAAAGCTATGTCCCTTCGTGCTAGCCATCACCATCCGAGGAAAAAGGCTCCCACTCTCCACCCTATCTAATCCTCTGATCATCTTGTATGTCTCTATCAAGTCACCTCTTAACCTTCTTCTCTCTAACGAAAACAGCCTCAAAACCCTCAGCCTTTCCTCATAAGACCTTCCCTCCATACCAGGCAACATCCTGGTAAATCTCCTCTGCACCCTTTCCAATGCTTCCACATCCTTCCTATAATGCGGTGACCAGAACTGTACGCAATACTCCAAGTGCGGCCGCACCAGAGTTTTGTACAGCTGCAACATGACCTCATGGCTCCGAAACTCAATCCCTCTACCAATAAAACCTAACATACTGTACGCCTTCTTAACAACACTATTAACCTGGGTGGCAACTTTCAGTGATCTATGCACATGGACACCGAGATCTTTCTGCTCATCCACCCTACCAAGAATCTTACCATTAGCCCAGTACTCTGTATTTCTGTTACTCCTTCCAAAGTGAATCACCTCACACTTTTCCGCATTAAACTCCATTTGCCACCTCTCAGCCCAGCTCTGCAGCTTATCTATGTCCGTCTGTAACCTGCAACATCCTTCCGCACTATCCACAACTCCACCGACTTTGGTGTCATCCGCAAATTTACTAACTCATCCTTCTACGCCCTCATCCAGGTCATTTATAAAAATGACAAACAGCAGTGGCCCCAAAACAGATCCTTGATGTACACCACTAGTAACTGAACTCCAGGATGAACATTTCCCATCAACCACCACCCCCTGTCTTCTTACAGCTAGCCAATTTCTGATCCAAACCGCTAAATCACCCTCAATCCCATGCCTCCGTATTTTCTGCAATAGCCTACCATGGGGAACCTTATCAAACGCTTTACTGAAATCCAAATACACCACATCAACCGCTTTACCCTCATCCACCTGTTTGGTCACCTTCTCGAAGAACTCAATAAGGTTTGTGAGGCACGACCTACCCTTCACAAAACCGTGTTGACTATCCCTAATCAAATTATTCCTTTCTAGATGATTATAAATCCTATCTCTTATAATCCTTTCCAACACTTTACCCACAACTGAAGTAAGGCTCACTGGTCTATAATTAGCAGGGTTGTCTCTACTCCCCTTCTTGAACAAGGGGACCACATTTGCTAGTCTCCAGTCTTCTGGCACTATTCCTGAAGACAATGACGACATGAAGATCAAAGCCAAAGGCTCTGCAATCTCCTCTCTAGCTTCCCAGAGAATCCTAGGATAAATCCCATCCGGCCCTGTGGTCTAGTGGTTGTGACTTGGCCCTCTCACTGCTGTGGCATGGGTTCAATTTCCGGTCAGGGAATCAGGATTTATTGTTCCTGACATTGACAAAATCAAACATAGAACAGTCTCTGACGGGAATCCTTTCAGTGTCTCAGGTCAGTTAATGTCCCCAAGAACATCAGTGTCAATCTCCCAGCCTCTTAAAGAAGGGGAAGCTTCCTTGACTGGCTCTGCTGAGTTGGAAAGTTCACCTTCATTCTCCTCTGATTCCGCTTCCCAAAGACTCACAAAGCTGAGACTGGTTTCATTCTTTGATTTGTTTCCTTTCCATTCCCGGGAGATGCAGTGATTGGGTCGTTGGGTGTGGGAAATTGAACTAAAGCTTGGGTGAACGACTTCAGCTTCCCCTCCTCTGATATTCTTGGTGACATTTACTGATGTGAGACATTGAAAGGATTCTTGTCAGGATTCAGGTCAGGAATTCAAAGCTCATCTCAGTTTCAGGGCAATGAGGAAGATAAATGTGGAAGTGTAAAGAATTTGTGAATTACACTTGAGTCAGGTACGAGTTGAACTGACAATCACTTGATTCGTAGTTAGGCATGTTATCCATTGTGCTTCTGGGCCAATGTAAATACAATGCTTACGTATGGCACAGTTGTGGTGTTGACAGGGACATGAGCAGCAATGGTTTGGTGGACACAAGGTGAACAACCAGCAAAGATAATCACCGTCGCTGCTTCAGTTCAATAGTTCCCGCTTAGTGAAGCGGTGAATTTTACCGGCAAAGAAAACACATTTGTCATCAAGAGGCTGCTTCAGTGTCTCCTCTTTTTCTGCTAGATTCATCATGAAGTTCCTTTCTGCTGTTCCACAAGTACGTCTGCTTCTCCTTTTCTTCTATTCTCATCCCTTCATTCCCAGTTTGGCAGGAATAATGAGGTGAGGTGGGATAAACTGCAGACTTAGGAGGGAATGTTGTGGTAATGGCACAGACAGGACGAGCTGATTACCCTCATTCTCTGCTGTCACCATTCATTCATTTTACACCAACAAAAAAGACATCACTATAATCCTATCATTGTGGTGGAATTTTTTCTTCTGGCGGATTCAGAATTTTATTTAGAATTCTAAAGATTCACAACCTTTTAAGAGAAGAAATGTCTCATTATCTCCGTCCTAAGTGACAGACACATTATCCAGGGAATGTGAGCCCAGTTCTAGACACTCCAGGCAGGAGGAAAAAGTCTCCCAGCAGCTCCACACTCAAATTAACTTCAAATTTCTGACTTTATACAGAGCAGGAATGGGAAGTGAGGGATATTGACAGAAGGAGAGTCGGAGAATGTGAGAGGGGGGTGAGGCGGATACACAGAGAGACAAACAGAGACACAAATTGAGGTAGACACTGAAAGAACCAATTCTCTATTCGACATAGCTGCTAATTGACACAAAGTAAAAGAAAAAGGAACCATTTAAGCAGAGCCTTTCACCACCTAGGGGAACGGAAGCAGCATCAGAGCCGATTAAATCCCTTTAAAGTTGTAAAGTTGACTGTTGTAAGCAAATGAGAGAGCAATTTTGATTAATACGCTGATTTGACATATAAAGCCGATAATTTCCCCCGGCATTATAATACAGAAATGCACAACTAACCTGGTTCTGACGAACGGTCACAGGACCTGATATGTTAACTCTGTTTCTCTACACAGATGCTGCCAGACCTGCTGAGCTTCCATATCAATTCCTTTTTTTGTGTCAGTTCTTTGTTTTATTTTAATCTGAGTCTGGGACGAAACAGTTCACCTTCCATCTCCTGAAGGATCAGTTAGAAGTGCTGTCACCATGATAAAATAACACGGCAGAGTGTCTATTCCCTGACTAGAAATCAAAGCTGGGCCGGGGCGGGGAGAGGGCCAAATCCTCGCCACTAGACGACCAGTGAAAGGGGCAGAAGGTGTGGTACATTTTCGCAATGACACTGCTTTTTCATTTGTGACCATTTGCACTGCAGATCAATTTTTCCATCCTCAAGTTTTTACAGCGTGGAAGACAACCATTCAGCCCATCCTGTCAGCGCAGATTATCAAACCTCCATCTATTCTAGTCCCAGTTTTTAGCATTTGGCCCATAGGCTTGCGAGCTGACATTTCGGGGCAAATGGCAATGAGCTTATCCCTGTAATCTCAAATGACCACAAATGGGACTGAAGTTTGAGATGGTAAAACTGTGTTAATACCCCCTTGAGGAACTCATTCTGATTTCCACCCACAGAGGGAGATACGCAGACACATCTCCGAGAATGACAGAGGCCTCAGGATTATACCCGCTCCACGTGCCTCACGTCTGCCCTCCGGCCCCACACGGAAGTTTATCTGACAAAAGGCAGCTTTAGGTGGAACACAAGTGACTTCTCCAGACAATGAGAATCATTACCGTGAGCTGGGATATGAAATGGACAGTTGAGCTGAAATAGTCCTGCAAGCTGCTCATGTTCAACTTTTAATTTCGATAATTCACTGACCCAATCACTGCAGCTCCTGGGAATCTGACAGGACAGCACCCAGCAGACATTCCTCACTAAAGACAATTGACATAATGTATTACGACATGGAATGGCCAAACCCCTCTGATAAATAAACTAAAACACAAGCCCCGATCTGTTATGACAGGAGCAGAGGTTTCTGTCTAATAATTACTCCCTAAACACGCCGAGAAGCTTGCCTTTCCCCTCACAAACTATTAAAAGAGTATTTAATAGAAAGAACATCCTTGACCTCAACTTTACAAGTAACAAGAAGCAATTTGTTTATTTCACCCAGCAATGAACAAATTAACAAACTTACTGACAAACCGACAATTCACAGACTGCTAACTACTCCCTAAATGGTCTAAATTCTACAATAATGCTGTTTAAATAAAAACAAGTCCCACTAATATAAACTCAATAAATAAGAAGCAATAAATAAACTATAATTTAATCTCTCCATATTCACACAGACTGATTCTGGAATATTCTGTCATCTCCGCTCTCTTCACAAACGCCTTTATTCCATTAATTCTGCCGTGAGAAATGTTTTATCTCTCAAATTTCTTCAGTAAGGACTTTGAGCTAAAATGCTGTGGTACTTTTGATGAATTCGATGTGCTTTCTCTGAGAGCTGAATGGTGCTAACTCTGGCAGATGACAGTCGGCTCTCTCCCTCGCCTTCTCTCCCCATGATGACATCATCACATTCTTATCATGTGATTGGTTTCAGGTTGTAAACACCATCAGATTTAAATTCTGAGATAACAAGGTGTAGAGCTGGATGAACACAGCAGGCCAAGCAGCATCAGAGGAGCAGGAAGGCTGACGTTTCGGGCCTAGACCCTTCTTCAGAAATCCACAACCTGAACTCACAATTCTACTCAGCTTTATTGGACACTAAAAACCGTAAGTACAGTAAACTTACTGGTACCTACCGCCCAAAAACGGGCTTCCTCCACCTCCCCAATCCCCAACCCTACCCAAGACCTTCCCCAAAATGTGCCCGCCGCCATTGGCCATGTGGCCACTGTCGGAGCACCCACGGATGACGTCACATCCTCCGTCACCGGGTACACCATTTCTCGGACAGCGAACGCCATCGACACCGCTGCTGATGCCACCGCCTCCATTTCCGAGGCCAACACCATAGACAGTGAGGACGCACCTACCGTCACCGCTGCTGCTGCCGCCTACCCCACTCCGCCCACCGCTTAGCCGAACTCGTCCTCACCCTCAACAACTTCTCTTTCAATTCCTCCCACTTCCTACAGACAAAGGGGGTGGCCATGGGTACCCGCACGGGCCCAAGCTATGCCTGCCTCTTTGTAGGTTACGTGGAACAATCCCTCTCCCGTGTCTACACTGGCCCTAAACCCTACCTCTTCCTCCGTTACATTGATGACTGTATCGGCGCCGCCTCGTGCTCCCACGAGGAGCTCGAACAGTTCATCCACTTCATCAACACCTTCCACCCCAACCTTAAGTTCACCTGGACCATCTCTAATATCCCTCCCTCCTGGTCCTCTCTGTCTCCATCTTCAGCAACCACCCAGAAACCGATATCCATTTCAAGCCTATCAACTCCCACAGCTACCTAGAATACACCTCTTCCCACCCACCTTCCTGCAAAAATGCCATCCCCTATTCCCAATTCCTTCGCCTCCACCGCATCTGCTCCCAGAATGAGGCATTCCACTCCCATACATCTCCACTACATCCCCCCCACCTCAGTGGTCGAGAACGCCCTCGACCATGTCTCCCACATTTCCTGTAACTCATCCCTCACACTCCCTCCCCGAAATAACAATGAAAACAGAATCCCCCTCGTCCTCTCCGTGACTCCCTTGTCCACTCCACACTCCCCTCCAGCCCCACCTCACCCAGCACTTTGCCCTGCAACCACAGGAAGTGCTACACCTGCCCCTACACCTCCCCCCTCACCCCCATCCTAGGCCCCAAGAAGACTTTCCACATCAAGCAGTTGTTCACCGGCACATCTACTAATGTGGTATACTGCATCCGCTGTTCATGTTGTGGCCTCCTCTACTTTTGGAAAACCAAGCAGAGGCTTGGGGACTGCTTTGCAGAACACCTACGCTCGGTTTGCAGTAAACAACTGCACCTCCCAGTTGCGAACCATTTCAACTCCCCCTCCCATTCCTCAGACAACATGTCCATACTGGGCCTGCTGCAGTGCCACAACGATGCTACCCGAAGGTTGCAGGAACAGCAACTCATATTCTGCTTGGGAACCCTGCAGCCAAGTGGTATCATTGTGGACTTCACAAGCTTCAAAATCTCCCCTCCCCCTACCACATCCCAAAACCAGCCCAGCTGGTCCCCGCCTCGCTAACCTGTCCTTCCTCCCACCTCAAGCCCCATCCCCATCTCCTACCTACTAACCTCATCCCACCCCCTTGACCTGTCCGTCCTCCCTGGACTGACCTATCTCCTCCCTACCTCCCCACCTACACTCACCTTTACTGGCTCCATCCCCGCCTCTTTGACCAGTCTGTCTCCTCTCCACCATCTTCTCCTCTATCCATCTGCTATCCGCCTCCCCCTCTCTCCCGACTTATTTCAGAACCCCCTTCCCCTCCCCCATTTCTGAAGAAGGGTCGAGGTCCAAAACGTCAGCCTTCCTGCTCCTCTGATGCTGCTTGGCCTGCTGTGTTTATCCAGCTCTACACCTTGTTATCTCAGATTCTCCAGCATCTGCAGTTCCTACTATCTCTACGTCGTGAGACTTGGTTGAGGAACAAATGTAATGCATCTGTGATAAATTGTATTTGGTTATGCTTCGATAAAGAAAATATGAAATGTACAACATTTCTGGAACTTAGATTTTCACTTTGGAGAATGATTTCATTCATTGTTCGAAGCAGAACAGCTGTCGCGTTTACATGTATTATTAAGAAATAAAGAAAATAAAGCCCTTTCCTCACAGTTTGAACATGTGCTAAAATATGCACCATTCCAAAGGTTTACAATGTGCACAAGACTGGGAAGTGTGGAAGAAGATAATGGGCACTGGGCACATTCTTGTAACTAATATATTGGAGAAACGTGAAGATCAGCACCCTCTGTCATTTGTACTGCCATCTGTAAGCTTATCACTTTCTGTCTTACGTTCCCACTGCTTGCTTTCCAGTTAAAGCTTGGATTCACCATCAGTCTGTATTTACACCAACCAGCTAATTAATCTGATAACTCTACAGGCAGAGGGATGTCGATTTAAATTCGGGACAGAAGCAGGCAGCGAATCAGAGAGTGGGTAAATTGATATCAAGTATGACAACCAGAAAAAGAAACAAATAATTAGCACGGATAAGCTTGACACATTGAATAAGATGCAGGAGCCAAAATAAATCACATGGCCCATTCTATCCACTCCCCAATTCCACGAGATCATGGATAATCTGATAATCCGGAGACACGACTTGCATGACTTGTCCACTTAATGCTTCATATCCTGAATAATTAAAAATGTCTATCTGAGCTTTGATTATACTTATCGACCCAGCCAAACTCTGCAGGAAAGAATTCCACAGATTCATCGCCTCTGAGAGAAAATGAATCCTCCTAGTCTCTGTCCTAAGTGGGTGACTCCTCAGACTGAGATGATGCCTTCTGGTCCTAAACTCTTCCACACAGAGAAAACATCCGGCCCACATTTATGTTGTCAAGTCCCTTAAGAATATTAACTGTTTCAATGCGGTCTTCACTCATTCTTTTAAAGTCCAATGAGTACAGGCCCAACCTACTCAATCTTTGCTCACACGAAAATCCCTCTACACATCGGCTAATGCGGTGAACCTTCACTGCACTAATCCAATGCCAATGTACCTTTCTTTAGGTGTGGGTTCCAAAGCTGTTCACTGTATCCTGGCTGTACTTTGTATAGCTATAACAATCCCTTTCCACATTCATTGTCCATTCTATTTGAAATATTGGCTACATTAAAGTTGAATTCTGACACCTGATGAAGGAGCAGCTCTCCGAATGCTTTTGATTTCAAATAAACATGTTGGACTATTGACTTCTGACTCATTATTTAGCTTCTTACTTATTTTTGTTTCATCCACATAGTTGACAATGATACATTCACTTCCATCATGTAAGTCATTGATTGCGTCTTGGGGGAAATTGCCTGATGTGAAATCATGTTGAGCAACCTGCAAGAATTCAGAACTATGTCCCTGATGCTCTCGTGTTTTCGTCTCCATACAATACGGTCCCTGGTCAGGGACTAATGTCTTATTTATTTTGTGCATATTTTCTGAAGGAAGGTGTCTTGCAAAGCATTTGAAAACTAAATGGTCACAGTAGTTCTGGCAGAATCAGTGGAGTGAGAGTTCAACTTCACGTCAGAGCTCGAGATCCCAGTCAGACATCAGATCGAGGAACAACACGGAAGAGAGGCTTTGGAGTGAAAGAGGAGGAAAAGCAAGGGACATGAAATCTTGGAAAACAGCACATGGGATCTGTATCAAGAGTTGGAGCTCGAAGGCTCATTGTGGGTGCGAACTGGCCAGAATTTTCTGCCTGCCGTTTGAATGGACCCACACAGCAGTCCTGTTTTAACAATTACAACTCGCTTCAATTCAAAACTTTCATGAATGTTGCTGTCCCAAAATGGTTCAATCATTCGCTAAGGGAGAGACACCCTTGGTTTGTGGGTTATTGTCACTCCTCAGACCTTTGCCGCTCTCAGTGGATATATCTGAGTGCCTCTCTGTCGATATCAAGTGGAGGATGATTGAAATGTTGACTGAACAGCTCCTTCAGTCAGTATCGGGCTAGTTGGTCAGATTAATCCAATTGCAACAAACTGCTCCCCACCATCTTCTCAAGAGCAACAGAAAAGTTGTAATAAATGCTGAAGTACTCACATCCAAGGGAAGAATTTAAAAATAAGGAGGCTC
>NC_063339.1:91744607-91747215 GCF_021869965.1 Rhincodon typus
TGTATTTTGAAAACAAGTTCACAGGAGCCACAGAAGACTGGCGGGATTTTTAATGATTATTTCTCCTCAATGTTTACTGAGGAGAGATTCATGGATGCTGAGGAAATAAGGGAAACAAGTGCAGATGTTTTGGACTGCCTTAAGGTGCACTAAGGTGGATAAATCCCCTGGGCCTGATCAAATCCATCCTCGGACATTGCGGGAGGCTAGGGAGGAAATTGCAGAGGTCCTTGCAGAGATTTTCGCTTCATCTTTAGCCACTGGTGAAGTTCTGGAAGACTGAAGGGTGGCTAACTTTGTTCCATTGTTTAAGAAAGGTAGCAAAGACAAGCCAGGGAACTACAGGCCAGTGAGCCTGACAGCAGTGGTAGGCAAGTTATTGGACAGGATACTGAGGGACAGGATCAACCAACATTTGGATAGCCAAGGTCTGATTAGGGATAGTCAGTATGGATTTGTGTGCGGCAAGTCATGTCTGACAATTTATTTTTAAACAGTTTTTCTAAGAGGTAACCAAGAGCATAGAGGAGGGTAGGGCAGTGGGTGTTGTCTATGTGGACTTTAGTACACCTTTGACAAGGTCCCGCATGGCAGGCTAGTCATGGGATCCAGGGATAGCTAGCTAATTTGATTCAAAATTGGCTCAGGAAGCAGAGGGTGATGGTTGAAGGCTGTTTCTCAGACTGGAGGCCTGTGACTAGTGGTGTGCCAGAGGGGTCAGTGCTGGGACCTTTGTTATTTGTTACTTACGTAAATGATCTGGATGTGAATATACAAGGCATGATCACTAAGTTTGTGGGTGATATAAAATTAGAAGGTAGTGTTGATAGCGAGGAAGGCTATTAAAATTTACAGAGAGATCTTGATCAGATGGAGAAGTGGGCTGAGGATTGGCAAATGCAATTCAATAGAGTTAAGATAGGAATTATACAGTAAATGGTAAGGTCCTGAGGACTGTTGTGAAAGTTAGGGACCCAGGAGTACCAGTACATAGTTCGTGGAAAGTAGTGTCACAGGTAGACAAAGGTGGTGAAGAAGGCATTTAACATGTTAGCCTTCATGGTTTGAAGCACTGAGTATAGAAGCTGGGATGTTATGTTACAGCTGTATAAGTCATTGGTGAGGCCGCACTGGAATATTGTGCACAGTTTTGGTCAACCTGTTTTAGGAAAGACATAGTTAAACTGGAAACTGTGCAAAGAAGATTTACCAGGATGTTGCCAGGCCTGAGTTGTAGGGACAGGTTAGTCAGGATAGGACTTTATTCCTTAGAACTTAGGAGAATGAGGGGGTGATTTTATTGAGGTGTATAAAATCATGAGGGGCATAGATAGGATGAATGCATGTAATCTTTTTACCAGGGATGGGGAATTAAAAACTTGAGGTCATAGGTTTAAGGTGAGAGGGGAAAGATTTAAGAAGGACCTGAGGGGCAACTTCTTCATGCAGAAAGTGGTGCATATATGGAATGGGATGCCAGAGAAAGTGGTTGAGGCAGGTTCAATAGCAACATTTAAAAAATAATTGGGTAGGTATATGGATGGCAAAGGTTTAGAGGGACATGGACCAAATCCAGCAATTGGAACTACCTGAGTGGGCACCATGGTCAGCATGGACCAGTTTGGGCCAAAGGGCCTGTTTCCACACTGTATTACTCTTATGACACTACATCTCACGACCTGCTCTAGTGCATCCCATCATGTGGAAAATTAAAAGAGAAAATGTGGGGTTGCTTGCAGAAATATTCTAATATCTATAATTACAGGTGAGGTGCCAGATGATTGCAGAGTGGCTCATGTTGTGCCTTCATTTGAAGGATGTAAGAAGCCTGGGAACTCCTGTTCTGAGAGTCTGACTTTGATGGTGGATAACTTGTTGGAGGTGATCTTGAAAGGTAGCATTTGGAGAGGCAAGGAATGATTATGGATAATCAGCATGGTTGTCTGCGAGAGAAATCGTGTCTCACAAATTTGATTGAGATTTTTGATGAAGTAACCAAGATGACTGATGAGGGCAGAGCAGTCAACGTTGTTTACCTGGACTATAGTAAAGCCTTTGACAAGATTCCAAGTGGTGGACTAATTAGTCAAGCTAGCTTACATGGGATCCAGGATGAGCTTGCCAATTGGATAAAAAAGTTGCTTAAAGTCTCAGGATGTGCTCAGGACTGGCAGATGGAGTTTAATTTGAATAAATGCGCGGTACTGTATAGTGGTAAAACAAAGGGAGGCAGGACTTCATAGAAAATCATAAAATCATAGAATCCCTACAGTGCGGAAACAGGCCCTACGGCCCAACAAGTCCACACTGACCCTCAGAGCATCCCACCCAGAACCATACCCCCTATAATCCACCTAATCTACACATCCCTGAACATTATGCACAATTTAGCATGACCAATCCACCCACTCTGCAAATCTTTGGACTGTGGGAGGAAACCAGAACACCCAGAGGAAATCCACTTACAAATTAAAATAGGGCCTTGGGTATTGTAGAACAGAGATACTTCAGGTTTCAGTTACCTAATTCTTCTAAATTTGCATCACGTATAGACAGGGTGGTTGAGAAGGTGTTTAGTAAGCTTACCTTCATTGCTCAGACCGTTGTG
>NC_063339.1:91747225-91762247 GCF_021869965.1 Rhincodon typus
TGTCAAGACAAAAAGTTGCAAGTATTGTGCGCACTTTCCTTTTTGGGATTCAGCATTGCAACTGCTGTGTTCTTGGTTTGATTCCAAAATAGGAATGGGGATTTTATTGTTCCTGTCGAAAGTCTTAAAATGAACGTGAATTCCTGACATTAAAAGACATAAAGGGACAGCTCTGTCAGAATCAGTGAAAGTTTTACATCAGGGATGAAACCAAACAGGAGGAAGTGCTGAAATCCATTGACTTCGCATGCTCAGACACAGTACTACAAAAACAGTACTTGCTCCTTATTAAAGCATATAGGTTTCTTTCAGATTTAATATGTTGGACACAAAAAAATGTTTTTCCCTCTGGACAATCTTGCACCAGAGTGCCTTATATCAGAATGGGTGTCGCACATTTAAGACAGATGAAGAAAATTTATTCTCTCAGATGGTGATGAATTGGTGGAATTCCTTACAGCAGATCGTTGTCAGGTCTGGGTCATTAAGTGTATTCAATGGTGAGATTGACAGATTTTTAATCAGTAAAGGTATCAAGGGTTATGGGGAAAGGCAAGAAAGTGCATTCAGAATTATCATATCAGACATAAGATCAGTAAATGGCGGAGCAGACTGAATGGGCTGGATGGTCCCTTTCTGCTCCTAATGTTTATGGTCTTAATACAAGACTGTAAAGCTGACCTGAGTGAAATTTGCCAAGTTAACATGTATGGATGCCCTCTGGGCTCTGAACTGAGGTGAGATGTGCAAAGGGCAACACACAAAGGAGAGTCATTGTGGGTGATTGATCTGGAGTGATTATATACCAGGGTAAACAGTGAAAACCAGTCTTCAGAACCCACATTGGGCCTGGCTCCATTAGGCCTACAGTCAGCTCTCACAAACCACCATGGCCCTTCACTTCTCCTGACGTCCCCTCTCTTCTTGTTTTAATCTGTTTGCACATCAGGCAATTGCAGCTGACATTGCTGATGTGGACCTGTAACATGCAGTGAAGCGATTCTGACTGGTCCATGACATACTTCTGCTTCTAAAGATTAGTCAGTATTTTATATCTATTACTGTAAATGTTAACCATTAAAAGGCCATGGCAGTGAAGGCACTGAATCCTCATCGCTAGACTACCAGGGTAGATCTCTGTTCATATCACCCTGGATACTGTTTGATTTGGCATTACAATCTCCCATTCTTCTGTACATGATCGCCTCGGCTCTGTATCGGATTTGTCGCATTGTCTTCTTGTACGATGCACAGACTATCCAGTAATCTATTACATTGCAGTTTCTAATGTATGACTTTGTAGTTTAGTGGTTCGCCCAGTGGTCTTGAATTGCATTTTTCCTGGTGAGTGAGAGAATTTTCACCACCTGCTGCAACCAACAATCGAAGGAGCTCTTTAAAGTCGTTCGAAATTATTTCTCATTAAATAGCATTAACACCACCAGGTCATTTCCTCACCCAGCCAGAAATGCGTTTGAAACACTAATTTCCTGTTTGTCCTTCCAGGTACTTGAGGAAGATCTTTCGGGAGGACGGAAAGCAGCTGACGTGAGCAATGTTCCAGTTCGGCAGAACAAAATGCAGAGTAACTGGGAAACAATGGGGGAGAAACACGGACAGGGGAGGGGCCGAATTCTTGCTTTCTTTGCTGTAACCAGACACTGGTTTTGAAGTCTAAATTGGGATGATATAAGGCAGATGGGTGAAATCCTTGCTTTCTGGGGGTTGATCTCTCCTGAGGCTGCTGTCACTCTTGGGGTAATGTGTCTGTGTGTTTCCCTCTGTGGGTGAAAATGAGGTTCAGTTCCCTGAGGGGGCGTGAACACAATTTTACCATCTCAAACCTCAGTCCCATTCTTTGTGTCACTTGAGATTAAAACGTTACAGGGCAAAAATTTTTTTGAGATGAACGCTTGAAATGGCAGAGCACACAGGGCTCCAGGCTAAGTGCTGGAAACTGGGAGGATGGGCCTCCTTCCCTGCTGTACAAACTCAGTTACTTGATTATTTTGGAGGAGAAACTTATTTCCAGTGAAAAAAAGGCCAAAAGCTGTGTCAGTAAGAAAATAAGTATGCTTTTCCACTAACATCCCTGTGGTCTAGTGGTTGTGACTTGGCGCTTTCACTGCTGTGGCATGGGTTCAATTTCCGGTCAGGGAATCAGGATTTATTGTTCCTGACATTGACAAAATCAAACACAGAACAGTCTCTGACGGGAATCTTTTCAGTGTCTCAGGTCAGTTAATGTCCCCGAGAACATCAGAGTCAATCTCCCAGCCTCTTAAAGAAGGGGAAGCTTCCTTGACTGTCTCTGCTGAGTTGGAAAGTTCACCTTCATTCTCCTCTGATTCCGCTTCCCATAGACTCACAAAGCTGAGACTGGTTTCATTCTTTGATTTGTTTCCTTTCCATTCCCGGGAGATGCAGTGATTGGGTCATTGGGTGTGGGAAATTGAACTAAAGCTTGGGTGAACGACTTCAGCTTCCCCTCCTCTGATATTCTTGGTGACATTTACTGATGTGAGACATGGAAAGGATTCTTGTTCCTGCAGGTCAGGAATTCAAAGCTCATCTCAGTTTCAGGGCAATGAGGAAGATAAATGTGGAAGTGTAAAGAATTTGTGAATTATACTTGAGTCAGGTACGAGTTGAACTGACAATCACTTGATTCGTAGTTAGGCATGTTATCCATTGTGCTTCTGGGCCAATGTAAATACAATGCTTACATATGGCACAGTTGTGGTGTTGACAGGGACATGAGCAGCAATAGTTTGGTGGACACAAGGTGAACAACCAGCAAAGATGATCACCGTCGCTGCTTCAGTTCAATAGTTCCCGCTTAGTGAAGCGGTGAATTTTACTGGCAAAGAAAACACATTTGTCATCAAGAGGCTGCTTCAGTGTCTCCTCTTTTTCTGCTAGATTCATCATGAAGTTCCTTTCTGCTGTTCCACAAGTACGTCTGCTTCTCCTTTTCTTCTATTCTCATCCCTTCATTCCCAGTTTGGCAGGAATAATGAGGTGAGGTGGGATAAACTGCAGATTTCGGAGGGAATGTTGTGGTAATGGCACAGACAGGACGAGCTGATCACCCTCATTCTCTCGGAGATACTCTTCTCTGCTATCACCATTCATTCATTTTACACCAACAAGAAAGACATCACTATAATCCCACCATTGTGGTGGAATTTTTTTTTCTGGCGGATTCAGAATTTTATTTAGAATTCTAAAGATTCACAACCTTTTAAGAGAAGAAATGTCTCATTATCTCCTTCCTAAGTGACAGACACATTATCCAGGGAATGTGAGCCCAGTTGTAGACACTCCAGCCAGGAGGAAAAAGTCTCCCAGCAGCTCCACACTCAAATTAACTTCAAATTTCTGACTTTATACAGAGCAGGAATGGGAAGTGAGGGATATTGACAGAAGGAGAGTCGGAGAATGTGAAAGGGGGTGAGGCGGATACACAGGGAGACAAACAGAGACACAAATTGAGGTAGACACTGAAAGAACCAATTCTCCATTCGACATAGCGCTAATTGACACAAAGTAAAAGAAAAAGGAACCATTTAAGCAGAGCCTTTCACCACCTCGGGGAACGGAAGCAGCATCAGAGCCGATTAAATCCCTTTAAAGTTGTAAAGTTGACTGTTGTAAGCAAATGAGAGAGCAATTTTGATTAATACGCTGATTTGACATATAAAGCCGATAATTTCCCCCGGCATTATAATACAGAAATGCACAACTAACCTGGTTCTGACGAACGGTCACAGGACCTGATATGTTAACTCTGTTTCTCTACACAGATGCTGCCAGACCTGCTGAGCTTCCATATCAATTCCTTTTTTTGTGTCAGTTCTTTGTTTTACTTTAATCTGAGTCTGGGACGAAACAGTTCACCTTCCATCTCCTGAAGGATCAGTTAGAAGTGCTGTCACCATGATAAAATAACACGGCAGAGTGTCTGTTCCCTGACTAGAAATCAAAGCTGGGCCGGGGCGGGGAGAGGGCCAAATCCTCGCCACTAGACGACCAGTGAAAGGGGCAGAAGGTGTGGTACATTTTCGCAATGACACTGCTTTTTCATTTGTGACCATTTTCACTGCAGATCAATTTTTCCATCCTCAAGTTTTTACAGCGTGGAAGACAACCATTCGGCCCATCCTGTCAGCGCAGATTATCAAACCTCCATCTATTCTAGTCCCAGTTTTTAGCATTTGGCCCATAGGCTTGCGAGCTGACATTTCGGGGCAAATGGCAATGAGCTTATCCCTGTAATCTCAAATGACCACAAATGGGACTGAAGTTTGAGATGGTAAAACTGTGTTAATACCCCCTTGAGGAACTCATTCTGATTTCCACCCACAGAGGGAGATACGCAGACACATCTCCGAGAATGACAGAGGCCTCAGGATTATACCCGCTCCACGTGCCTCACGTCTGCCCTCCGGCCTCACACGGAAGTTTATCTGACAAAAGGCAGCTTTAGGTGGAACACAAGTGACTTCTCCAGACAATGAGAATCATTACCGTGAGCTGGGATATGAAATGGACAGTTGAGCTGAAATAGTCCTGCAAGCTGCTCATGTTCAACTTTTAATTTCGACAATTCACTGACCCAATCACTGCAGCTCCTGGGAATCTGACAGGACAGCACCCAGCAGACATTCCTCACTAAAGACAATTGACATAATGTATTACGACATGGAATGGCCAAACCCCTCTGATAAATAAACTAAAACACAAGCCCCGATCTGTTATGACAGGAGCAGAGGTTTCTGTCTAATAATTACTCCCTAAACACACCGAGAAGCTTGCCTTTCCCCTCACAAACTATTAAAAGAGTATTTAATAGAAAGAACATCCTTGACCTCAACTTTACAAGTAACAAGAAGCAATTTATTTATTTAACCCAGCAATGAACAAATTAACAAAATTACTGACAAACCGACAATTCACAGACTGCTAACTACTCCCTAAATGGTCTAAATTCTACAATAATGCTGTTTAAATAAAAACAAGTCCCACTAATATAAACTCAATAAATAAGAAGCAATAAATAAATTATAATTTAATCTCTCCATATTCACACAGACTGATTCTGGAATATTCTATCATCTCCGCTCTCTTCACAAACACCTTTATTCCATTAATTCTGCTGTCAGGAATGTTTTATCTCTCAAATTTCTTCAGTAAGGACTTTGAGCTAAAATGCTGTGGTACTTTTGATGAATTCGATGTGCTTTCTCTGAGAGCTGAATGGTGCTAACTCTGGCAGATGACAGTCGGCTCTCTCCCTCGCCTTCTCTCCCCATGATGACATCATCACATTCTTATCATGTGATTGGTTTCAGGTTGTAAACACCATCAGATTTCAATTCTGAGATAACAAGGTGTGGAGCTGGATGAACACAGCAGGTCAAGCAGCATCAGAGGAGCAGGAAGGCTGACGTTTCGGGCCTAGACCCTTCTTCAGAAATCCACAACCTGAACTCACAATTCTACTCAGCTTTATTGGACACTAAAAACCGTAAGTACAGTAAACTTACTGGTACCTACCGCCCAAAAACGGGCTTCCTCCACCTCCCCAATCCCCAACCCTACCCAAGACCTTCCCCAAAATGTGCCCGCCGCCATTGGCCATGTGGCCACTGTCGGAGCACCCACGGATGACGTCACATCCTCCATCACCGGGTACACCACTTCTAGGACAGCGAACGCCATCGACACCGCTGCTGATGCCACCGCCTCCATTTCCGAGGCCAACACCATAGACAGTGAGGACGCACCTACCGTCACCGCTGCTGCCGCCGCCTACCCCGCTCCGCCCACCGCTTAGCCGAACTCGTCCTCACCCTCAACAACTTCTCTTTCAATTCCTCCCACTTCCTACAGACAAAGGGGGTGGCCATGGGTACCCGCACGGGCCCAAGCTATGCCTGCCTCTTTGTAGGTTACGTGGAACAATCCCTCTCCCGTGTCTACACTGGCCCTAAACCCTACTTCTTCCTCAGTTACATTGATGACTGTATCGGCGCCGCCTCGTGCTCCCACGAGGAGCTCGAACAGTTCATCCACTTCATCAACACCTTCCACCCCAACCTTAAGTTCACCTGGACCATCTCTAATATCTCTCCTTCCTGGACCTCTCTGTCTCCATCTTCAGCAACCACCTAGAAACCGATATCCATTTCAAGCCCATCGACTCCCACAGCTACCTAGAATACACCTCCTCCCACCCACCTTCCTGCAAAAATGCCATCCCCTATTCCCAATTCCTTCGCCTCCACTGCATCGGCTCCCAGGATGAGGCATTCCACTCCCATACATCTCCGCTACATCCCCCCCACCTCAGTGGTCGAGAACGCCCTCGACCATGTCTCCCACATTTCCTGCAACTCATCCCTCACACCCCCTCCCCGAAATAACAACGAAAACAGAATCCCCCTCGTCCTCATGTACTACCCCACCAACCTCCGGATCTAACACATCATTTTCCGACACTTCCGCCAGCTGCAATCTGACCCCACCACCAAAGACATTTTTACCTCCCCGCCCTTATCTGCTTTCCGGAGGGACCACTCTCTCCGTGACTCCCTTGTCCACTCCACAGTCACCCAGCACTTTGCCCTGCAACCACAGGAAGTGCTACACCTGCCCCTACACCTCCCCCCTCACCCCCATCCTAGGCCCCAGGAAGACTTTCCACATCAAGCAGTTGTTCACCGGCACATCTACTAATGTGGTATACTGCATCCGCTGTTCCTGTTGTGGCCTCCTCTACTTTTGGAAAACCAAGCGGAGGCTTGGGGACTGCTTTGCAGAACACCTATGCTCGGTTTGCAGTAAACAACTGCACCTCCCAGTTGCGAACCATTTCAACTCCCACTCCCATTCCTCAGACAACATGTCCATACTGGGCCTGCTGCAGTGCCACAACGATGCTACCCGAAGGTTGCAGGAACAGCAACTCATATTCTGCTTGGGAACCCTGCAGCCAAGTGGTATCATTGTGGACTTCACAAGCTTCAAAATCTCCCCTCCCACTACCGCATCCCAAAACCAGCCCAGCAGGTCCCCAACTCGCTAACCTGTCTCCCTATCCCCTCCTCCCACCTCAAGCCCCACCCCCATCTCCTACCTACTAACCTCATCCCACCCCCTTGACCTGTCCGTCCTCCCTGGACTGACCTATCTCCTCCCTACCTCCCCACCTACACTCACCTTTACTGGCTCCATCCCTGCCTCTTTGACCAGTCTGTCTCCTCTCCACCCATCTTCTCCTATATCCACCTTCTATCCGCCTCCCCCTCTCTCCCTATTTATTTCAGAACCCCCTTCCCCTCCCCCATTTCTGAAGAAGGGTCTAGGCCCGAAACGTCAGCCTTACTGCTCCTCTGATGCTGCTTGGCCTGCTGTGTTCATCCAGCTCTACACCTTGTTATCTCAGATTCTCCAGCATCTGCAGTTCCTACTATCTCTACGTCGTGAGACTTGGTTGAGGAACAAATGTAATGCATCTGTGATAAATTGTATTTGGTTATGCTTCGATAAAGAAAATATGAACTGTACAACATTTCTGGAACTTAGATTTTCACTTTGGAGAATGATTTCATTCATTGTTCGAAGCAGAACAGCTGTCGCGTTTACATGTATTATTAAGAAATAAAGAAAATAAAGCCCTTTCCTCACAGTTTGAACACGTATTAAAATATGCACCATTCCAAAGGTTTACAATGTGCACAAGACTGGGAAGCGTGGAAGAAGATAATGGGCACTGGGCACATTCTTGTAACTAATATATTGGAGAAACGTGAAGATCAGCACCCTCTGTCATTTGTACTGCCATCTGTAAGCTTATCACTTTCTGTCTTACATTCCCACTGCTTGCTTTCCAGTTAAAGCTTGGATTCACCATCAGTCTGTATTTCCACCAAGCAGCTAATTAATCCGAGAACTCTACAGGCAGAGGGATGTCGATTTAAATTCGGGACAGAAGCAGGCAGCGAATCAGAGAGTGGGTAAATTGATATCAAGTATGACAACCAGAAAAAGAAACAAGTAATTAGAACGGATAAGCTTGACACATTGAATAAGATGCAGGAGCCAAAATAAATCACATGGCCCATTCTATCCGCTCGCCAATTCCACGAGATCATGGATAATCTGATAATCCGGAGACACGACTTGCATGACTTGTCCACTTAATCCTTCATATCCTAAATAATTAAAAATGTCTATCTGAGCTTTGATTATACTTATCGACCCAGCCGAACTCTGTAGTAAAGAATTCCACAGATTCATCACCTCTGAGAGAAAATGAATCCTCCTAGTCTCTGTCCTAAGTGGGTGACTCCTCAGACTGAGATGATGCCTTCTGGTCCTAAACTCTTCCACACAGAGAAAACATCCGGCCCACATTTATGTTGTCAAGCCCCTTAAGAATATTAACTGTTTCAATGCGGTCTTCACTCATTCTTTTAAAGTCCAATGAGTACAGGCCCAACCTACTCAATCTCTGCTCACACGAAAATCCCTCTACACATCGGCTAATGCGATGAACCTTCACTGCACTAATCCAATGCCAATGTACCTTTCTTTAGGTGTGGGTTCCAAAGCTGTTCACTGTATCCTGGCTGTACTTTGTATAGCTATAACAATCCCTTTCCACATTCATTGTCCATTCTATTTGAAATATTGGCTACATTAAAGTTGAATTCTGACACCTGACGAAGGAGCACCTCTCCGAATGCTTTGATTTCAAATAAACATGTTGGACTATTGATTCTGACTCATTATTTAGCTTCTTACTTATTTTTGTTTCATCCACATAGTTGACAATGATACATTCACTTCCATCATGTAAGTCATTGATTGCGTCTTGGGGGAAATTGCCTGATGTGAAATCATGTTGAGCAACCTGCAAGAATTCAGAACTATGTCCCTGATGCTCTCGTGTTTTCGTCTCCATACAATACGGTCCCTGGTCAGGGACTAATGTCTTATTTATTTTGTGCATATTTTCTGAAGGAAGGTGTCTTGCAAAGCATTTGAAAACTAAATGGTCACAGTAGTTCTGGCAGAATCAGTGGAGTGAGAGTTCAACTTCACGTCAGAGCTCGAGATCCCAGTCAGACATCAGATCGAGGAACAACACGGAAGAGAGGCTTTGGAGTGAAAGAGGAGGAAAAGCAAGGGACATGAAATCTTGGAAAACAGCACATGGGATCTGTATCAAGAGTTGGAGCTCGAAGGCTCATTGTGGGTGCGAACTGGTCAGAATTTTCTGCCTGCCGTTTGAATGGACCCACACAGCAGTCCTGTTTTAACAATTACAACTCGCTTCAATTCAAAACTTTCATGAATGTTGCTGTCCCAAAATGGTACAATCATTCGCTCAGGGAGAGACACCCTTGGTTTGTGGGTTATTGTCACTCCTCAGACCTTTGCCGCTCTCAGTGGATATATCTGAGTGCCTCTCTGTCGATATCAAGTGGAGGATGATTGAAATGTTGACTGAACAGCTCCTTCAGTCAGTATCGGGCTAGTTGGTCAGATTAATCCAATTGCAACAAACTGCTCCCCACCATCTTCTCAAGAGCAACAGAAAAGTTGTAATAAATGCTGAAGTACTCACATCCAAGGGAAGAATTTAAAAATAAGGAGGCTCTAAGTTTCTTCAGATTAATATTCTAATTCACTGTAAACACTAATTGTGACGATTTTGGCATTTTGGCTTTGTGCAGTAGCGTGGCTGAGCGGTCTAAGGCGCAGGATTTAAGCACACATATCTGTTGTGTTGTGGGTTCAAATCCCACCGCGACTGCATTCACTTGTGATGTACCCTAGCTTGGCAATGTCAAAAATGTGATGTCTTCTTTTCTTCTCGGTGTTTGCAGTTCCTCGGGCCTCTGACAGTTTTGGTGATGAAAGCAGTAAAATGGGCAACAAGTCCTGAAACCAGTGAGAGCTCCAGCTGTACAGCACCTCCTCAGATCTTCGCTTGGGGACTTTGCATGTCATGTTGGCGCCAGCTTCTGCTTCTCAATTGGTCAGTCGCTGAAAGGGCTGTAGCTCGAGACCACCCAGGTACGCTGCTTCAGCAATTTCAGAACAAACAATTATTTCGACAACGTATCTACATCTCACCCACTAGACCTCTGTGATGAGATTGGATTTACACAGCACCATCAATGCTTCACCTCGGCTCCACTCGGAGTGGGACAGGGACAGGGACAAGTAGCAGGATATGATACCGTATTCTCCAATCAGAGAGTGGTGTGACCCTTTTTATCTTTTAGTTTTAAATTCTGTATCTGAGACTTCTCTCACTAACACCTGATGAAGGAGTGAGGTTCCGAAAGCTTGTGTTTTCAAATAAACCTGCTGGACGATAACCTAGTGTCACGTGATTTCTGACTTTGTCTGCACCTGTCCAACACCGGCACCTCCACATCAGGGGATTTTGCACAGTTTGTTAACGTCCGTTTCCGTGGCTCAACGGATCAGCATCAGAATGTAAATTGAAAAGATACTAGCTCGAGGCCATGCAAATGCAGTACTTCGGTTGCTTTGAGTCAAGTTCTTCCATTTAACCCACGCAAAATCCATGACAAGATTGAATTCAAAATACACCCATCAAGGACTCTCTCTTCCACTGCTCCACACAGAGTGAGACAGAGACAAGCAGCGGGATTTGACCCCTCTCTCCAATTTCCCGCTGCCAGCAGAAAGCGGCCACTGCAGCTTCAATCAGCGGCTTCCTGCTCATCCCTGGACACAATTTATAGAAACTCGTTTCTCATGAATGGTTTTCATTGTGTGAAAGGGTCGAAAAAACTTTTCTTAAATTTGGCAACAACTGCTGCAGATTTTCCCTGTCTTTGGAACCTTTCCACCCAAATCCCTGTCTCCAAGTTAGAAGCAGCAAGATTTTGTGATGAGAACAGCAATATAAAAACGAACTCTGTTCAGATTTAACGAAAAGTGGGTAAAACACAACTTGTTCGGATAATGAGGGAGCAGTGCTGTGAGGCGAATGTAATAACCGCTACCCTGCAGAAACACAGCGGGCACACCGACCCTAGTTTTTACATTGTCTTGGTCTATTATGCACAAACGATCCAGTCATCTATTACATTGCAGTTTCTAATGCATGAGACCATCTCTCAGAGGACACCTATGCCTACAGTGTTGGTTCTGTAGTTTGGTGATTCACCCAGTGGCCGTGAGTTCATTTCTTTCTTGGGCCTGCGAGAATTTTCACCACCTGCTGCATCCAACATCCAAGGGAGCTCTTTAAATGTCGTTTGAAATTATTTCTGATGTAACAGTATTAACACCATCATGTCATTTCCTCGACCAGCCAGAAATGCGTTTGAGATACTACATTCCTGTTTGTCCTTCCAGGTATTTGAGAAAGATCTTTCCGAAGCAGCTGATGTTATTTCGTCTTCAGAGCAGTGAGAGAGATGAGTCGGGAAGTGTAATAAATTTCGACATTGCAGTCAAGCCAGGTAGGAGTCGATACTACAATCTCCTAATTTGTAGTCAGCCGCGCTTTCCATTGCGACAGCAGCCCACCGCGTTACTGCCCTTTACACACTGCAGTTATGGTGTTAACACGGACACGAGAAGCAACAACGTCATAACGTGAACAGCCAGCGAAGATAATCACCGTCACTGATTCGGTTCAATGGCCCTTACTTCGTGATGCGGCGAGATTCACTGGCAAAGAAAACATATTTGTCCACAGAGAGTTGCCATTCACCTTAACCAGTCCGCTCAGCCATTCAATGAGATCACAACTGTTCTAATAAATCTCAACTCCACTTTCCTGCTTTTCCTCCATAACGTGAGGAAAATTCAAGTCTAATCACAACATCGTATATTCCTGTTATCTTTCGGAAGTTTACTTTACTTTAATGACCTGTGTGCGTTTGCAGGAAATTGAATAATATGAAACGAGCGAAAAAAACCCTTCCGACAATTTAACCCAGTGCAGAGTCAACCATATGAGAAAGTTCAGAGAGCGAAAACATTACCTCCATTACTCCCTGCGCAGATATCTCTCTTTACGAGTTGAATATTTGCAGCATTTTTCTTCATAATTGAGATATTTTCATGGACAGATACTCCCCGAGTCCACAAACATCTGTGTTGCCGAAAACAATTTTGCTTCAGATTAAAATTGCTTTCCCAAATCCTGAATCCCTGCTCCATGTCAATAAAAGCTGCTCCGGGTGAGGTTGGACCTCACACCTCGGCATTTCACGAGCCTCTACACCGTCATAGAAGGACCCCGCTCTCACTGACTGCGTCTTTTATTCCTTGTGACACGTGCTACAGAAATGGGGCAAAATATCAAACATTTTATGTGAAAATATTCTACGAGGAGATAATTTTCTTCCTTCAAACCCTCGCTGTCTCACGTATCTGCATTTGATGTATCAGAATTCAAACACAGCTCTGAGAGATTGCTCTCCGTTCCACAATTACCAACCGTCCTTTACCTTCCTCTGTTCACTTCACGGAGGCACTGCGCAATCTAACACTCATTTTTACATTGACACCGTTTAGTCTGTCCTGCTACGGTCACTCTCGATGAGTGAATGTGCTCCAGACTCACTAATGAAACCTTCAAAACAGTCGATCCACTTAGGTACTGCGATTGTGAGACCAAACATCATGCAGCAGCCTTTTCCTGACATGCGCCAGTGATTATTGGAGGATCAGACTCAGGAAAAGGACACAGGACAACATTGATCAGAACAGACTTCGATGAAAAGACCATTTCCTGTGGTTTCTGCGTCATTTATTTCATTTGTTAATTCGGCTATAGCTCGAGTATTGTGTGCAGTTCTGCAAATTCACATTACAGCAGGATGTGATAGCACTGGAAAATATGCAGAAGAGATTTACCAGGATGTGGTCTGGGCTGAAGAGTTTCAGTTATGAAGAGAGATTGGACAGACTGGGTTTGTTTTCCTTAGAGCAGTGTAGATTTACAGGAGACAAGATTGAGATGTATAAAACAATGAATGTTATTGATAGGGTAGACTGAAAGAAACGTTTTCTCTTCATGGCAAGATCGATCAAAAGCGGGGCAGAGATTTAAAGTAAGATGTCGGAAGGTTTGAGTGGATGGGCAGAACACTTTTTTTCAGCCAGTGCGTGTTTGGAAAGTGGAAGCCACTGTCTGTAAGTGTCCTCGTGGCGGATATCCTCGTAGTTTTAAGAAGCATTCAGATGTGAATTTGTGATGCCAAGGCATACAAGACTATGGGCCAAGCGATGGAAAATAGAATTAGGATAGTAAAGCAGTTTATTTGCCTAATGCACACTTAGGGTGCTCGGGGGTGGCGGGGGGTCGGGTGGTGCACGGTAGTATAGCAGTTAGTATCCCCGCTTGTCACGTGGGAGACCACGGATCAATTCCCAGCCAGGGAGACTCTAAGCATTTTTGATTCAACCTTGGGTGATGCCTGTGTGGAGTTTGTGCCTTCTCCCCTTGTCTCCGTTGAGATTTCTTCTCACAGGTGGAACATATGCAGATTAGGTGAATTGGCCATTGGAAATTGCCCTAGAGTGCAGGGATGTGCAGACCAGATAGTTCAGCCGTGGTAAATACACGTTTACGGAAAGTTCTCGGGTCTGAGGAAGGGTCACCGGACCCTACAGTTAACTCTGAGTTTTTCTTCGCAGATGCTGCAGACTTGCTGAGCTTTTCCAGCAATTTTGTTTTACTTCGAGGGTCTGTACAGCCTCAATGGGCCGAATGGTCTCTGTGTATACGGTAGGGTTTCTGTGCTCTCTGACTCTATGCGTTTTTATCTTATTTAGGATTTCGAAATTGTCTGCACAAAAATGTGCGGCTCATTAATATCTGTTCAGAAGAGAGGTGGTCTCAATAGGACTCCTTTTAACAACATTGTGCACTGTTCTCAAATCTGGAAAACAACTCCTCATCGACAATTTTACATCCCCGCTGTCATGGAGCTTTTCATTCCGTGACATGACCCACACCACACCAACTGTCATCACCGTTTCTACGTTAAAAAATACACAGCTATTTACATATATCTCTCAAAGAAGAGTGAAATTAGTGTCAATGCACCACACTAATCAGATACAAATTTTCAGCAAGAAACAACGGATTATTATTGATGGTTGTTTTTGTCACTGATAATCTGTTTCCACTGTTGTTTCAACAGGCTCTGTGCAAGGTCACGTGATATATGTGACAGACATAGAGACATTGTAACAGGACGAGGCCAGTCGGTCCTTCCAGCCTGCTCCACCATTCAATATGATCATAGAGATCACCAACTCAGTACCCTGTTTCACTTTTCATCCCATATCCTTTTGTCCCTTGAGCCCTAAGAACCATAACTAACTCCTTCTTGTAAAAATAATCAATGTTTTAGCTTCAACCGCTTTGTGAAGCACAGAATTCTTCAGGTTCGTTGTTTTCTGGTGATGATATTCCCCTCACCTCATTCCTATATGGCTACAGCTTATCCTCGAACCGTGATCTCTGGTTTTGGACTCTCCAGTGATCGGGAACATGCATCTTTTGTTTACCTTGCCTAGACCTGTTGGTATTTTATAGGTTGTTTGGAAATGTCCTTCAATGGCCTACAGATACGTTCAATGATTTGTAGATCAATATCGGAGGCATGATTAAGAAGTTTGCAGGCAACACAAGACTTGGGAACTTCATTGAAAATGAAAAGTGTCGGTGTCGTCTGCAAGAAGATATCGATGGACTGGTCAGGCGAGCAGAAAAAAATGACGAATGGAACTAAGTCCAGGAAAGAGTGAAGTGATGTGTTTGGGGAGATCCAACAAGGTAATGGAATGCACAATTTAGGAAACAATACCAAGAGATGTGTGGGAAATTTTGATGATGGATATATGCTAAAGGAGTCAGAAAGATTTATGGGGCGAGGACATTTTTTTTCAGACAGAAGATCGTAGGTGCATGGAACTCACTGCCGGAAATATATGAGACAGAAACACT
>NC_063339.1:91762747-91764218 GCF_021869965.1 Rhincodon typus
AAGTTGCATGGAGAAGTGTAGCACTTAAGATTTATTATTACAAAAAAAACATGGTTTTTAAAGGTGCGTCTTATTATTCCACGTGACTTATTGAAAATTGCAAAGGAACTGAGCTGTTGTGTTTTAAATGTTAGATTGCAGAAAGTTGGTTAGCTCAGATCACTGGATGGGATTTGCGTTGCCTACTGATGCATTTAATTCCTTCTCGAAAGTCTATTGGGTTGGGATTTTCCCGACATTTGACTCCTAATTCAAGAATTTTATTGAATACAAAGAACGATACCTGTGATTCCGCATGAATAGTCTAGCGATAATGCCAGTAGGCCCTCGCCTCTCCGAAAGGTGGGTATTTTCCCATTGCGTGGGTATACATCCAAAATATTTGTTTTCACTTTCTCCGTGTGTGTTGCTGTGCTATATTTGCCTCAACGAACCCTGTGGCCTAAACCCCGATATCAGGAAGTCCGACATCATTGAGTGCAACTCTGTTCGAAAAACCGATCGAGGTATTTGACAAAATGGAAGGCAACCAGTCTGGGTCTGCCCGGGTTTTGAGGCATCGTCAATGCAACAGTTTTAACAACAAACTTAGTATAGCTCTTTCCAAACTAAGTCAATTCCCTGTTGCTTCGGGAGAAAAGGCAGCAAACTGTTTCAATAACAGCTGCTTCCCATTCTGACTCCGTGCTCCCAGGACCCTGCTGTTTCTGCCCTTTCTCCTGGACCGGCGTTGGTCCATTGCCAGATGTCTTCAGCCGTTTCCTTCCTCTGGCAGGCAGTGCTTTGCATTTGAACAAGAGAACGCGTAATGGGAAAATGCACCTGTCTGCACAATACGACGATGTACAGCACCCAACTAGCAATAGAAACAGTTTGAGAGATTGCATTTAGATTGAAGGGTTTACTGTTAGCATGTGGAAAATCACTGTCGATGAAACAAATGAAACTGGCAGGTAAGCATACAAGAGTATCTGATCTCGTGGATCATTGGAGAAAATGTTAACAGGATAGGACCATTTGAAAACACCGATCCCTGGTTAATGGATCCAGCTTGCTCCCACTTCACAAGGAATGCTCTTGTCTGCTGTTTAGTGATGGCTTACTGAACGAGACAAATATTCACATGTTCATTCCACACGACAGCAACAAGACACGTTGAGGAGATGCACAATGAAGGACGGAGAAAGTTGTTAAGAGAGAGCCATCAACTCACTGAGATCAGCCAGTGATCAATTATGTAAAGTTGCCTTCTCACTGACATCAACTTATTCGAAAATTTTGTGAAACGTGCAGACGAGAAGGAGGTCACTCTGTCCAGTGTCTCTGTGCTGAAGGAGAAACGGAACACTTACCTCAGCCCACTTTCCACAATTGCAGCTGTAGATCTACAGATTATAGAACACGAGTGGAAAATCCAGGGAGGTTTTAAATGAGTTCAGTGTTTCTGTCTCATATATTTCCGGCAGTGAGT
>NC_063339.1:91764228-91780497 GCF_021869965.1 Rhincodon typus
TAACACTCATTGTTTTATACATCTCAATCTTGTCTCCTGTAAATCTACACTGCTCTAAGGAAAACAAACTCAGTCTGTCCAATCTCTCTTCATAACTGAAACTCTTCAGCCCAGACCACATCCTGGTAAATCTCTTCTGCATCTTTTCCAGTGCTATCACATCCTGCTGTAATGTGAATTTGCAGAACTGCACACAATACTCTAGCTATAGCCGAATTAACAAATGAAATAAATGACGCAGAAACCACAGGAAATGGTCTTTTCATCGAAGTCTGTTCTGATCAATGTTGTCCTGTGTCCTTTTCCTGAGTCTGATCCTCCAATAATCACTGGCGCATGTCAGCAAAAAGCTGCTGCATGATGTTTGGTCTCACAACCGCAGTATCTAAGTGGATCGACTGTTTTGAAGGTTTCATTAGTAAGTCTGGAGCACATTCACTCATCGAGAGTGACCGTAGCAGGACAGACTAAACGGTGTCAATGTAAAGATGAGTGTTAGATTGTGCAGTGCCTCCGTGAAGTGAACAGAGGAAGGTAAAGGACGGTTGGTAATTGTGGAACGGAGAGCAATCTCTCAGAGCTGTGTTTGAATTCTGATACATCAAATGCAGATACGTGAGACAGCGAGGGTTTGAAGGAAGAAAATTATCTCCTCGTAGAATATTTTCACATAAAATGTTTGATATTTTGCCCCATTTCTGTAACACGTTTCACAAGGAATAAAAGACGCAGTCAGTGAGAGCGGGGTCCTTCTATGATGGTGTAGAGGCTCGTGAAATGCCGAGGTGTGAGGTCCAACCTCACCCGGAGCAGCTTTTATTGACATGGAGCAGGGATTCAGGATTTGGGAAAGCAATTTTAATCTGAAGCAAAATTGTTTTCGGCAACACAGATGTTTGTGGACTCGGGGAGTATCTGTCCATGAAAATATCTCAATTATGAAGAAAAATGCTGCAAATATTCAACTCGTAAAGAGAGATATCTGCGCAGGGAGTAATGGAGGTAATGTTTTCGCTCTCTGAACTTTCTCATATGGTTGACTCTGCACTGGGTTAAATTGCCGGAAGGGTTTTTTTCGCTCGTTTCATATTATTCAATTTCCTGCAAACGCACACAGGTCATTAAAGTAAAGTAAACTTCCGAAAGATAACAGGAATATACGATGTTGTGATTAGACTTGAATTTTCCTCACGTTATGGAGGAAAAGCAGGAAAGTGGAGTTGAGATTTATTAGAACAGTTGTGATCTCATTGAATGGCTGAGCGGACTGGTTAAGGTGAATGGCAACTCTCTGTGGACAAATATGTTTTCTTTGCCAGTGAATCTCGCCGCATCACGAAGTAGGGGCCATTGAACCGAATCAGTGACGGTGATTATCTTTGCTGGCTGTTCACGTTATGACGTTGTTGCTTCTCGTGTCCGTGTTAACACCATAACTGCAGTGTGTAAAGGGCAGTAACGCGGTGGGCTGCTGTCGCAATGGAAAGCGCGGCTGACTACAAATTAGGAGATTGTAGTATCGACTCCTACCTGGCTTGACTGCAATGCGAAATTTATTACACTTCCCGACTCATCTCTCTCACTGCTCTGAAGACGAAATAACATCAGCTGCTTCGGAAAGATCTTTCTCAAATACCTGGAAGGACAAACAGGAATGTAGTATTTCAAACGCATTTCTGGCTGGTCGAGGAAATGACATGATGGTGTTAATACTGTTACATCAGAAATAATTTCAAACGACATTTAAAGAGCTCCATTGGATGTTGGATGCAGCAGGTGGTGAAAATTCTCGCAGGCCCAAGAAAGAAATGAACTCACGGCCACTGGGTGAATCACCAAACTACAGAACCAACACTGTAGGCATTGGTGTCCTCTGGGAGATGGTCTCATGCATTAGAAACTGCAATGTAATAGATGACTGGATCGTTTGTGCATAATAGACCGAGACAATGTAAAAACTAGGGTCGGTGTGCCCGCTGTGTTTCTGCAGGGTAGCGGTTATTACATTCGCCTCACAGCACTGCTCCCTCATTATCCGAACAAGTTGTGTTTTTCCCACTTTTCGTTAAATCTGAACAGAGTTCGTTTTTATATTGCTGTTCTCATCACAAAATCTTGCCGCTTCTAACTTGGAGACAGGGATTTGGGTGGAAAGGTTCCAAAGACAGGGAAAATCTGCTGCAGCTGTTGCCAAATTTAACAAAAGTTTTTTCGACCCTTTCACACAATGAAAACCATTCATGAGAAACGAGTTTCTATAAATTGTGTCCAGGGATGAGCAGGAAGCCGCTGATTGAAGCTGCAGTGGCCGCTTTCTGCTGGCAGCGGGAAATTGGAGAGAGGGGTCAAATCCTGCTGCTTGTCTCTGTCTCACTCTGTGTGGAGCAGTGGAAGAGAGAGTCCTTGATGGGTGTATTTTGAATTCAATCTTGTCATGGATTTTGCGTGGGTTAAATGGAAGAACTTGACCCAAAGCAACCGAAGTACTGCATTTGCATGGCCTTGAGCTAGTATCTTTTCAATTTACATTCTGATGCTGATCCGTTGAGCCACGGAAACGGACGTCAACAAACTGTGCAAAATCCCCTGATGTGGAGGTGCCGGTGTTGGACAGGTGCAGACAAAGTCAGAAATCACGTGACACTCGGTTATCATCCAGCAGGTTTATTTGAAAACACAAGCTTTCGGAACCTCACTCCTTCATCAGGTGTTAGTGAGAGAAGTCTCAGATACAGAATTTAAAACTAAAAGATAAAAGGGTCACACCACTCTCTGATTGGAGAATACGGTATCATAGCCTGCTACTTGTCCCTGTCCCTGTCCCACTCCGAGTGGAGCCGAGGCGAAGCATTGATGGTGCTGTGTAAATCCAATCTCATCATAGAGGTCTAGTGGGTGAGATGTAGATACGTTGTCGAAATAATTGTTTGTTCTGAAATTGCTGAAGCAGCGTACCTGGGTGGTCTCGAGTTACAGCCCTTTCAACGACTGACCAATTGAGAAGCAGAAGCTGGCGCCAACATGACATGCAAAGTCCCCAAGCGAAGATCTGAGGAGGTGCTGTACAGCTGGAGCTCTCACTGGTTTCAGGACCTGTTGCCCATTTTACTGCTTTCATCACCAAAACTGTCAGAGGCCCGAGGAACTGCAAACACCGAGAAGAAAAGAAGACATCACATTTCTGACATTGCCTATCTAGGGTACATCACAAGTGAATGCAGTCGTGGTGGGACTTGAACCCACAACTCAACATATATGGGGGCTTAAATCCTGCGCCTTAGACGGCTCAGCCACGCTACTGCATGGAGCCAGCATGCTGAAATCGTCATAATTAGTGTTTACAGTGAATTAGAATATTAATCTGAAGAAACTTCGAGCCTCCTTATTTTTAAATTCTTCCCTTGGATGTGAGTACTTCAGCATTTATTACAACTTTTCTGTTGCTCTTGAGAAGATGGTGGGGAGCAGTTTGTTGCAATTGGATTAATCTGACCAACTCGCCCGATACTGACTGAAGGAGCTGTTCAGTCAACATTTCAATCATCCTCCACTTGATATCGACAGAGAGGCACTCAGATATATCCACTGAGAGCGGCAAAGGTCTGAGGAGTGACAATAACCCACAAACCAAGGGTGTCTCTCCCTTAGCGAATGATTGAACCATTTTGGGACAGCAACATTCATGAAAGTCTTGAATTGAAGCGAGTTGTAATTGTTAAAACAGGACTGCTGTGTGGGTCCATTCAAACGGCAGGCAGAAAATTCTGGCCAGTTCGCACCCACAATGAGCCTTCGAGCTCCAACTCTTGATACAGATCCCATGTGCTGTTTTCCAAGATTTCATGTCCCTTGCTTTTCCTCCTCTTTCACTCCAAAGCCTCTCTTCCGTGTTGTTCCTCGATCTGATGTCTGACTGGGATCTCTAGCTCTGACGTGAAGTTGAACTCTCACTCCACTGATTCTGCCAGAACTACTGTGACCATTTAGTTTTCAAATGCTTTGCAAGTCACCTTCCTTCAGAAAATATGCACAAAATAAATAAGACATTAGTCCCTGACCAGGGACCGTATTGTATGGAGACGAAAACACGAGAGCATCAGGGACATAGTTCTGAATTCTTGCAGGTTGCTCAACATGATTTCACATCAGGCAATTTCCCCCAAGACGCAACCAATTACTTACATGATGGAAGTGAATGTATCATTGTCAACTATGTGGATGAAACAAAAATAAGTAAGAAGCTAAATAATGAGTCAGAAGTCAATAGTCCAACATGTTTATTTGAAATCAAAAGCATTCGGAGAGGTGCTCCTTCGTCAGGTGTCAGAATTCAACTTTAATGTAGCCAATATTTCAAATAGAATGGACAATGAATGTGGAAAGGGATTGTTATAGTTATACAAAGTACAGCCAGGGTACAGTGAACAGCTTTGGAACCCACACCTAAAGAAAGGTACATTGGCATTGGATTAGTGCAGTGAAGGTTCACCGCATTAGCCGATGTGTAGAGGGATTTTCGTGTGAGCAGAGATTGAGTAGGTTGGGCCTGTACTCATTGGACTTTAAAAGAATGAGTGAAGACCGCATTGAAACAGTTAATATTCTTAGGGGGCTTGACAAGATAAATGTGGGCCGGATGTTTTCTCTGTGTGGAAGAGTTTAGGACCAGAAGGCATCATCTCAGTCTGAGGAGTCACCCACTTAGGACAGAGACTAGGAGGATTCATTTTCTCTCAGAGGTGATGAATCTGTGGAATTCTTTACTACAGAGTTCGGCTGGGTCGATAAGTATAATCAAAGCTCAGATAGACATTTTTAATTATTTAGGATATGAAGGATTAAGTGGACAAGTCATGCAAGTCGTGTCTCCGGATTATCAGATTATCCATGATCTCGTGGAATTGGCGAGCGGATAGAATGGGCCATGTGATTTATTTTGGCTCCTGCATCTTATTCAATGTGTCAAGCTTATCCGTTCTAATTATTTGTTTCTTTTTCTGGTTGTCATACTTGATATCAATTTACCCACTCTCTGATTCGCTGCCTGCTTCTGTCCCGAATTTAAATCGACATCCCTCTGCCTGTAGAGTTCTCGGATTAATTAGCTGCTTGGTGGAAATACAGACTGATGGTGAATCCAAGCTTTTACTGGAAAGCAAGCAGTGGGAATGTAAGACAGAAAGTGATAAGCTTACAGATGGCAGTACAAATGACAGAGGGTGCTGATCTTCACGTTTCTCCAATATATTAGTTACAAGAATGTGCCCAGTGCCCATTATCTTCTTCCACACTTCCCAGTCTTGTGCACATTGTAAACCTTTGGAATGGTGCATATTTTAACACATGTTCAAACTGTGAGGAAAGGGCTTTATTTTCTTTATTTCTTAATAATACATGTAAACGCGACAGCTGTTCTGCTTCGAACAATGAATGAAATCATTCTCCAAAGTGAAAATCTAAGTTCCAGAAATGTTGTACAGTTCATATTTTCTTTATCGAAGCATAACCAAATACAATTTATCACAGATGCATTACATTTGTTCCTCAACCAAGTCTCACGACGTAGAGATAGTAGGAACTGCAGATGCTGGAGAATCTGAGATAACAAGGTGTAGAGCTGGATGAACACAGCAGGCCAAGCAGCATCAGAGGAGCAGTAAGGCTGACGTTTCGGGCCTAGACCCTTCTTCAGAAATGGGGGAGGGGAAGGGGGTTCTGAAATAAATAGGGAGAGAAGGGGAGGCGGATAGAAGGTGGATATAGGAGAAGATGGGTGGAGAGGAGACAGACTGGTCAAAGAGGCAGGGATGGAGCCAGTAAAGGTGAGTGTAGGTGGGGAGGTAGGGAGGAGATAGGTCAGTCCAGGGAGGACGGACAGGTCAAGGGGGTGGGATGAGGTTAGTAGGTAGGAGATGGGGGGGGGGCTTGAGGTGGGAGGAGGGGATAGGGAGACAGGTTAGCGAGTTGGGGACCTGCTGGGCTGGTTTTGGGATGCGGTAGTGGGAGGGGAGATTTTGAAGCTTGTGAAGTCCACAATGATACCACTTGGCTGCAGGGTTCCCAAGCAGAATATGAGTTGCTGTTCCTGCAACCTTCGGGTAGCATCATTGTGGCACTGCAGCAGGCCCAGTATGGACATGTTGTCTGAGGAATGGGAGGGGGAGTTGAAATGGTTCGCAACTGGGAGGTGCAGTTGTTTACTGCAAACCGAGCATAGGTGTTCTGCAAAGCAGTCCCCAAGCCTCCGCTTGGTTTTCCAAAAGTAGAGGAGGCCACAACAGGAACAGCGGATGCAGTATACCACATTAGTAGATGTGCCGGTGAACAACTGCTTGATGTGGAAAGTCTTCCTGGGGCCTAGGATGGGGGTGAGGGGGGAGGTGTAGGGGCAGGTGTAGCACTTCCTGTGGTTGCAGGGCAAAGTGCTGGGTGACTGTGGAGTGGACAAGGGAGTCACGGAGAGAGTGGTCCCTCCGGAAAGCAGATAAGGGCGGGGAGGTAAAAATGTCTTTGGTGGTGGGGTCAGATTGCAGCTGGCGGAAGTGTCGGAAAATGATGTGTTAGATCCGGAGGTTGGTGGGGTAGTACATGAGGACGAGGGGGATTCTGTTTTCGTTGTTATTTCGGGGAGGGGGTGTGAGGGATGAGTTGCAGGAAATGTGGGAGACATAGTCGAGGGCGTTCTCGACCACTGAGGTGGGGGGGATGTAGCGGAGATGTATGGGAGTGGAATGCCTCATCCTGGGAGCCGATGCAGTGGAGGCGAAGGAATTGGGAATAGGGGATGGCATTTTTGCAGGAAGGTGGGTGGGAGGAGGTGTATTCTAGGTAGCTGTGGGAGTCGATGGGCTTGAAATGGATATCGGTTTCTAGGTGGTTGCTGAAGATGGAGACAGAGAGGTCCAGGAAGGAGAGATATTAGAGATGGTCCAGGTGAACTTAAGGTTGGGGTGGAAGGTGTTGATGAAGTGGATGAACTGTTCGAGCTCCTCGTGGGAGCACGAGGCGGCGCCGATACAGTCATCAATGTAACTGAGGAAGAAGTAGGGTTTAGGGCCAGTGTAGACACGGGAGAGGGATTGTTCCACGTAACCTACAAAGAGGCAGGCATAGCTTGGGCCCGTGCGGGTAACCATGGCCACCCCCTTTGTCTGTAGGAAGTGGGAGGAATTGAAAGAGAAGTTGTTGAGGGTGAGGACGAGTTCGGCTAAGCGGTGGGCGGAGCGGGGTAGGCGGCGGCAGCAGCGGTGATGGGAGGTGCGTCCTCACTGTCTATGGTGTTGGCCTCGGAAATGGAGGCGGTGGCATCAGCAGCGGTGTCGATGGCGTTCGCTGTCCGAGAAGTGGTGTACCCGGTGACGGAAGATGTGACGTCATCAGTGGGTGCTCCGACAGTGGCCACATGGCCAATGGCGGCGGGCACATTTTGGGGAAGTTCTTGGGTAGGGTTGGGGATTGGGGAGGTGGAGGAAGCCCGTTTTTGGGCAGTAGGTACCAGTAAGTTTACTGTACTTACGGTTTTTAGTGTCCAATAAAGCTGAGTAGAATTGTGAGTTCAGGTTGTGGATTTCTGAAGAAGGGTCGAGGCCCGAAACGTCAGCCTTCCTGCTCCTCTGATGCTGCTTGACCTGCTGTGTTCATCCAGCTCCACACCTTGTTATCTCAGAATTTAAATCTGATGGTGTTTACAACCTGAAACCAATCACATGATAAGAATGTGATGATGTCATCATGGGGAGAGAAGGCGAGGGAGAGAGCCGACTGTCATCTGCCAGAGTTAGCACCATTCAGCTCTCAGAGAAAGCACATCGAATTCATCAAAAGGAGCACAGCATTTTAGCTCAAAGTCCTTACTGAAGAAATTTGAGAGATAAAACATTCCTGACAGCAGAATTAATGGAATAAAGGCGTTTGTGAAGAGAGCGGAGATGACAGAATATTCCAGAATCAGTCTGTGTGAATATGGAGAGATTAAATTATAATTTATTTATTGCTTCTTATTTATTGAGTTTATATTAGTGGGACTTGTTTTTATTTAAACAGCATTATTGTAGAATTTAGACCATTTAGGGAGTAGTTAGCAATCTGTGAATTGTCGGTTTGTCAGTAATTTTGTTAATTTGTTCATTGCTGGGTTAAATAAATAAATTGCTTCTTGTTACTTGTAAAGTTGAGGTCAAGGATGTTCTTTCTATTAAATACTCTTTTAATAGTTTGTGAGGGGAAAGGCAAGCTTCTCGGCGTGTTTCGGGAGTAATTATTAGATAGAAACCTCTGCTCCTGTCATAACAGATCGGGGCTTGTGTTTTTGTTTATTTATCAGAGGGGTTTGGTCATTCCATGTCGTAATACATTATGTCAATTGTCTTTAGTGAGGAATGTCTGCTGGGTGCTGTCCTGTCAGATTCCCAGGAGCTGCAGTGATTGGGTCAGTGAATTGTCGAAATTAAAAGTTGAACATGAGCAGCTTGCAGGACTATTTCAGCTCAACTCCATTTCATATCCCAGCTCACGGTAATGATTCTCATTGTCTGGAGAAGTCACTTGTGTTGCACCTAAAGCTGCCTTTTGTCAGATAAACTTCCGTGTGGGGCCGGAGGGCAGACGTGAGGCACGTGGAGCGGGCATAATCCTGAGGCCTCTGTCATTCTCGGAGATCTGTCTGTGTATCTCCCTCTGTGGGTGGAAATCAGAATGAGTTCCTCAAGGGGGTATTAACACAGTTTTACCATCTCAAACTTCAGTCCCATTTGTGGTCATTTGAGATTACAGGGATAAGCTCATTGCCATTTGCTCCGAAATGTCAGCTCGCAAGCCTATGGGCCAAATGCTAAAAACTGGGACTAGAATAGATGGAGGTTTGATAATCTGCGCTGACAGGATGGGCCGAATGGTTGTCTTCCACGCTGTAAAAACTTGAGGATGGAAAAATTGATCTGCAGTGCAAATGGTCACAAATGAAAAAGCAGTGTCATTGCGAAAATGTACCACACCTTCTGCCCCTTTCACTGGTGATCTAGTGGCGAGGATTTGGCCCTCTCCCCGCCCCGGCCCAGCTTCGATTTCTAGTCAGGGAATAGACACTCTGCTGTGTTATTTTATCATGGTGACAGCACTTCTAACTGATCCTTCAGGAGATGGAAGGTGAACTGTTTCGTCCCAGACTCAGATTAAAATAAAACAAAGAACTGACACAAAAAAAGGAATTGATATGGAAGCTCAGCAGGTCTGGCAGCATCTGTGTAGAGAAACAGAGTTAACATATCAGGTCCTGTGACCGTTCGTCAGAACCAGGTTAGTTGTGCATTTCTGTATTATAATGCCGGGGGAAATTATCGGCTTTATATGTCAAATCAGCGTATTAATCAAAATTGCTCTCTCATTTGCTTACAACAGTCAACTTTACAACTTTAAAGGGATTTAATCAGCTCTGATGCTGCTTCCGTTCCTCGAGGTGGTGAAAGGCTCTGCTTACATGGTTCCTTTTTCTTTTACTTTGTGTCAATTAGCAGCTCTGTCGAATGGAGAATTGGTTCTTTCAGTGTCTACCTCAATTTGTGTCTCTGTTTGTCTCCCTGTGTATCCGCCTCACCCCCTTTCACATTCTCCGACTCTCCTTCTGTCAATATCCCTCACTTCCCATTCCTGCTCGGTATAAAGTCAGAAATTTGAAGTTAATTTGAGTGTGAAGTTGCTGGGAGACTTTTTCCTCCTGGCTGGAGTGTCTAGAACTGGGCTCACATTCCCTGGATAATGTGTCTGTCACTTAGGACGGAGATAATGAGACATTTCTTCTCTTAAAAGGTTGTGAATCTTTTGAATTCTAAATAAAATTCTGAATCCGCCAGAAAAAAAAAATTCCACCACAATGATAGGATTATAGTGATGTCTTTTTTGTTGGTGTAAAATGAATGAATGGTGACAGCAGAGAATGAGGGTGATCAGCTCGTCCTGTCTGTGCCATTACCACAACATTCCCTCCGAAATCTGCAGTTTATCCCACCTCACCTCATTATTCCTGCCAAACTGGGAATGAAGGGATGAGAATAGAAGAAAAGGAGAAGCAGACGTACTTGTGGAACAGCAGAAAGGAACTTCATGATGAATCTAGCAGAAAAAGAGGAGACACTGAAGCAGCCTCTTGATGACAAATGTGTTTTCTTTGCCGGTAAAATTCACCGCTTCACTAAGCGGGAACTATTGAACTGAAGCAGCGACGGTGATTATCTTTGCTGGTTGTTCACCTTGTGTCCACCAAACTATTGCTGCTCATGTCCCTGTCAATACCAAAACTGTGCCATATGTAAGCATTGTATTTACATTGGCCCAGAAGCACATTAGATAACATGCCTAACTACGAATCAAGTGATTGTCAGTTCAACTCGTACCTGACTCAAGTGTAATTCACAAATTCTTTACACTTCCACATTTATCTTCCTCATTGCCCTGAAACTGAGATGAGCTTTGAATTCCTGACCTACAGGAACAAGAATCCTTTCAATGTCTCACATCAGTAAACGTCACCAAGAATATCAGAGGAGGGGAAGCTGAAGTCGTTCACCCAAGCTTTAGTTCAATTTCCCACACCCAACGACCCAATCACTGCATCTCCCGGGAATGGAAAGGAAACAAATCAAAGAATGAAACCAGTCTCAGCTTTGTGAGTCTTTGGGAAGCGGAATCAGAGGAGAATGAAGGTGAACTTTCCAACTCAGCAGAGACAGTCAAGGAAGCTTCCCCTTCTTTAAGAGGCTGGGAGATTGACTCTGATGTTCTCGGGGACATTAACTGACCAGAGACACTGAAAGGATTCCCGTCAGATACTGTTCTGTGTTTGATTTTGTCAATGTCAGGAACAATAAATCCTGATTCCCTGACCGGAAATTGAACCCATGCCACAGCAGTGAGAGCGCCAAGTCACAACCACCAGACCACAGGGATGTCAGTGGAAAAGCATACTTATTTTCTTACTGACACAGCTTTTGGCCTTTTTTTCACTGGAAATAAGTTTCTCCTCCAAAATAATCAAGTAACTGAGTTTGTACAGCAGGGAAGGAGGCCCATCATCCCAGTTTCCAGCACTTAGCCTGGAGCCCTGTGTGCTCTGCCGTTTCAAGCGTTCATCTCAAAAAATTTTTTGCCCTGTAATGTTTTAATCTCAAGTGACACAAAGAATGAGACTGAGGTTTGAGATGGTAAAATTGTGTTCACGCTCCCTCAGGGAACTGAACCTCATTTTCACCCACAGAGGGAAACACACAGACACATTGCCCCAAGAGTGACAGCGGCCTCAGGAGAGAGCAACCCCCAGAAAGCAAGGATTTCACCCATCTGCCTTATATCATCCCAATTTAGACTTCAAAAACCAGTGTCTGGTTACAGCAAAGAAAGCAAGTATTCGGCCCCTCCCCTGTCCGTGTTTCTCCCCCATTGTTTCCCAGTTACTCTGCATTTTGTTCTGCCTAACTCGAACATTGCTCACGTCAGCTGCTTTCCGTCCTCCCGAAAGATCTTCCTCAAGTACCTGGAAGGACAAACAGGAAATTAGTGCTTCAAACGCATTTCTGGCTGGGTGAGGAAATGACATGGTGGTGTTAATGCTATTTAATGAGAAATAATTTCGAACGACTTTAAAGAGCTCCTTCGGATGTTGGTTGCAGCAGGTGGTGAAAATTCTCTCACTCACCAGGAAAAATGCAACTCAAGACCACTGGGCGAACCACTAAACTACAAAGTCATGCATTAGAAACTGCAATGTAATAGATTACTGGATAGCCTGTGCATTGTACAAGAAGACAATGTGACAAATCTGATACAGAGCCGAGGCGATCATGTGCAGAAGAATGGGAGATTGTAATGCCAAATCAAACAGTATCCAGGGTGATATGAACAGAGATCTACCCTGGTAGTCTAGCGATGAGGATTCAGTGCCTTCAGTGCCTTCATTTACAGTAATAGATATAAAATACTGACTAATCTTTAGAAGCAGAAGTATGTCATGGACCAGTCAGGATCGCTTCACTGCATGTTACAGGGCCACATCAGCAATGTCAGCTGCAATTGCTTGATGTGCAAACAGATTAAAACAAGAAGAGAGGGGACGTCAGGAAAAGTGAAGGGCCATGGTGGTTTGTGAGAGCTGACTGTAGGCCTAATGGAGCCAGGCCCAATGTGGGTTCTGAAGACTGGTTTTCACCGTTTACCCTGGTATATAATCACTCTGGATCAATCACCCACAATGACTCTCCTTTGTGTGTTGCCCTTTGCACATCTCACCTCATTTCAGAGCCCAGAGGGCATCCATACATGTTAACTTGGCAAATTTCACTCAGGTCAGCTTTACAGTCTTGTATTAAGACCATAAACATTAGGAGCAGAAAGGGACCATCCAGCCCATTCAGTCTGCTCCGCCATTTACTGATCTTATGTCTGATATGATAATTCTGAATGCACTTTCTTTCCCCATAACCCTTGATATCTTTACTGATTAAAAATCTGTCAATCTCACCATTGAATACACTTAATGACCCAGACCTGACAATGATCTGCTGTAAGGAATTCCACCAATTCATCACCATCTGAGAGAATAAATTTTCTTCATCTGTCTTAAATGTGCGACACCCATTCTGATATAAGGCATTCTGGTGCAAGATTGTCCAGAGGCAAAACCATTTTTTTGTGTCCAACATATTAAATCTGAAAGAAACCTATATGCTTTAATAAGGAGCAAGTACTGTTTTTGTAGTACTGTGTCTGAGCATGCAAAGTCAATGGATTTCAGCACTTCCTCCTGTGTGGTTTCATCCCTGATGTAAAACTTTCACTGATTCTGACAGAGCTGTCCCTTTATGTCTTTTAATGTCAGGAATTCACGTTCATTTTAAGAGTTTCAACAGGAACAATAAAATCCCCATTCCTATTTTGGAATCAAACCAAGAACACAGCAGTTGCAATGCTGAACCCCAAAAGGAAAGCGACTTTTGTCTTGACACTACTTTTGACCTTTTGTTTCAGTTGCAAAATATTAGTCAGTGAGATTTTAACACCACGGAGAAAGACCCTTCGGCCCATTATATCTATGCCAGTCATCAAATATCTCACTTCTAAACCCAGTTTCCAGCACTTGGCCCATCACCTCGTTTGCTCTGACATTTCAAGCGCTCATCCAAATAGGTAGTCAATGTTTCAGGGCATCAGTGGAACAAAAACACTTTCTTCAACAAACGACAGGAAGCATTGCTGTTTGCTACAATATGAAATCTACATTTTCCTCTTTTAAGACGACTATGAAAGCCAAACTCTTTCTCAGAGCCGTTTGCCAGTTTTCCTCATGATGCCAACAGTGTAGAATGAAATCCCACACCGCCTGAGGTTACCAGTAATGACTCTCTACTTTCAACCTCTCTGCTGACATGAGATGTGGTGTCCTCGGGTTAAACCACCACCAGTTTTGTATCTCTAATAAGAAAGCAGCCCTGTGACCCAGAATGTGTATGGCCACTCAGTGTGTGGCTCAGTGTCAGACTTTGTGATATTATATCCCTGGGATGCAAAAGGCACGTTTTATACTTTATAAAATGTCTCATATATGTCAGTTGTCCTGGCAGGAAGTAAAAAGAAAGATTGCTTGTACACATTACGACAAATAAAAATTCAATCTTTACAATGGTAGGCACTTAACCCAGATTGCCCAGGGCTATGCACTGCATTGCTTATCACTGCGCAGGCTCAGAATGTTCCCGCGTGCCCACAATTTAGAGCACGCACAGTGGGAGCGAATCTGAGAAGCGGTCGCTATTTTCCTCGGCTCCGCAAAAGGTAACAATGAGGCGGAATGGAGTCGGCGATAGATCGGGCGGGAGACGGGGAGGCTTTCTAAACACTTTGTGGGTGCGACAGACCCTGCATAAAGAAACTATCTGTCCCCGTTTCAGAAAACGGGACAAATTGAGGCTCCGTCTCCATGACAGGCCGCGGGTAATCGCCGCCATCTTTGTAGGAGGCAAAGGGCAGCAGGGCGCATGTGCGGTCGCCGTGGGCCAGGGGAAAGAATGTTGTGAATGTCTCTCCTGGACTGACAGGAATGGAGTTTATAAACTCCTTTAACAGGGATTGAGGAGGGGAGGATTTACACACAGCAAACTCCAAAGCAAAGAAATGTTTGCTTCTTCTGAAATTTTGACCCGGACTGACTGAGATGGGTCTTGTAAATTTTTTTTCCAGCATGTTAGAAAAGGATTTGCAGATCGGAAACTCAAACCAAATATGATACACCAAGATCTAAGTGAGCCACTTGGATATTATTGGCCTTTGAATGTAAGTATTGAGTAAGATAAAAGTAACATAAGGTTCCTTCCTTCTATCGCACAGTAACTATTGCCCAGTATCTTAAATCTGTGTCTTTCATAGTTTTACTACCAGTGAAGAAGATCAGCTGCTCTTTATCTGCCTTATTTAAACATAGACACTTTATCAAATCTCATCTCAATCTCCTTTGCTCTGTGCAGAACAACTTCAGTTTCTCCAATCTGACCTTACAACTAATATCCCTTGGTTGTTGAGCCATTCTGATTCATCTCCTTTCAAGTCTCTCCTCAGACCCTCACATTCTTTGTGGAGATCGCCTGTTTGTGCAGGCCCAAATGCTCTGTGTTCAAGTGGGTGACGATATCACACACAAACAATTGCTCACTGATATCACCCTGATTCTCGGGTATTTCCTGAACTGTGAGTTTACTCTGACCCCAGTGCTTCTGATATCTTTTGAGCTGCGGACTCTGGCATTGATTTTAAAGTTGAACACAATGAAATTATTTCAATATTTTAAACCAGTGATCTACACCATTAAGCTTCTCCTGCTGTTTTCAGTTTCTGACTCTAGAGCTACTGTGACTCATTTTGTCACCTCCTCGCTCTGTGGCTGGTGTCAAAAGCTGCTTTATAACACCATACATTGTTCTGGTTCATCTCTGCTCTCCCTGGTCAACTCTCTGTCATTGTCTAACCTGGTCTGTCTTCAATGATGGATGTAAAACTGTCTTAGGTATTGTATTGTTACTTCCATTGACTCTCTAAATGAGGTTTTTTTACAGCTGAACATTGCCTGGCCATTTGTTGCTGGCGATTTCCTTCCCTTAGTGGCTCCCACAGTGCTCTTTTTAGGAAAGGAGTTTTTCACCAAGTGATGATGAAGGAACTGTGACATGTGTCCAAATCAATGGCAATTAATTTGTATCAATATAGTGCCCTTCACATAATGGAAACTTCCAAACTGTTCCTTGGTAGTGTTATGATGCAACTTCTGACCCTAGACACACAATGAGATATTAAGGTGGTGACAAAATGTTTTATGGTCAAGTAAGTTGTTTTCAACCAGTATTTTAGGGTGCAAAACTGATTTTGAGAGAGAGAGAGAGAGAGGTTTAATGAGGACGTTTCACAGTTTATCAGCTTGGCAGCTAAAGGTTGAGAGCACCAAATGTGGGACAGTTAAAATCGAGAATGCCTGTGTGCACCTCATACCATTGTAAGTTCCTCTATTTAGATTTTGGTTCCGAGTCTCAAAATCAACTCTGTCACTCTCCATCCTAATGAAGAGCTCTATCATGAAGAGGTCTTCACTTTTCCACATGAGGCCTTTCACAGCTGATTGCCAATTAATCCACTCTTATTACACAATTAAAATTTTGAAATATAGTTACTGTAGTTTCTGAAGACTGTAGGACTGTTCTCTCACTTCAGAGAGAGAGATGACAAATGGTGCTTTAACCTCAGGGTTACCACACCTCGGGCAATGGGCAAGGTTAAGATGGTGGGACCTTCATGGTGATCTCAGCTGTACAGGAATTGAGCACATGCTGCTGGAGTCAATCTGCATCACAAACCAGCTGTTCAGCCAACTGAGCTAACCTACCCCTGACCATTACACAATACGCCATTGAGGATGGCCTGTCCTCTCTTTGGTCACTCAATATATAGATGTAGAAAACCATCTCGTACACACTCCAGGAATTTCTCCTGTCTGGTATTGTTCCTGATTTGATTTGCTCAACCTATGTGCAGATTGAAGTCACCCATAATTACCGTGAGCACAAGATGTAGGAGCAGAATTAGGCTATTTGGCTCATTAAGATTGCTCCACAATTTGATTGTGACTGATATGTTTCTCAACCCCATTCTCCTGCCTTCTCCCACAACCGTTGATCCCCTTATCAATCAAGATAATTATCTATCTATCTCTGTTATAAATACACTCAATGACTTGGCCTC
>NC_063339.1:91780997-91785300 GCF_021869965.1 Rhincodon typus
TGCTATCATGATGATGAGAATGGTGAATCGACAACACTGAATATCAAGTTTCTCACCTTTACCCCACCGCTGTCACAACTGGAATGGACAGCTCCTTGGCAGTTTTAGGTCAGACAATGGAGGATGCTCACAGGCGCTGTATCAGACAGCACGCTCCTTCACATAGGTTTCCAACTGGGCACATGGAGCAAGTTGCCATGTAGATGTTGGGGATTCAGGGGTAGATTTCTCAATTGTCGGGCTGGAGTTCTAGCTGTGGTGCTAAACATGATATTCTGATATTCTAAATTCAGTTCTGGCCTCTTCTTAATTTACAATTTTAAATGTGAAATTCAATTTAACTTTGTGTTGCATTCTTATGCATTCACTCTTCATGAAAGCCTTGGAACGTGTCCTTGAATGAAGTAATGGTGAAGGTTGATGACGGCGGGTGTCGTGTGTTTCCGGTCGGTTGTGTGAATTTTGCAAACGAACTTGGTGAATTGTTGCTGAATCGAATTCTGTGAAGAATTTTGTGGCATGAAAGGCCCATGACCGTGGGGATGTAACGTTATCTGTGAGGAATTGTTTTCCTGACTCGAAGAGAGTGCACAGTCCTGTTCCCAGGAGTCAGTATTGGCAACAACCTCTCCTCAGGATAGATATTAATGAACCGCACTTGTGTACAAAGTTTCAAAATTCTAAATAATGCAAAACTCGCAAATAGACTAAACAACGCAGAAATCCGCATGAACTGTTTTTTACCAACAAAATTTATCTTGCTGGACATTGCTCTGTGTTCTTTTCCTGAGTCCTGTGACACGGAGCCATGACATGATCAGGGCAACACTTGAGCAAGTGTAAAAAGAGTGCAGTGCCAGAAGCAGCACTAGGTACACGGTGAAGTTAATTTCCCACAACAGGAACATACCCCAAACAGCAGACTGAGGGGAGAGAACTCAGAGTGCGGTGAAGATTTGAAATTCGGTGCCCCAAAGACTGTGTAGTTTAGTTATTGAGTCTGTTCAAGAATGCGATTGACAGATTTCTACAGAGTAAAAACATCAAGGGCTCAGGGGACAGTGGAGGAAAATGTTGAAAATGTACATTTCAATGCAGTTTAGCACTGTGTAATTAAGCAAGTTCCTCGAACAACTTCGGAACCACGAGTGAAGATTTCATATCCCAGTTCACAGGCAATTTGCCAACCATTAAGAAATAATCCGAAATATGGAGCTGCTCCGGTCTGTCCCGCTCCAGTAGCGCAATCGGTCAGCGCGCGGTACTTCAATGGCAGTATTGAGGCGTGTGCAATGCTGAGGGTGTGAGTTCAAGCCTCACCTGGAGCAATTTTAGTTTGTCGTGGCACAAGAGGGTAATGAGGAACATCAATTTTGAGCAAAGTTTGTGGGGAAACACCAGTTTCTGTGAATTGGGAAATGACTCACCGATTGACAAACACCCTGCAAATATTCAAAATGTGAAGAAATATCTACGGAGAGAGAAAAGGTGATTCTTTTCAACTCGAAGACGTTTCTCACATGGGTGACTACACTGAGTTAAATTGCGGGAAAAAGCTGTTAAACTCGTTTCAATTTGTTCGCTTTGCTGCAAACTCGCAGAGGTCATTGAAATAATTAAAAAGGAATCAGATTTATCTCATTCAGCCGTTCGAATGTTACATTCTACTTTAGTAAGAAATGTTATCAGCTTAAAATAAAGAGCTGCTGAGAAGAAGGGAGGGTTCAAAATGCAAAAAAGACAGAGTCTTGTTTGTGGGTTTCTTGGATGGAGTTCAGAAAGGATGAAATGTACCTAAAATCATCGGAATGTGGTCAAATCTTTCAGGCACCAGTTTAAAGCGGGAATTGCGTCCCTCAGCGATGGTTCCCTTCCGACTCGAAAGGGTCTAACTTTACTTTTTAATTGAAAACATGTTCAGTTCCATTTATAATGCTTCATGGAGAATGAACTGCCAATCTTATTCAGCTGCACGTGTACAATAAATTTCTTTGCGCGTGAAGTCAAAGAAATTCGAAACTATTCCCCACCTGCCCACAGACTTTCTCTCACTGTTAAGGTGCCTGTTTAGGGACCTAGGGGTGCAGGTACAGAATTCTTTGAAATTTACGGCACATATAAACAGGGTTGTTAAACAGGCTTTTAGCACGCTTACCTTCCTTGCTTAGTCGTTTGAATTTAGGAGTTGGGAAGTCATGTTAAAGCTGCACAGGACGTTGGTGAGGCCTCTTCTGGAATACAGTGTGCAGTTTCGGTCGCGCAGTTGTAGGAGGCATATTATTAATCTGGCGAGTATTAAAAAGAGGTTTACCAAGATGTTACCTGGTATGGAAGGTTTGAGTTATAAGCGAAGGTTGGATAGACTTGGACGTTTTTCCTCTGGTCCTTAGGAGGTTGAGAGGCGACCTGACAGAAGTTTATAAAATAACGAGAGATGTAGACAGTAATAATGGTAGTTTTCTTTTCCCTGGTATGGAGGATTTGAAGACTCGGGGGCATTTTTGAGTTGCAAGGAGATAATTAAAAAAAAGATACGAGAGGCAGAATGTCGCAATGACTGTGAATAAAACGATGGCAAGTTCCAGCAGAGAAACAGGTGGCAGAGAAACTGGTGACAGTGAAGCAGGCATGTGAGGACAAATGTGTTTCGTTTGCCAGTGAAATTCACCGCTTCACAAAGTGGAGAACATTGAAGTGAAGTAGTGACGGCGAATACCTTTGCTGGTTACTCACCTTGCGAATGCTTTTTCCGCTGATATCCCTGTTAACATCACAAGTCGACAGGATGAAAGATGCAACAATATGTGTGGAGCAGTGGTGCAATTGCGTCTGACTTTGAATTGGAAGATTGAAATGTTGTATCTTCCCTCTCTTGAATGAAGTTGACAGCTTTCCCACATTTGCAAATTAACAGTTGCTTCCGAAGCGGAATGTGTACCCAGCGCTGTTTTTGTCAGATTCCGAGCAGCTGAAGTGATTGGATCGCTGGGTTTTGGAAATTGAAAGATGCCCATGAGCAACATCAATGTGGCCATATTTCAACTCACTGTCCATTTCATATCTCAGCTCATGACAATGGCTCCCATCGTCAGAGAAACTGCTTGTCTTCCACATAAAGCTGCCTTTTGCCGGTGAACCGTGTGTACGGCGACAGAGCGTGGACATGACGGTGATGGAGTGCATATAACCCTGAGGCCTCTGTCACTCTCGGAGGATATATCTGTGTATCTCCCTCTGTGGCTTAACATGAGGATGATTACTTCAAGGGGTTTTAACATAGTTTTATCATCTCAAACTTCAGTCCCATTCGTTGATTACCAGGATAATCTCCTTGAAATTTGCACTCTCAAATTAAGAACTCCAAAGGCGGTGGGAGAAACGCTGGAAACTGGGACTAGAATAGATGGATGCCTGAAGACACGCACAGACAAGATGGCCGAATGGTCTTTTTCCACGCTATTAAAAACTCGAAGACGGGGACAAACTGATCTGCAGCCAAAATAAGCAATAGAATGAAAAGGCTAAAGCAGGATCCTTGAGAAAAGATGGCAATGGCTGGAGCACTTCCCCTGGTGGTCTAGTGGTTAGAATTCGGCCCAGGTTCGATTCCCAATCATGGAACTTGCTTTGTTTTTTGCAAGGTTTTCATAACCACAGCACTGCTAACTAACTTTTAGAAGCTGGAAGGTAATCTATTTTATCCCAAACGATAATCAAGCTAACATGTAACAAAGAACTACTGATGCTGGAAATCTGAAACCAGAAAAAAGCGAATTGATAGACAATCTCAGAAGGTTGTTGTTGTTCTCAATGAAGGTTGTCCGAACCGTTCCATTCCTTACTTGTCTTTTGTCTGTGGATGGTAACATTTCCTGAATTGTGTACAATGGCATTCAAATTTGTCTGAACACTATCAATAGCTGTTCTTTCATTACCATCCCGCTCTGTGTTTTAACATCACGTAATTTGACAGTTTATCTTACTTTTCCAACTTTTTCAAACAATCCCATTCGTGATTACGATGTGGAAGTGCTGTTGTTGGACTGGTGTGGACACAATCAGAAGTCTCACGACACCGGGTTACAGTCCAGTGAGTTTATTTAAAATGACAAGCTTTCGAGTGCTGCTCCTTCATCATGATAAATTATGACTTCATTGCAACAGTACTTTCTACAAGCAAAGAGAACAATGAAACAAGACTGATCGATGACGTCAGAGTGTAGGATCCTCTACGTTGCAGTGACCACAGTATGACTGAGTTTCACGTTTACTTTGAGGGAGGGCAGTTTGAATCTAAGACGAG
>NC_063339.1:91785310-91795630 GCF_021869965.1 Rhincodon typus
CACTGAGATGGAGCGTACTTATTTATGTGAAAGGCTTTTGTATATAATCCCTATTACATAAAGACTTCCCTCACATTGGAAAAAAAATAATTTCCGGCTGTGTAACTCTGATGAACAGCTAAATATTTGCCTCGATACAGCATGACGCTGTGAGGCAGTGACATACCACCTTCTGTAACAGCGTGGTCTCGTGAAAGCATGCTGCCCATCAACCGGAACTCAATACATCAGAGTTTTCCAACGTTCTGAAGAATGTATTTACTGCTCCTGCCGTCCCCTGTTCCCCTATGTCATCTGAGCTTCCCACTTCCAGTAAACACTTCAAACGCGCACAAATTTATCATATATTTCACATAGCTTTTGTCCCCAACTAATCTGTCACAGGTATGATGAACCGACTGGCCTTCTCTGGCTCTCCCACTGTGGCATGACCTAAACGGTAAAGTGCATTGTGTCTGATCCACAGAATACCCTGCAGTATTTCCCCACGCCGATTCAGACAGCGCCGTCCCTCCTGTGCCATGTACGTGTTGTGCAACATTTTGTCGTGCAATGTGTCCCGCTGTGTCAATATCACCTTTGTCTGACTTCCCACATTCTGCTGGTCAAACACTGATTTCACTCAGAATCACAAATTTATCACAGTGCAGATGGATGTCATGCAGCCCACCTTAGCTCTGCCGGTTCTCTACAATGAGGAAATGGGTCATTCTCTTGACTACTTCCTGTAACTCTGCACGTTGCTACTTTTAACGTAACCATCGAATTCGTTTTTCAATAACGCGATTGAACCTCACTCTTTGTCGCAATCCGTGATTACAGACTCTAACCACTCCCTGTGTGAAAACATTTTACCTGATGTCACTTTTGCTTTTTCAAATGAACCTCTGCCTAATCACTCTCGATCCTCCCATGCATGGGAACATTTTCTCCTTATTGATTCTGTGTAGACCCTTCATGACTTGGAAAACTTCAATCAGACCAGCTTTCAGCCTTCCAGTCGATCTTCATCGCTGACATTCCACATACGCGGCACCTTTCACGTGCACTTTTTCAGCGTTGTCTACAATCAAATAACATCTCTGCTTCCTGAGGTTTCCCGCCCAAATCTTTGTGATAATCCAGATGGAGGATTTATTCAATGTCAGATTGCGTGGGTCAACTGCCTGAACCCTTTGTTTTCATTTTCAACACGCGCCATGTTTGCTACAATGACACCTCTGCTGCCGAAGCTCAATCCTGTTTCAAGAAGTCCGACTTCATGAGGTGCAGCTCTTTTTTCGAAAAGCTGATCAAGCGACCTGGCAAAACTAAGAGCTTGCCTGGCATTTGAATCCGGGATCACTCACATGTTAATTGAATACAAATCCCCAAGCAAGAATCATACTTCTCGACCAACGAGCCAGTAAAACCCTTGCATTTCTAGCGCGGAACCAGGTGTGAAGCAGAATTCAGTTTCAAGAACATCTTCTCATTCTGTGCCTCAGCTCCCGAGACAGTATTGTTGGTTCCTTGCCCTGGGACCAGCACTCTCCACTGGTGGTTTATGAAGCCATTTTCTTCCTCTTGCAAACAGTGCTGGGAGAGGGAAGTGCGCATGCTGTCTTCTGATCTCTCAAACACTTGCTTTATTCGCATGAGCTGGAAATTAACAACTTTGGTTGCGAACTTCCTCCAAATGTCTGTTTTCCAAGACAGAGACAAAGAAAGATGCCGAGTTGCTGGGAAAGAGAAAAATGGACACTGGAGACTCTTCCGTCAGGTAAATCAACATGAGTTCTATTTGTGCAGTCTGTTTGGTGTTCAGGATTCGTCTTCATACAGCAATCCTGCAGAAAGTCATTTGCAACGCGGGATCAGTTTGTTTGATGTTGCTGGGCAACAGTTAATATCTGACAGTAACAGTCTCAGATTAAGAGAATCCGAGTGAAACTCTCACTCATGGCGTCATTCCCGTGCAGAAGTAAGCCGTTCAATTCATTGAGCCCACGGTGACTCCCTGTCGCTTGTATCTCTCTGTCCTTTTTTTCAGGAACTGTGATATCTGTCCTAATAATAGTGTCTGTGTCGAGATGCTGTCTTCGATGGGCTGATCTTTGAGTTGATTTGATTCGATTCGATTTATTACTGTCATGGTTCTCTTGTTATTCACAGCTCCCCACATCACGTGAAAGACGCTGCTGCCTGAAACAGCGTGCGGAATTGTTGCAGGGCGCCCTGTGCATCGAACACACTGCAGCTGATGCGTTTCAACTTCACTGGCTTTTTGTGGAGGTTTCATTCAACGTCGGATGGCATGGACAAATGTCATGAGGCATGTTTTGTGTTTTGCGTTGCCCTGTTGGCCGCAATGGCACCTCTGTCTCATCTCTCCTTCGGGAAGGCCGACCTTATTGAACACAGGCTCTTCTTCAGAAAGCTGATCGGCGATTTGGCAAAACCGAAAAACAACGATCAGGGCTCGTCCGGGATTTGAACTTGGGACCTCTTGCACATTTGCGGTGCCCAAAACGAGAATCATGCCCCTAAACCAACGAGCCATTGCCAAAAATGTGTGCCCAGCTTTGAACCACCTGGAACTTTCTCAGTGTGAAGTACATTTCACCTTACTCCTGGGATCCAAAGCAGCAAAGAATTCCAAGAACATCTTCTGATTCCGTCTCCCTGCACTCGACACAGTCTATAAAATTCAGGCTCACTGTGAACGTGGAGAGGGGCTGTCACACTGTGGTTTCTGCACCTGCTGTTGAACAAAGATCACTGTAACTGTGTCCAATGACAGGAAAGGAATTGCTGTTTTTTGGAAGCATTACTTTATGAAGTCACTGTCTCTCTGTTATAACAGAAGAGGAGCTGGAATCTCCTGATAGATTGAATCATGAATTTGGGTGTTTACAGATTAAGTGGCAAAATATCAGGATAATGATATTAACACCGCGCTATCACCAACTGAACGAATCGGCTGCCCAGAGGGAGGCGGCTGTGTTTTAACCCCATGATGAACAGTTTATGTTTTACTTCCCGCACTGGGGGAGCTGAGAATTTACCCAAACAATGCACAACACATACAAGAACCATCGTTCCCATGTAAAACTGAGGGATTTTTTGAGAGCAATCTAAAACAACAGGAAAGAAGATTTTGGTCAACATGCACCATCACCAACAACCTCCGTCGTAATATATGGTTGAAGGGAACTTATTTGCATATGAACAGCGTGCGCAGGACATGATTTAAACACGCAACCGTCCGATCTGGAAACAGATCCGCAAACTTTACACCACAAGCTCACACGTGCACTGCTGCTGTACAGGATTAAGGGAAGTGATCGCAACATAATGATTTTAAACTACATTTGGCAAAGAACGTCAAAGGACAGTGCTCATTTTCTGTTCACCCACCACAACGCCTCTGTCTCTCTTCATTCCTCTTCTTTCTCTCTCTGTCTGTCTATCTGTCCCCTGTTTTCTCCATTCCGCTCTTCTCTACTTCATTGTCCTAACTTATCTTTCCTCCTCCTCTACCTTTTTCCCTCGTACATCATGCTCCGAATTTGCAGGACACCGGGAAGATATGTCACAGGGCGAATCCAGGACTTATTCTGGACACTTTTTTTCAAATGCAACGAGAGGGAAAGGATCTGAGAGAGAAGAAACATCTGACGAGACTCTAGACCCTCCTTTGGATATTCTTCAGTAAATTCAGCCGTCAAGAATAAATATTTCTCCAATTTCACGAAGAAAACCCACCATGAAGATCATTAATACAAATAGAGAATCCCAAGAGTAGCTTAATTTGAGGCCAGACACGGAAGTGCCTGAGACTGTAATGTCGAAATACAAATACCTGGAGACATTTCATTGAATGATTCAGTACCACGTGACCCACGACTAATTCATATTCATATTCCAGGAGCCAGCATCATCATTGCGTCACAATAGTTGAAGGCCATCGCCGCCCATGCCATATGACGTCATGATGCAGCTGGAAGCCCCGGGGACAGTTTATTAAAGAAACCTCACTGAGGGTCAGACTGCCCTGTGTCGGGCAACATTTGGATGGCCAACCGAAATCATTTAATGCGATACAAAATCTCCAAATTAAACAAGTTCGAGGCATCCTCCTTTCGTCTCTCTTAAATTTCAGCGCCCATCAAGCCAGATAATGATTAGCATAAGCTGTCGGCTTGCACAGTGGCACAGTGGTTCGCGCGACTACCGCACAACGCCAGGGACCCGCGTTCGATTTCATTCTCGGGCGACTGTCTGTATGGAGTTTGCGCATTTTCCCTGTGTCTGCGTGGGCTTCCTTCCACAATCCCAAGATGTGCAGGTTAGGTGTATTGACTTTGTTAAGTTGCCCGCAGTGTTCAGGCATATACAGATTAGGTACGTTATCGGGGGCTGGGGCTGGGTAGGATGCTCTGAGGTGCGGCGTGGACTTGTTCGGCCGGAGCGCCTGTTCCCACTCCGTACGGATTCTGTGAAAGTCCGAAATGGTCAGGGAGGATGTCAAAGCTATTTAAATAGAACAGCCACGCGCCCTCCCATTTGAATTATAAACTCATTGTTTGATCACCCGAGCAATGTCTGAAGCAAAGAGAGTTCACATGAAATCTTAGCAAAGACTTTCTCCATGATGAATGCCCCACCTTCCATTTTGGAACAGTAAAACTGACAGAGGAAAATTGTCGTTTTGGTAGTTGCAACATGAAGTCTGAACTGGCTGACACCTGGTTTCCTGGATCTTACAGATTGTTTCACGTCAGTCTCTGTATTGTATTTAGTCAGCACGTTCAGCTGTAAATCAAAAAATAAACAGAAACAACTGCGGATGCTGTAAATCAGGAACAAAACAAAATTGCTGGAAAAGATCAGCAGGTCTGGCAGCATCTATGAAGGAAAAAACAGAGTTAACATTTCGGGTCCGGTACCCTTCCTCAGAACAGTTCTGAGGCAGTGTCATTGGGTCCGAAGCGTTAACTTTTTTTTTCCTTCACAGATGCTGCCAGACCTGCTGATCTTTTCCGGAAACTTTGTTTTTGCAGTTGTTAACCAATATATCTTGTGAGTTGAAATTTTCACTGTTTCCTGGTCACACATTTCCGACCCGTCAATTAGCTGTTAGAAAATATTCTCCAATCATTGAACATTCTGTGGATATCCAGTACATTCAGGCCCAGGAATCTTATACCAATATTGTTTCAAACTCAACATGAAAAAAAGTAACCGAACGTACACCTATACATAATTTGTGAAAAATCTACGGAGCTCTCGGTTTAACTCAAAACCACAAGCACAAGACGATTAATATTCTAAACCCACACACTCCAATTATCTTCTACCAGCGACAAGCAATAACTGCGGCTTCTTTGAAGTCCCATTCTGCTGCTTTTGATCGTCCACACCCCCGCATGGATGCCTAAGCTGAGTTCTAGATCTATTTGCAGTCTGTCTCATTTAGCACGGCGACAGTGCCATGTAACGCAATGGGTGGCATGCACAATGTGAAGGCAAGACATCATCCCCTCAATAATTATATTTTGGTCACCTCCTGCCGTTACTGTCATGGACAGATGTGTCTGCTGAGGACAGATTGGTGAGGATGAGATCAAGCATGTCGTCCCTCTTCTTGGTTCTCTCACCACCTGCAGGACCAATCGAACAACTATGATTTGGGACCTGACCAGCTGCTGCCGAGCCACTCTGAGTGATGGACATTGAAATCGCCAATGCAGAGTTCATTCTTACCAGCCTCAGTATTCCATCCAAGCGCTGTTCAACATGGAGGACTACGGACTCATCAGCCGAGAGAGAACAGTAGGCGGGAATCAGCAGACCGTTTCCTTGTCCATGTTAAACTGGATGGCCTGAGACTGAATGGGACCAGGATGCCACGTTGAGAACTCCAAGTTAATTTCCTCGAATATGTTACATTGTGCCGCCACCTATGCTGGGTCTGTCATGAAGGTGGAACAGGACATATCCTTGGATGGAGATGGTGAATCTGGGACATTGTCTCTAAGATATGATTCCGTGAGTTTCAGATTGATTGTTACTTTACAAGAAGAACAACTGTCCTTTGCCAATTTTCCTCTTAAAAATAGATTCCGTGACATTTATTGTGGAAACATGGAAACAGTCCGATCCCACCCCCTGCAGAGACATCCATGTCACCGGGAAACAGCTCTCCTGAACCCCGGGCCATCTCTCTTCGTGCCTTTCCATTTTTTGTCTGTCCCCAAGTATCTGATTGCATTGCCGCAGAGATCCTGTTTGAATTCCTGATCTTTTCAAAGAATCCTGATTATTTCAACGTCTTAGATCGGGTAATGACACCGAGAACATCAGAGTCAATGCTCCAGCGTCACAAAGATGGGGAAGATGCCTTGACTGGCTCTGCTCATTCAGACTGTTCACCCTTCACTCTGCCCCGAGTCTGGTTCACAAAGACCTTTGAAGATTCCCGAAGCTGGAGACTGGGTTTTCTATGTTGTTTCCTTCCCATGTTTCGCCTTCCAACGAACAAATTTCGCGTTGTTTTTCATGTTATGGGTGGGCTTGGGCAGTTTGATTGAGGTGATAGTGAGAAATTCTTTCCATTGACCAGGGTGAGTAACAGTTCGATTCCGTCTTCTCCGAATGTGAGATTTTCACTGCAAAGATCCTTTGGGATCTCAGACGGTCTTAGATTTCATAATGAACCACGTTCACACACTCCCAAAGATTTTCGCGAAAAGACGTCAAACAGCGAAGAGAGGACGCAGCTACAGATAACAAGGGCTCAAGCGGGATTTAAACGCGGGACCTCTCACAGCCTCATCAACGACCCTCACACTCTACACCAACGAACAGTTTCATCGAGCATCAGCTTTCCGTTGTAACCTAGTTGACTCTCATACAGTGCTCTTTGGATGTTGGAGACCGGTTTCAAGTTCTATTTGCTCCAGAGGTGTGTAATAATATCTTTGAACAGGCTGCTTACATTTTAAAAATCTCAGCTCAGGCAGTGAAAGCAACAATGAACAGCTTTCTACCATTCTGCCCCTGCTCCCGGGCTGCAGTTATTTTCTCCTTTCCCCGAGCACTGGGCTGTCTTCAATGGCAGATGGATCAAACCATTTCCCTCCACGGGCAGGTAGTGCTTGGGGATGGTATACGTTTTGCAGCTCCTTCTTGAACACTGGAAGGGTGAAGAAGCAGAAGAGGCAGAATCAGACGTCAAGAAATTATAAACCACTATTGGGAACTTTCATCAAATGGCATTAATCAGAGACAGAGAGAAGGATGTAGAACAGCTAGAAAAGAGAGAAGTCGAAACTGGAGACTATTCCCTTTAGAAACTTAATACGGGATCTTTCTGTGCAGCCTGTTTGACTTTCAGGATTCGACTTCACGCAGCAATCTTGCAGAAAGTCTTTTGCAACGCGGACGTCGGTTGCTTTGTTACGACCGGGCAGGGGTTAATATCTGACACCAACAGTCCCAGATTAAGAGAATCCGTTTGAAACTCTCACTCACTGAGAGTCATCCCCAACGTCCCTGAGCTGCGGACCTACAGACAGTTCAAAGCGGAAGGGAGGGTTAAAAATGAGCCATTGTTTCTCACTCGCCTGCTCTGTCACAGAGACAGTGAACAAAATCAGAAGTCACATGACACCAGGTTATAGCCCAACAGGTTTATGTGAAATCACACGCTTTCACAGCGCTGCTCCTCCATCAGGTGAAGTGACACTTTTCACCGGCATCGCCGCGTCACAGAGAGAGGGAGAGTGACGTCATAAACCCATGATGTCATTCCCGTGCAGGAAGAAGCCGTTCAGCCCATCGAGTCCACGGGGACTGTCTGTCGCTTGTATCTCTCTGAGATATTTACAAAAGTTGACAACTGTCCGAATAATGCTGAACTGCGCCTGTGCCTTGATGCTGTCTCCGACATACTGACCCTCTTGTCGTTCATGACTTCTCATTTCACCGGGAGGACGCTGCTGTCCGAAACAGCGTGGGCAATTCCTGCAGGGCGTCCTGCGCATGGAACACACTGCAGCTGATGTGTATCAATATGAGACAATTATTTCTGACACATGGAGTTACGGGAAGTTGAGCAAAATGCAGCATACTGCAGCTCTGTGCCGGAAGGACACTGGCAGCGATCAATACATGCACACCGCAACGCGGAGCTCCTAAAAATCACAGGGTGGTTTCGATCTAGTGATTTTTAACCTAACGGGCGCAGCATGCTCGCACTGCACCATTCTGCTAGCATCGAGTACTGGGCTTTCAGATAAGTATTGGGCTTTTCATCTGGCATGTGACACGTGCATTCGAGGATGATGTCAAAAGACCACCACTGATGTTCTGTAACATAACCTTTGTGTAACTTCCCACATTCTGTTCGAACTCGGATTTCACGAAGAATCACAACATTCACGAAACATCAGAGTCGGATTGCGTGCATTCTGAAACATTTGTTTTCCCTTTGAGGTATTCCCTTGTCGTGTTCCCTGCACTGGTCGCTCTGTCCCATCCCTACTTCACGTAGTCCGACCTCATTTCGCGGAGCTGCGTTTTCAGAAAGCTGCTCGGAGATTTGGCAAAACTGAAGACAAGAAATCAGGAGCCAGTACTGGGACCACCCCTTTCCTGGACATTTGTTAATGACGGAATTGTGAACGGGGCAGACGACTCCAAAATCTAAAATGAGGCAAAACTCACAAATGAGCTGATCAATGCAGAACGCCATAAAACTGGCCTTTTCGAACGAAGTCCATTTTGTTTAACATCGCTCTGTGCATTTTCCTGAGCCTGATGCTCCAAGAAATAATGGTCCATTTTAATAAAAGCCGCTCAGGATGAGTTTTGATTTAACAATCTCGCATTTCACACGCCTCTTTCTGTGTGTCTTCTTGCAATATTAATTGATCCCTTACTGTGTTCCTTTAAAACACGCGAAGGGGGAAAAAAAATGGAACAACAGTGATGACAAAGGTTACTGTGACCATAACGCAAAATCCAACAACTATACGATTGCAACGCCATACAACAGACTACACGAAAAGCAGAAGACAAGTAGCGCGAGAGACCTCCAGACACGCAATAGGCATACTTACTAAAGAGTGGACTGATATTAGGGAAGTCAGAATAGGCAGAATCTTAGCAATTCGTGGCTCCAGAGGTTATGAATGTCTGTAATGAGTCTGTAAAAGACTGACATTGATAGATTGCTACAGGTTAAAATCATCAAGAGCTCAGGGGATAGTGCAGAAACATGATGTCGAAGCAAAAGGTCATTCATGATCTCAGTGAACGGCGGGGCGGGCTTGATGTTTGCGACTTGTGTCCGTGTGGAATGAAAGTACATTGACACGTTTGTTCCGAATTGAAGTGTTCGCAGGAAGCAGGAAGCTGGAAGCTGAGGGAGACACCGAGCAAACCGATGCAGATGGGACTGCTGGAGCTGCAAAGACCCTTTCTGCAGCACTAATGAAATTGCACAGCACAGGGGAGAAAATTGATGCATTGAATTTGGGTTGAGCGGCCCAGCATCCTTTCACAAGTCAGGGTTTACTGGGATATAAGGTATTAGAACAAACATGGATAGCATTTACTTGGATATAAAAACATTATAAAAGACACGAACTGGGTTTACTGGGATATGAAGACGTTAGGAAGGACACAGGGAGGATTTACTGGCTTTCAGGCACACGATAAACTGTCTCACCTGTTTCCTGCTATCTGTATTTGAATCAATCTCTCAAACTGATTTTATTGCCACACGGGCCAAGGTTGTCAATCTGAAACTATGCACTAGTAAAGATTGTCCGCTCTCACACATTCCACTTCTCTACAAGAGCTGTGAAAATGAATTGCATTGCCCCGTTCTCTGTCGCTCTGGGATTATTTGAATAACAAAATCGATTCTGTGAGCTGGGGAAAATGCTGAAATTTATACACATCAGGTGCAGTGTGTCTGAGAGACAGGACTTCCTTCAGTAGCACTCCATCTGAATCAGACAGCTGCGCCCTTCCTGCGACATTGAGAACGACACAGACACAGATCCCCATGATTGGGAGAGATTCTATCTTTCCCAACAACTCTGAATTTTTCGCGCTGTGTCAGATGTGGTAATTTGGACAAGGTTCCGAACAGAATTTTAGTTTCTCTGCATGCACAATCTCCCTTTTGCACAGCCTTCCACACTTTCCATACCTCCCACTCCCACCACACCCCTCCCCTGTCCTGCAAGTCCATGTTTGGCAGGGAGCTGAAGAGCGCATTCGTGTTGTTCTCCTCCAGCACGGCCTGCCAGTGAAAGATTGTTT
>NC_063339.1:91796130-91843050 GCF_021869965.1 Rhincodon typus
GTGAAACCGAGAGTTACATAGATTTCTCATGAATTATGTACAGGTGTATGTTCGGGTAATTGTTTTCATGTTGAGTTTGAAAGAATCTTGGTATAAGTTGCCTGGGCCTGAATGCACTGGATATTCGCAGACTGTTCAATGATTGGAGAATATTTTCTTGCAGCTAATGTTCCTATTGACGACTCGGAGATGTGTGACAAGGAAACAGCGAAATTTTCAACTCTCAAACTTTATTGGTTAAAAGCTGAGCATGTTGACTGATTGATGTGAAATAAAACTGTAAGATCTCTTAAACCCGGGTGTCAGGCAGTTCAAACTTCAGATTGCAACAACTAAAATGACAATTTTCCTCTGTTAGTTTTATTGCTCCTAAATAAAGGCTATGGCATTATTATGGAGACATAAGGACAGTCTGCCCGCAGTCACTACAAACACACCCATGTCACCAGGAACTGGCCGTGTGTGTTTATACATACAAACTGATTCTGCAGTCTGTCTCCAATTTCCTCAGTTTAAATTCAAGCGTGAATTATGATTCATTTCAGGATAACAATGGGACGAATGAAGTCTTTGATGTAATCGAGCTGTGATTTCATGGCAACATCATAGCTTTAGGCATTGGTTGAGTGGATCAAGCGATGAGTTTAAAACTCAAGGCGGGTGGTGTTCCATTTAAATAGTTTTGACATCGCTTTTCATCATTTCGGACTTTAATCAACTGCCCAAAGAAATCATTAGCTAGCTTGATGGATATTGAAAATTAAGTGAGAAGAAAGAAGAATGCCTCGATCTTGTTTAGTTTGGAGATTTTGTAATCGCATGAAATGATTGTGGTTGGCCACCCAAATGTTTCCCGACACAGGGCTGCCTGATCCTCGGTGAGGTTTCTTTAATAAACTGTCCCCGGGGCTTCCAGCTGCACCATGACGTCATATGGCATGGGCGGTAATGGCCTTCAACCATTGTGACGCAATAATGATGCTGGCTCCTGGAATATAATAATTTGTCGTGGGTCACGTGGTGCTGAATCATTCAATGAAATGTAATGACATCTCCAGGTCTTTACGTTTCTACATTACAATCTCAGACACTTCCATCTCTCACTTCAAGTTAAGCAATTCTTGGGATTCTATATTTCTATTAATGATATTCATGATGCTACTTCTTGGTGAAATTGGAGAAACATTGTGTTTTGGTGGCTGAATTAACTGAACAATATCCGGAAAGAGGGTCGGGAATCTTGTCAGTTGTTTCTTTCCTCTCAGATCCTTTTCCTGGCGTGGTATTTGAAGGAGGGTCGAGAATAAGTCCTGTACACACAGAATCAAATTCCCCAGTGCCCTGCAAATTCAGAGCAGGACGTATGGAGAATGGAAAGGACGAGGAGAGAGAAGTTGAGACAATGAAGTAGAGAAAGGCGGAATGAAGGAGACAGAGGGACAGAGAGAAAGGCAGAGAGAGCAAAAGAGGAGCAGAGAGAGAGAGGTGGGGGTGATGGTTTGAGAGAGAAGGAGCACTATCCTATGACCTCCTTTGTCAACAATAGTTTAAAATCATTATGGTGCGAACACCTGCCTTAATCCTGTACAGTACGCTCACAGCGTGTGAGAGTTGGTGGTGGAAAGTCAGCACGTTTGACTTCAGGTCCCAGGGCTCCGTGCTCGAATCACGTTAAGCTTACGCTGCTCATTTGCAGGCCAGCTTCCCTGGAATATATGTTAGGGTGGAGGCTTTTGGTGATGGAGTGTATTGATCTCAAACTTGTTTCTGATTGTTTTCCAAGTTTTCCACGGGAACAATGTTTCACGGCTGTGGTGTGCCATTGTTTGGGTAAATTCTCACTTCCCCTCGTGTGAAAAGTAAAACACAAACTGTTCAACATGCAATTTACACACACAGCTGCCTCCCTCTGGGCAGCTGCTTCGTTCACTTGGTGATAGCACGGTGTTAACAATATTATGTTGATCTTTTATTACTTAATATATAAACACCACATTTTATTTTTCAATTCATCAGGATTTTCCAGCTCCTCCTGTTGTAGCAGAGTGACAGTGAATTCAGAAAGAGATGTTTCCAATCAACAGCAATTCCCTTCCTCTCATTGAACACAGGAACAGTGATCTCTATCTAACAGCAAGAGCGGAAACCACAGTCCCACAACCTCTCTTCACATTAACGGTAAGCCTCAATTTTATAAACTGTGTCGAGAGCAGGGAGTCAGAATGAAGATGTTCTTGAAATTCTTTGCTGCATTGAAACCCATGAGCAACATGGAATGACCTTCGCTCTGAGTGAGTCCCAGGTTGCCCGGGGCTGCTCGCAATTTCACCAAAAGGTCTCGTTGGTCTCGGGGCATGATTTTCGCTTTGGGGATTATGCAGCCAAAATATGCGCGAGATCCCGGGTTCTGAGCCCTGATTACTTCTCTGTGTTTTGCCAATTCGCCCGATCAACTTTCCGGAAAAAAACTGTGTTCAATGAGGTCAGACTTGCTGAAGTAGGGGGATGGGCCAGAGGTGCCGTTGCAGCAAACATGGCAAAGGGAAACACTTATTGAAAGCGAAAACACGCGTCTGAGGAAGTTTGCACACGCAATCCGACATTGAATAAATCTTCTATGAAAATCTGGTGACGTTGAAACACATTAGTTGCAGTGCGTTGGATGCTCAGGCCACCCTGCAGTAACTCTCCACGAAGTTTCAGACAGCAGCGTCCTCCCGTTGACATGGGAAGTTATGAACTACAAGAAAATTGCGTTTATTCAAGCTTTCTGCTTCTAAAATTTATCATTCTAACATCAGGCTGCAAAACTGACCTGAGTTAGTTGCCAAGTTAAACAGACGTGACTCCTGGTCCCCTTGAGGCACTGAACCGAGGTGAGATGTGCAAAGGACAATGCACAAATGCGAGTCATTGTGTGATTGATTGGGAGTGATCTGTATACCAGGGTAAACAGGGAAAACCAGTCTTGAGCACTCACATTGAGCCTGGCTCCACTCGGCCTACAGTCAGCTCTCACTAACCACCAGCACCCTTCAGTTTTCCTGATGGACCCGCTGTTCTTGTTGTAAACCGATTGCACGTCACACAATTGCAGCTGACATTGCTGATGTGGAATTGTAACTTGCAGGGAAGCGATTCTGACGAGTCCACGACATAATTCTGTCTCTAAAGATCAGTCAATATTTCATATTTATTACTAAAAATGTTAGCCATTAGCAGGCCATGGCAGTGAAGGTACTGAAGCCTAATTACTAGAACACCAGTGAAAATTTCTGGTTAAAAACCAAAAGAACTGTGGATGCTGTAAATTGGGATCAAAAATAGAAGTTGCTGGAAAAGCTTAGCAGGTCTGGTGGCATCTGTGAAGAAAAAAATCAGAGTTAATGTTTCGGTCGGTGACCCTTCCTTTCCGTTCTGAGGAAAGATTTCTGTTTATATCAACTTGGGCAGTCTGATTCAGCCTTGCATTCTCCCATCCTTCTTCTTTGTTTTGATTTTGTTATGTCTTGATTTGTAATTTTCAGGCTATCCCATTATCCATTACTTTGTAGTTTCTAATATATGAGAACCTTCCTGGCGCGATTAGATACTGGCTCTGTAGCTGAGTGGTTAGAGCGCTGGCCGCTTAAACTAGTAGTTATGAGTTCATGTCTCATTGGAACCATGGGCAATTTTTGTACACCAGCTGCTTCCAGGATCCAAAAGAGCAGTTTAAATATTGTCTGAAATTATGAAAATATCACTTCCTCTATAGGCCAGAGATGTGTTTTAAATGCCACACTCCTGTTTGTCTTTCCAGGAACTTGAGGCAGACCATTCGGAAGGACAGGAACCAGCTGACATGATCAATGTTTGGCTGGAAGAGTGAGGTGAGGCCATATAAACTGCAGAGTGACAGCGGAGGAACAGTGACCGAGTGCTTCCTTTATTTGCTGTAGTTTTGACTCCAGTTTTGAAGTCTGAAATGGGACAATATAAGCCAAGTGGGTGAAATTCTACTTACTGGGGAATGTTCTTTCCAGGGGCCTCTGTCACTCTTGGTGGAATGTGCCCTTGTTTGGTTCCTTCTGTGGGTGAGGTTAAGTTCCTCGAGGGGGCATGAAAATAGTTTTCCCATCTCAAACTTGATTCACATTTGTTGCTTTGATTAAGATTAAAACGTTTCGGTGAAAATATCATTGAGATGAATACTTGAAATGTCACAGAACACAAGACTACAGGCCAAGTCCTGGAAACTCGGATAATGTTCCTCTTTCCATGCTGTAAAACTCAACGATTTGATCATTTTTGAGGAGAAACTGATGCCCAGTTAAAAAAAAAAGCCAGAAGCTGTGTCGTTAAGACATTATAGTACTTCTGTCCTCATTCCCGGTAGTCTACTCTTTCGGATTCAGCGCTTTTACTGTTCGCATTCAACAAATCAGGATTTATTGTCCTGATCATGACAACAGCAAAAGCAGAGCAGCTCTGACAGGAATCCTTTCTATGTCCCCAAGAAGAATCAATGACCCAGCCTCTTAAAGAAGTTGCCTTGACTGTCTCTGCTCAGTCGGTCAGCTGATTCAGAGAATCTGAGGAGAATGTCCTTTTACCCAAATTCATCAATCAATCAAATTTACCTGTTAACCCGTCCAGGATTTTCTCATTTCAGTTCAATGTTTTAACAATGAAGCAGCCTGATGTGAAAATAACAAATTGAGGGTAGAGCTGGTTTGTCCAACCTTATCCCACAGGACGCTACAGGGATACATTTCAATGTTTCTCTCAACTCAGGGGCCAGTGAGAAAAGGCACCATTCCACTGACTGTATCTATCACTTCAATTTGTAAATAATTAAATGTTCATTACGAAGTGCCAAGCAGCAGAATGAGTTGTATTGTTGTTTGTCTTTTTGTTGTAGAAGCTGAGAAGCAGAGAGACAGACTTGGCCCCAAGTTGTCATCCTCAGAGAAGAGGAGAGGAATCAGGCTGAGTTCAGGAGTTGGGTATAAGTCACTCTGTCCTTGCTTCCACCTCTTGGTCACCCACTCCAACCTGGCCTCCGTACAATTCATCTCTCTCCCTTGCTCCCTCTCCCTCCATATCACATTCACACTGTCCCCCTTCCCGTTTTGGCTCCTGCTCATATCTCAAGGGCAGTATCGATCGGACAAAACTGCTCTGTGTCTCTAAAGACATTCTTTGAAAAACAAAACAACTGTGCAACCTGAGATGCCTTCTGCAAAAAAAATCTACCGCTTATGTAGTGACGTGAGAAGGCCACCAGACGGTGATATTGTAGCATTTTAAACACGAAAGGAGAGAGAGAGAGGGAGTTGACTCATCAGTTTTTAATTCATTCATTCATTCAAACATCTCTCCTGTGAGTCTCATTGCAGCCAGATACAGACACACAGATACAAACATACACACGGACACATATGGAGACACATATCAACATGACCAATGTATCACTGTAAACACGAGGGTCAGACAGAAAGGGGGGAAAGTATAACTCCATTTCAATGGATTTGCCTCCAAAGCAACAGAAACCCCACAGCACAGACATACTAATACACACGCTCATGTACACTAGCTCACACACAAACAGACACACACAGCTACACATACATAGGTAGTTCAACAGGGATAGAAACACACACAGTTACAGCGACACACACAGACTCACACACACACCTATGTACAGACAGACATTGAGACACACATACAGAGACAGAAACACAAATAAACACAATCACACACTGACACGCAGGCATACAGACACTGACAGACATACACACAGAAACATACATGCATATGTACAGACACTAACACACACATACATACAGAAACACAGCACACCCATACAGACTGTGTGCAGTAACTGACACTGCCCTGAGTTTAACCCTCTTTAACGCAGTTTGTGTCAATCAGATAATTCCCAGCTTTTACTGAGGAAATATCAATGGGAAAGTGGGAGAGTACTGTGGTGTCCCTCGCTCTATTGTCGGGAAAGAGGTGAATGTCTTTAATAAACTCATGATTATTTGTACAATGAACAAACTTCCACTCGTACGACAGATCCATGTAATCCCCTGATGTTCATCTGTAAAATGGATTGATGTTCATTCTCAGAAACTAATTAAAAGTATACGCTCTGTCTTTAATGGTTACCTCGTCCCACTCACACCTTGTGTTAGTCTGTGTGAAAATATTGTGCTCACCTGTGGGAAAAAAATGTGTTCCTGGCTGCAGAAGGTTCTGTTCTCTTGTCTGGATAAAAGTGTTTTATAGCCGGTTTGAAACTACAGCTTTGTCTCTGTGTGGATTTTAGGTCTGGGGCCAATTTGTGTATGCGTGTGTGAGAGAGAAAGTTTGTGTGAGAGCGTGTGGGGGTGGGGCGGCGGGGGGAGCGCAAGGGAGGAACAATCAGGAGACATTGGACTGAACTTTTGGGTTGCTGTTTTCTCTCACTCCTCCTCCTCCCACACCCCCGCCCCCCACCCCATCTGCAGTCTCTACTCTCCCAAAGAACTTCTTAGTTTGCCCCATATCTGGAGGATGTGTGTTCCAAGTAGAGACAGCTGGGAACTGACTGGATAGCTGGGATTTGGGAGGAGACAGGGGTTTGAATGACAGAACTTGCGGTTTATGAAACTGGTCTTGGCAGCCATACTTCCTTTCTTCATGTGGATGAAGCCAGAAGGTGGGTGTCAGAGTTATTCTGGCTGTCTGTGTCTTTATGAGAAGCAGTGTGGGTACAGCTGGAATCTCAATGCTACTTTCGGACCTGTACCACCCTCTTCCTGAAGCAGCCCTGGTGAGTATTGGCTGTTCAGACTCTGTATCTTTCCTGAACTCCTGGCTGTCTCTCACTGACTTCTCCTCTTCTTGTCTCTCTGTTTTCTTGCTTTGTGTCCCTGTCTTTCTCTCTAAGTCTCTCCTTTTGTCTCTCTTTGTTTTTTCTCTGTCTCCCTGTCACTCTCTCTCCCTTCTGTGTCACTGTCTCTCACACTTAACTCTTGTCACTCTCTGTCTTCTCCCTTTGTGTCTTTGTCTCTCAAAGTCTCTCCTCTTGTCGCCCTTTTGGTCTTTCTCACTCTTTGTATCTTTCTCTCACCTGTGTCTCTGTCTCTGACACAGTCAACTTCTGTATCATTTTGTTTCATTCTCTCTCTCTCTCACTAGCAACCGCTCTTTGCCCCCTACCCCTGTCTTTGTTCCCTCCCCAATCATTCTCTCTGTCTTTTCCTTCCCTGTCTTTTCCCTCCATATTTCTCTCTCCTTTCCCTTAATCTTTCTCTCTCTCCCTTCCATCGTTTTCTCCCTCTCTTTTCCCTCCACCTTTCTCTCTCTATCGCCTTTCCCTCCATCTCTTTCTTTATTTCATCTCCCGGTGTCTCGTCTCCTTGCCTCTTTCTTTCCTGCCTCACTCCCAAAATTTTCTTCCCATTCAAAATTGCCAAATTCCCTCCCATCCCAAATATGAATGTCCCCGCAAATTTGACCCCAGAATTTTGTCGTTCAATTTGAGACTCCATATAACCCCGTCATTTCACACTTTCTTCTTCGTCCATTTTCTGCCTCAAATATTTCCACCAACAAGTTTCACTGCTGCCCAGTTTTGTCCCTCTCTTTAACACACCCCCCAGAGGCGTGCCCTCAATTTTGTCCCACCCTTACAACGTTGTACCTCCATCCCGAAATCTTGTGCTGCCAAAAACATTATTGCCCCTGCCAGATATTACACTACCCCAACACAAATATTTTGCTGCCCTACCCACCAAATATTGTCCCCACAAATATTGCATTTCCCAATTTCAGCTCCCCAAAAGTTTGCTCTCCATCCCAATTTTGCAACCTCCCCACTTTATGTCATCTCAAATATTGCCCCCCACAAATTTTTGCACCCATTTAAATATTTGTCCCCTGACTTTTACCCCGTATTTTAGCCCAACGAAAGTTTTCAGCCTGACAGTTTCTGATTGCTCCCCGTGTAGCTTCACCGTCTTTCTTCATTCGTCTGTGATCCCTACACTGTATATGGATACCCCAATGTATCTCCCTCCATGAACAATACCCAAACACCCCTCATCCTCACTGGATCCGTGACCCCACCCCAGGGGCTGGAGGTCCCTGGGAGTATGGCCAGAGACACTCTGGCCTGTTCACTGACAGCCTCACTGCACAGCAAGATCCCAGTTCCCAGGCAGACCCCCTTCCCCCACTCACTGAGAAAGATGTTTTATCTAACAACCCCATCCACCTTTCAGTTTAGACAAAGTACGATGGGGCAAAACGCAGGTGGGTCAAGGACCAGGAAGCTCCCCTGGCATTACCCATATAGAGACACTGAAAGACAGAAGGAGATGGAGAGACAGAATCCAAGAGGAAAATAGAGGGATAGATGGATGGAGAAGGGGAGAACGGACGTAGGAAGATACAGAAAGAGAGAAAGAGAAACACTCAGGAAGACAGGCAGAAATCCCATTGAGAACAAGAAAAGAGGGAGAGAGAGAGCGGGGGGAGCGAGAGGAGGGGAGAGGGAGATAGGAGAAAGATAAAAATTCTATGGAGAGGACGAGAAAGGACAGATACAGAGAGAGGGGAAGACAGAAGGGACAGAGAAAAAAATCGAGGGAGAGAAGAGCAGACAGAGAGATACCATCTAGAACGAGTGATGGAGATGGTGGGATGCAGACAGAATGACCCTCAGGCAGGAACAGCAAGATCACACAGGACAATGAGAGAGAGAGAGAAAGAGAGAGAGACAGACAGCCAGAGAGATGAGTGTTGTGGAGAGGTGAGTGGGCAAACCTGGAAATCAGAAAGACTGAACAATGAAACAGTTCTTGAAAAACCTGGGGAGGGGTCGAGACAGTAGGAGGGAGGAATATGAGTGGTGGGGGAGAGAGAACAGCGGTAAATGTGAAGGATGTGGGGATTTATAGATTAATAGAAAACTGTGGGAAGGACAGGTGGTGGGAATATGGGGGCAAAGAGAGAGGGAGGTAGTGAAATCTGTGACATCAGACTTAGCAGCAGCCCCCTTTTTGCCCCTTTGTCTCCCCCACACCCCCAGCCCAGGGCTCATCCCCTTGTAGTACAAACCCCAGAGACAGTCTGAATCCCACGATTCCTTTCCCCTGTGAGTGTGCAAGTGTGTAAATGAACGACAAGGAGACGGGCTGGTTTATTATAATTCTCTCGTCTCTCTCTGGCTCCGGCTCTTGTCTGAGGATTCCTCACAGCAGGACCATTTGATTCTCTCCAACGAAAAAAGCCCTTGCTCCCTCAACCTTTCCTCATAAGACCTGCTTTCCAGTCCAGGCAGCATCCTGATAACTCTCCGCTGCACCCTCTCTAAAGCTTCCACATCTTTCCTGTAATGAGGTGACCAGAACTGAACATAATAACGTTTAAGGCCAGCGGCACTTCCTCCTTTACAATGTTTCCAAAACATCAATGTTTACTTCCCTGAGTTCTCTAGCCTCCATTTCTTTCTCCACAATAAAAACTGAGGCAAAATATTCATTTAATATCTCTCCCATCTCTCAGGTTCAACACAAAGATGAACTCTTTCACCTTTATGGAGCCCAACTCTCTCTCTAGTTGCTCTCTTTCTCTAATGTACTTGTGGCATCCCTTTGGATTATCCTTAACATTATTTGCTAAGACCAGCTCATATCCTCTTTTTGACTTCCTGATCTCCCTCTTAGGAATGTCCTTATACTCTTTATACTGTTCAAAAGATTCATTTGCACCCAATTGATTATGTCTAATATGTGATTTTTTTTATTCTTATAGGACAAGTCCTTCATCCCTGCATCAATCTTGGAAACCTCCTCTGGACCCCTCTAACATCAGCACATCTTTCCTTAATACAGGGCCCGAAACTACTCACAATACTCCAACTGCAGTCTGACCAGCACCATTTATAGCCTCAGCAGTACATTTCTGCTCTTATTTTCTCGCTGTCTTCAAATGAATGCCTACATTGCCTTTGCTTTCTTAACCACCAATTGAACATGCATGTTAGTCTTAGGAGAATCCTGAACGAGAACTCCCAAGTTTCTTTCAACTTCAGCTTTCTGAAGGTTTTCCCCGTTCAGAAAATAGTCTATGCCTTTACTCTTCCCACCAAAATGTATAACCTCACACTTTCCTACACTGTATACCACCTGCCACTTCTTTGTGCACTCTCCTAGCCTGTCCAGGTCATTCTGAAGCCTTCCCACATCCTCGATACAACCTGTCCCTCCACCTATCATTGTGTCATATGTAAACTTCCAACAATGCCCTCAATTCCTTCGTCCAGATCATTAATGCATTACGTAAATAGTTGTGGTACCAACACCGACTCCTGCTCAACTCCACTAGTCATCCGGCTGTCATCCTGAAAAAGTCCCCTTCATCCCAACTCTCTGCGTTCTGCCAGTCAGCCAATCCTCAATCCATGCCAGTACTTTGTCCCTAACACCATGGACACTTACCTTATTTAGCAGCTTCCGAGTCAATGCCTTTTGAAAATCCAACAGATTACATCCACTGGCTCCCCTTCGTCCAAGTTGTTCAGTACGTCCTCAAAGAATTCCATCAGATTTGTCAGGCATGAAGCCCCCTTGGTGAAGCCATGCTGACTCTTCCAAGTACTCCATGATCACATCTTTACAGTGACCTGCCACACTGTGTTTAATACAAAGCTAATTTATTTGACTTTTATCCAGAATATTAAAACTGTGCTTTCAGTCCTGAATATGATGAACTGCAAAGTCCAATTACCGTTGAGATCTGTGAACTCTATGTTGTCTCAGCAGGATTGATAAGTGAGTGAATTCCTTCCCCCACACAGAGCAGGTGAACGGTCTGTCCCTCAGGGTGACTCTCTGCCGTCTCAGCAGGGCCGATGAGTGACCCAACTGTCTTTTCCTCACATGCAGCAGGTAAATTCTCTTTCTAACCAGTGTAAACTCGCTGGTTTACTGAGAGTTGAGATGACACCTGAACCCAGTCCAACAATGAAAGCACCGGAAATGTGCCTCAACATGAGAAAATGTTGAAGGGACATCAGGTCAACAGTACTTCGATAGCACTTACCACACACTAGACATTTGAAAGGTCTCTCCTCAGTGTGAACACGTTGATGATAAAACCATCCCCAAGAACTTGCATAGGGATTCCCATCGTCTGAGCATTTAAAAGGTCTCTCCTCAGTGTGAACACATTGATGACAATTCAGTTCCCAGGAGCTTCTGTAGCACTTCCCGCAGCCTGGGCATTTGAAAGATCTCTCCGCATGTGAGCTTGCTGGTGTCTCAGCAGGTTGGACGACCAAGTGAATCCCCTCCCACACTCGGAGCAGCTGTACAGTCTCTTCCCAGTGTGAACCTGCTGGTGTTCTGTGAGGTCAAATGATCACCTGTACCCAGTCCCACAGTGAGAGCACCTGAATGGTCTCTTCTCAGAGTGAACATGTTGGTGGGATATCAGGTCCAGGGGATTTTGTAGCATTTCCTGCAGGCTGGGAATTTAAAAGGTCTCTCATTGATGTGAGCAAGTTGATGCAACATCAGGTCCCTGGGACTCATAAAGCACATCCCACAGTTTGGGCATTTAAAAGATCTCTCCTCTGTGTATGCTCATTGATGGGCCATCAGGTCCCCAGATGTTTTATAGTATTTTCCAGTCTCGGCATTTAAAGGGTCTCTCTTCAGTGTGAACGTGTTGATGGGACGTCAAGTGCCTCGAGGTTTTATAACATTTTCCACAGTCTTCGCATTTAAAAGGTCTCTCATTAATGTGAGCTAGTTAATGGGACATCAGGTTTCAGGATGTTCTGAAGCATTTTCCACAGTCTGGGCTTTGAAATGATCTCTTGTCAGTGTGAATGAGCTCGTGTTGCAGCAGGTTAGATGACTGAGTGAATCCCTCCCCACACACTGAGCAGGTGAATGGCCTGTTACTGGTGTAACTGCATCAATGAGTTTCCAACTCAGATGTGGAAATGAATTCCTCCCCACAATCTCTACATTTCCATAGTTTCGCCCCAGTGTGACTGCATTTGTGGTTTGTGAGGTCTGATGATTGGCTGAAGCCTTGTCCACACACACAACACGTACACAGTTTCTCTCCAGTGTGAATGGAACTTTTTACTTCCATGTTTAAAATCTGATCATGTTCCATTTGTGATAAAATGGGTGACTCGATCAGATCCTAGTGTGATATAACAAGGTGTAGAGCTGGATGAACACAGCAGGCCAAGCAGCAGAGGTTAGTGGGTAGGAGATGGGGTGGGGCTTGAGGTGCGAGGAATGGTTAGGGAGGCGGGGATGAGCTGGGCTGGTTTTGGGATGTGGTTGGGGGAGGGGAGATTTTGAAGCTTGTGAAGTCCACATTGATACTATTGGTCTGCAGGGTTCCCAAGTGGAATATGAGGTGCTGTTCCTGCAACCTTCGGGTGACATCGTGTGGCACTGCAGGAGGCCCAGGTTGGACATGTTTTCTGAGGAATGGGAGGGGGAGTTGTAATGGTTCGCGACTGGGAGGTGCAGTTGTTTATTGCGAACCGAGCGCAGGTGCTCTGCAAAGCGGTCCCCAAGCCTCTACAAGCTTCAAAATCTCTCCTCCCCCTACCGCATCCCAAAACCAGCCCACCGTGTCCCCACCTCCCGAACCTGTCCTTCCTCCCACCTATCCCCTCCGCCCACCTCATGCCCCACCCCCATCTCCTACCCACTAACTTCATCCCGCCTACTTGACCTGTCCGTCCTCCCTGGACCGACCTATCCCCTCCCTAATTCCCCACCGACACTCACCTTTACTGGTTCCATTCACGCCTCTTTGACCTTTCTGTCTCCTCTCCACCTATCTTCTCCTCTATCCATTTTCTATCCATCTCCCCCTCTCTCCCTATTTATTTCAGAATCCCCTTCCCCTCCTCCATTTCTGAAGAATGGTCTAGGCCCGAAACATCAGCTTTCCTGCTCCTCTGATGCTGCTTAGCCTGCTGTGCTCATCCAGCTCTACACCTTATTCTCTCAGATAGTTGTGATTTGGCAGAATTCCTTACAGCAGAGAGTTGTCAGGACTGGGTCATTAATTATATTCAACGGTGAGATTGACAGATTTTTAATCGCTAAAGGTATCAAGGGTTATGGGGAAAGGCAAGAAAGTGCAGTTCAGAATTATCATATCAGACACAAGCTCATTAAATGGCGGAGCAGACTAAATGGGCTGAATGGTCTCTTTCTGCTCCTAAAGTTTATAATCTTAATATGAGACTGTAAAACTGACCTGAACAAAATTTGTCAAGTTAAAATGCGTGGATCCCCTCTGGGCACTAAACGGGGGTGGGATATGCAATGGGTAACACACAAAGGAGAATCATTGCGGGTGATTGATCCGAGTGATCTGTGTACCAGGGTAAACAGTGAAAGAAAGTCTTCAGCACCCACATTGGGCCTGGCTCCGTAGGCCTACAGTCAGCTTTCATAAACCGCCATTGCCCTTCACTTTTCCTGATGTCCCCTCTCTCCTTGCTTTAAACCGATTGCACGTCAGGCAATTGCAGCTGACTTTGCTGATGTAGACCTGTAACATGCAGTGAAGCGATTCTGACTGGTCCATGACATAATTCTGCTTTTAAAGATTAGCCAGTATTTTATATTTATTGCTCTAAATGTTAACCATTAACAGGCCATGGCAGTGAAGGCACTGAATCCTTATCACTAGACTACCAGGGCAGATCTCTGTTCATAGAACCCTGGATACCGTCTGATTTTGCATTGCATTCTCCCATCCTTCTGCACACAATCCCCTCAGCTCTGTATTGGATTTGCTACATTGTCTTGGTGTATGATGCACAGGCTATCCAGTCATCTATTACATTGCAGTTTCTAATGCATGACTTTGTAGTTTGGTGGTTTGCTCTTGAGTTTGATTCTTTCTGGGGTCTGAGCGAATTTTCACAACCAACCAAAGGAGCTCTTTAAAGTCATTTTAAATTATTTGTGATGAAACAGGGTTAACACCACCATGTCATTTCCTCAACCAGCCAGAAATGTGTTTGAAATACCACATTCCTGTTTGTCCTTCGAGGTACTTGAGGAAGATCTTTCGGAAGATCAGGAAGCAGCTGACGTGAGCAATGTTCCAGTTTGGTAGGAAGAATGAGGGGAGGCAGGATGAACTGCAGAGTAACGGGGAAACAATGGGGGAGTAACACGGACACGGGAGGGGCCAAATGCTTCCTTTCTTTGCTGTAATCAGACTCTAGTTTTGAAGTCTGAAATGGGACAATATAAGCCAGATGGGTGAAATCCTTGCTTTCTGCAGGTTGGTCCCTCCTGAGGCCACTGTCACTTTGGGGCAATGTGTCTGTGTGTTTCCGTAAGTGGGTGAAAATGAGGTGCAGTTCTTTGAGGGGGCGTGAACACAATTTTACCATCTCAAACCTCAGTCCTATTCTTTGTGTCGCTTGAGATTAAAACGTTACAGGGAAAGTATGGTTGAGATGAACGCTTAAAACGTCAGAGCACACATGACAACAGGCTAAGTGCTGGAAACTGGGATCATGGGCCTCTTTCCGTTCTGTACAAACTCAGTAACTCAATTATTTTGGAGTAGAAGCTTATCTCCAGTGAAAAAAAAGGCCAAGAGCTGTGTCAGTAAGAAAATAAGCGTGCATTTCCACTGTCATCCCTGTGGTCTAGTGGTTGTGACTTGGCACTCTCACTGCTGTGGCCCGGGTTCAATTTCCGGTCAGGGAATCAGGATTTATTGTTCTTGACAGAAACAAAGTCAAACACAGAGCAGTCTTTGATGGGAATCCTTTCAGTGTTTCAGGTCAGTTAATGTCCCCGAGAACATCAGAGTCAATGTCCCAGCCTCTGAAAGAAGGGGAAGCTTCCTTGACTGTCTCTGCTGAGTTGGAAAGTTCACCTTCATTCTCCTCTGATTCCACTTCCCAAAGACTCACAAAGCTGAGACTGGTTTCATTTTTTGTTTTGTTTCTTTTCCATTCCTGGGAGATATAGTGATTGGGTCGGTGGGTGTGGGAAATTGAACTGAAGCTTGGGGGAACGACTTCAGCTTTCCCTCCTCTGATATTCTTGGTGACATTTACTGATGTGAGACATTGAAATGATTCTCGTTCGTGCAGGTCAGGAATTCAAACCTCATCTCAGTTTCAGGACATTGAGGAAGATTAATTTGGAAGTGTAATGAATTTGTGAATTACACTTGAGTCAGGGAGGAGTTGAACGTACAATCACTTGATTCATTGTTAGGCATATTATCCATTGTGCCACTGGACCCGTGTAAGCACAATCTCACATGTGACAGGATTGTGGTGTTGACAGGGACATGAACAGCAATAGTTTGGTGGACACAAGGTGAACAACCAGCAAAGATAATTACCGTCACTGCTTCAGTTCAATGGTTCCCGCTTAGTGAAGCGATGAATTTTACCGGCAAAGAAAACACCTTTGTGGTCAGAACGCTGCTTCAGTGTCTCCTCTTTTTCTGCTGGATCCATCATGAAGTTCCTTTTGGCTGTTCCACAAGCACGTCTGCTTCTCCTTTTCTTCTATTCTCATCCCTTCATTCCCAGTTTGGCAGGAATAACGAGTTGAGGCAGGATAAACTGCAAATTTAGCGGGGAATGTTGTGGTAATGGCACAGACAGAACGAGCTGATCACCCTCATTCTCTGCTGTCGCCATTTATTCATTTTACACCAACAGAAAAGACATCACTATAATCCTTTCTTTGTGGTGGACTTTTTTTTTCTGGTGGTTTCAGAATTTTATTTAGAATTCTAAAGATTCACAATCTTTTGAGAGAAGAAATGTCACGTTATCTCCGTCCTAAGTGACCAGACACATTATCCAGGGAATGTGAGTACAGTTCTAGACACTCCAGCCAGGAGGAAAAATTCTCCCAGCAGTTCCACTCTCAAATACCTTCAAATTTCTGACTTTACAGAGCAGGAATGGGAAATGAGGGATATTGACAGAAGGAGAGTTGGAGAATGTGAAAAGGGATGAGGTGGATACACAGAGAGACAAATAGAGACACAAATTGAGGTAGAAACTGAAAGAACCAATTTTCCATTCAACATGGCTGCTAATTGACACAAAGGAAAAGAAAAAGGAACGATTTCAGCAGAGCCTTTCACCACCTAGGGGAACGGAAGCAGTATTAGAGCCGATGAAATCCCTTTAAAGTTGTAAAGTTGACGTTTGTAAGCTAATGAGAGAGAGCAATTTTGATTAATATGCTGATTTGACAGATAAAGCCGATAATTTCCCCTGGCATTATAATACAGAAATGCATAACTAACCTGGTTCTGACAAATGGTCGCAGGACCCGATACGTTAACTCTGTTTCTCTACACAGATGCTGCCAGACCTGCTGAGCTTCCATATCAATTCCTTTTTTTTGTGTCATATTTCCACAGTTCTTTGTTTTATTTTAATCTGTGTCTGGGACGAAACAGTTCACCTTCCATCTCCTGAAGGATCAGTTAGAAGTGCTGTCACCATGATAAAATAACACGGCAGAGTGCCTATTCCCTGACTAGGAATCGAAGCTGGGCCGGGGCGGGGAGAGGGCCAAATTCTCGCCACGAGATGACCAGTGAAAGCGGTAGAAGGTGTGGTACATTTTCGCAATGACACTGCTTTTGCATTTTCATTTGTGACCATTTTCACTGCAGATCAGTTACTCCATCCTCAAGTTTTTACAGCGTGGAAGACGACCATTCGGCCCATCATGTCAGCGCAGATTATCAAATATCCATCAATTCTAGTCCCAATTTTTAACATTTGGCCCATAGCCTTGCGTGCTGACGTTTTGAGGGCAAATGGCAATGAGCTTATCCCTGTAATCTCAAATGGCCACAAATGGGACCGAAGTTTGAGATGGTAAAACTGTGTTAATGCCCCCTTGAGGAACTCATCCTGATTTCCACCCACAGAGGGAGATAACACAGACACATCCCTGAGAGTGACAGAGACCTCAGGATTATACCCGCTCCATGTGCCTCACATCCGTGCTCCATCCCCACACACAAGTTTATGTGAGAAAAGGCAGCTTTAGGTGAAACACAAGTGACTTATCTAGACAGCGAGAACCATTACCGTGAGCTGGGATATGAAATAGACAGTTGAACTGAAATAGTCCCACAAGTTACTCACGTTCAACTTTCAATTTCAAAAACTCACCAACCCAATCACTGCAGCTTCTGGGAATCTATCAGAACAGCACCCGGCAGACATCCCTAACTAAAGACAACTGACATAAGGTGTTATGACAGGGAATGGCCAGACCCCTCTGATAATTAAACTAAAACACAAGCCCCAATCTGTTATGACAGAAGTAGGGGTTGCCGTTTAATAATTACCCTCTAAACACCCAGAGAAGCTTGCCTTTCCCCTCGTAATCTATTAAAACAGCATGTAATAGAAAGAAAATCCTTGATCTCCACTTTATAAGTAACAAGAAACAATTTATTTATTTAACCCAACAATGAACAAATTAACAAAATTACTGACAAACCGACAATTCACAGACTGCTAACTTCCTAAATGGTCTAAATTCTACAATAATGCTGTTTAAATAAAAACAAGTCCCACTAATATAAACTCAATAAATAAGAAGCAATAAATAAATTATAATTTAATCTCTCCATATTCACACAGACTGATTCTGGAATATTCTGTCATCTCCGCTCTCTTCACAAACGCCTTTATTCCATTAATTCTGCCGTCAGGAATGTTTTATCTCTCAAATTTCTTCAGTAAGGACTTTGAGCTAAAATGCTGCGGTACTTTTGATGAATTCGATGTGCTTTCTCTGAGAGCTGAATGGTGCTAACTCTGGCAGATGACAGTCGGCTCTCTCCCTCGCCTTCTCTACCCATTAGGACATCATCACATTCTTATCATGTGATTGGTTTCAGGTTGTAAACACCATCAGATTTCAATCCAATTGGCTTCCTGTATCTAGGGGCTTCGTTTACATTAATTGGCCAAATTCAAACAAGACGGATGTTTTGCCTGCCGCCTGGAAGGCTTTCATACATTTGTTTCACTTTTTGATGCTCTCTGTACTGGCAACTTCAGCTGCTGCTCACAGACAGATTTTTGTTATAAATCTCAAAGGAACCACACATCTTAGCTTCCTGCCTTCCACTTCACAATTACTCTATCCAAATTCATAACATAAGGTAAACTCTAAGCACTCTCATGTTGCATTTCTGTTTGCTTCTGTCCCTGTCTCACCTCCAGCTCTCTCTCAATGAGCTGCTTCGTACAAACACAGGCAGATCATGAAGCCAATGTTTACCTGGAAAGCAGGGCAGAGATTGGAAAACAAGGCATTGAGAAGCAATGAGTTTGTGCACAGCTGGGTAAAGAGATACCAGTGTCACATTTTCCTGATTCTACCAGATACTGATTCCAGGAATATGCACAGTGCCATTTACCACCAATCTTAATGGATAACGTGCCTGACAGACAGGAGTGTATTGTCCTGTTTCTTCACAAACTGAAATCTCCAACACTGAGAAAAGACCATTCAGGTCTGCAGCAGTTGAACTCAAGACTCTGAATATTCCAGACTCATTTCCCAGCACTTCGCTCACAGCCTCAAGTGTACATCTAAACATGCCTCAATTCCAATGTTGTTCCACTCCGACAGGCAGTGAGCTGCATATTCTCACCACTGGTGATCTAGGTGAAATGCTTTTTCCCACCCTTCCTGTGATTCCTGTTGCAAACAAGGAGGAGGGAAGCAAACTCACTTCCGCTTTGCCCTCAGCACTCAACCATAGTCGGCAGGATTCAAAACTGCCCAGGGACATCCCAATGGGTTTCAAACTCCATCTCCTTAACCGCTCAGTAACGACTGCAGCAATGCACTCTTCACTCGCCTTTCTCGGCCTCTCTCCCTGTGGAGCTGAGGAAGGGTGACTCATTACTGGGTTTTTATGAGCGCAATTACTTCACAGATTTCATAAGGATTAAATTCAGTACACGGTGGGTCTGGTTGTTTCATCCCAATAGGTGAAATACACATTCATTTAAAAATAAAAACATAAATGGCTCGAAAAACTCAGCAGACCTGGCAGCACCTGTGGGCAGAGATTCAGGGTTGCTGTTTCAGAATTTCTTCAGAACTGTTTTCTCCCACAGGTACTGTCAAACCTGTTGAGCTTCTCCAGCAGTTTTGCTTTATCTTTCAGATTCCCAACATCCGCGGCTCTTTACATTAGCCATTTTAACAACATTGAAACACATTTGTGGTTACTCACCTGATAAGATTTCCGTTTGGGGAGCATTTTCCTGACCGCATTAAAAATCCAGAACTGCATCGCAAAAATGGAACTAGTAGAGTGAGAACAGCGCTTGCTCCTGCCTTTATGGCCTTGAACCACCAACCTGGCACTTACGAGCTGAAAGCGCTGTCCAATTGTGCCACAGAATCTAGCAAGAAGCCAATTTGCATGATCCCTTAAAGCAGGCTCTTATTTAATTGCTCTGAACAAAAGAGCAAGGGAGGAACCCCTTCAGGTAGCTACACAGAGACTACAGTCTCTCCCACTGAAAGCATGGACTCTTCTTAGCCCCAGACAAGAGCTCTCTTTCTTCCCATTGAGGTCAGAGTCTTCCGTAGGTCCTGATTGGATGACAGGTTTCCATCCCTGATGAATATGAGTGAATTAGTTGGTGATTTAATGATGAGACAGCAGTTTTTATGGTCACATTCCCCTGTGCCAGCCCCATTAATTACCAAATCGTTCACGTTGATTTCACAAGCTACCCTTCTTTTTGTGTATTATCTTATGATCCTTTTCTTTTGTTTCTGGTCAATTCCACATTGTTTTGGAATTTAAGGATGCGCAGTCAAGAGACAGGATCTGACAGAATTGCTTCATTTTAATGTAAGCTGAATATCATCAGATTTTGAACATGGAAGGTGGATGCACGATTCACAGTGAAGAGAAGCTGTGCACAGGTTCTGTCTGTGGACGAGGCTTCAGGGGATCAACTGACTTTTTGAAACTAAAACAATGCCACACTGACAAGAAACTGTGGATCTGTGGGCACTGGGAGAGGAGTTTCAATTACCCATCCAAGCTGCAAACACATCAGAGCAATCACACCAGGAAGAAACTGTTCACTAGCTTTGTGTGTGAAAAGGCATTCACAGCAGTTTCACACTGGAAAGGGGTTGTTTCCCTGCTGTGAGTGTGGCAAGGAAATCATTGAGTCATCCCACCTACTGACACAACAGCAAGTCCACACTGGGGAGAGACCATTCACCTGCTCAGAGTGTGGGAAGGATTTCTCCCGGCCATCCAGCCTGTTGAAACACCAACAGATTCACTCTGAAGAGAGACCCTTTAAATGTGAAGATTGTGCTATAAAATCTCTAGCGGACTGATATACCATTAATGTGTTCATACAGAAGGGAGACGATTCAGGTGCTCTCATTGTGGGGTTGGGTTCAGGACATCATCAACCCTCACTGTACACCAGCGATAACACTATGGGGAGAGGTCGTTTACCTGCTCTGTGTGTGGGAAAAAAAATCAGTCATCTAGCTTGATGAAACACCAGTGGGTTCACAAATAACTGCAGTAATTGGATTTTTTTTTGTTTGTTCATGGGATCTTGGCATCACGAGCTCAGCAAGCTTTTATTATCCGTTCTAACTGCCCAGAGGATGGTTAAGAGTCAAGCTCATTATTATGTTATGGATTCACATGTAGGTCAGACCAGGTCAGAATTAACAACGGTTCCCAGACCCAATGGTGCAAAGATTTTATTTTCTGGTCTCTTATCCTATTTATGAAATGATAATGAATAAATTATTACAGTTGATTTAAAAGTGAAAAATCAAAATGGGTTTTATTCTGATTGAGCATGTCCTGCTGTTTTCTCAGTTGTTATTGGCAATCTCATGGCCCTCACACCATAACCTGTCCCAGAGAGTGTTACAGAAAAGAGGGAATGGTCAGCTACGTCTGGTTATTCAAAAGGTCATTGGACCTGAAAGGTTAACTCTGGTTTCTCTCCATAGATGCTGCCAGTCCTGCTGAATTTTTCCAGATTTCCCTGCATCTGCAGTTTTTTTAGGTTTTTCAATATTTACCTTGTATGTTTCAGAGGAGTCACATTGATAGGCTTGGTGGGTTTTGGAAATTGAAAATTAGGCCACAGATCAGACAATGATCTCATTGAATGACAGAACAGGCTTGACGAACTGAATGGTCTACTCCTGTTCCTATAAAAGTTGCCCATCTGCACTTTGTGGCAATATTTCCCCTCACTACTCACTTCACAACCATGTCTGTTCCACCATTACTGGCTGAACAAATTGCCTGTGTTTGTTCTAAATGTGTGAACATTCAGTGCTCCATCTCCTGCTGCGCTGGTTTGAGTCTCATCAGGGAATGTTGTCTCTTGTTCCTGTGTGAACAGTCACAACAGACAGATCCTGGAGTCTCATTCACCTGGGATCCACAAAACCCATTTATTTATTTTCCTCTTCCTCTTTCATTTTGACTCTTTAATTTCTCAGTTTCGGTCCACTCCCCTTTCGAGCTCTTCAACAACCCCATTTGGGCAGGCTAGAGGCAGATGGAATTAATGCAGGGAACTGGGAAGTGAGCAGAAGCATGGGGAGAGGCCACATCAAAGAAAGCTCCCATTCTAACAACAGAGCTTCTCCATGACCCAGTGAGTGGTGAGGGGTCTGACAGTGTGGGGGAGGCAGATTCAGTTGGGGATTTGTGAAGACACTCAGTCAGTGACCTCTCCATCTGTTTGTTAACTCAAACAGACAGAAAGAAAGAAAGATGCACATTTAGATAGGGCCTTTGATGACCTCGGGGCAATAAAAAATGCTTTAGCTTCGTTTAATAGAAACTGAAAGAACTGCAAAAGCTGTATATCAGAAACAAAAACAGAAATTGCTGGAAAAGCTCAGCAAGTCTGGCACCATCAGTGGAAAGAAATCAGAGTTAATGTTTTGAATCGAGTCACTCTTCCTCAGAACTAATTCCCATTTTTTGTTTCAGATCCAAAGATTTCATTTTACTGGCACAAAGCTTCTCATTTGTATCAGGTTAACTCTCAGCCTCTTGTTTTCTTGAGAAAAGAGTTTTAAGCTGTTCAGTCTTTTCTGGCAATTACAACCTGTCTTCCGGTAAGATTTGTGACTGAACCTTTATTTTCCTGATCCTTGTGGGTGATGCCAGCAGCAGAAACAGTTCCTAATCTGCAAGGGATTTTGGTTGGAAAATTTATAGTTACAAATTCATTCTCATCCTCAAATACGTTGTGAAATTGACGTAAACCAAAAATGTCTGAGTAAGAACCCACAAAAACACAAAGGCAGCATGAAAGCCTGAACTGAATGAACCTGGTAATGTGTGGGCTGACATGAGGAAAATGTGACCATGATCACAACTGGTTAGAATTACAGAAGCCCTACATTTCAGAAAGAGGTCGTTCAGCCCATCACATCTGCACTGATCCTCTATCCCACGCTACTCACATAACTCCCGCATTTACCATGGCTTACTCAACCGTCTAACCTGCACATTAGAGGGCAATTTAGCATGGCCAATCCACCTAACCTGCACATTTTTGGACTGTAGGAGGATCACAGCTTAGCTCTCAAGATGCGAAACTGTGGGTGAAGGCTCAAAAAAAAAACTTCAACTCTGAAACAATTTCACCGTTTTTGTTTCGGAAATAAAATCAAATAATATCAGATTCTCCCTTGAGGAAGAGAATTCAAAACTCATGCCACTGACCCGGGGGCACGGTGAGGTCACAGAGGGCTGAGGCCCATCAGAAATGTAACAGGTTTTGAGCAAGGTGGGGGTGAGACAAGGGCAAAAAGGCGGTCTGTCACAGCGGGAAAGCAGGAGAGATTAAATTGCAGAAATGTTATTAGTCCTTCAAGTCCACGGGGAATAGAGATGGGGCTGGAAAAGAAACAAAAAAACGAGAGATGTGTCTGGAGCTGGGTGTGCAGCTGACAAAGAAAAAAATTGAAACAAGAAATGCAAACAAATAGGGGGCAGAGTTCACAGTCTGAAATTGTTGATCTCAGTGGTGAGTCCAAAAAGCTGTAAAGCCTGCGTGGTTCTATTTCAGCCAACACAAACATGATAGGCCAAGGGCAAATGATGCTGGCCTGCCAGCAATACCCATATCACACAAATAAATTTGGTCTGCGCTATAGTTTTCTGATACTTCTGTTCTGACATTTGGAGTTTGTTTCTGATGATGTTTATAACCTCTTAAATTGGACTAGAGTTTAATATTCTAGAGAAATGTAAAATAAATCAGCTTTGCTTCAAACACATCACCGTAGATTGTTGTATTTGTCCTGAGGGTTGAACAGCACCTGGAGCTCAGAAAGGACAATCTCAGAGTTGGGGAGTGTTGGAATCGTACACAGCAACAGAACTTCAACTGGAACACATCCTTCAGGGACACAGTGAGGGGGTCAGATGGCACTTTACTCTCTCACGTCTCTCTTCACTGACAGCCAAACCACGGTGTGGGTTAGTTCTGCTGTGTGTAACAATGTGTCCCAGCTACTGTCTTCCGTGGCTCAGAGCTCCTGGACATGGAACAGAATCCCATTTCCAACTGGGTTTAGAGTCAGAGGAAGATCAATGGTGAATGCTGGAAATGTGCTTCAAATCAGAGATTAGCGTAAATCAATGAACTGTTCCTGACTGGAACAGGTTTAGGTTTCCTCTACATTGGTAAAGATAAAACAGTATTTTGTAAACGTACAACATGGAGATCAAAAGCATACGAGCAGTGGGAGCAGGGGTATGAGCAGCGGGAGCAGGGGTGTGAGCAGCTTGTCTCTGCCTCTGCTGAAACTACACACAGGATGCACGAGGGTGACGTGAGAGAAGGGTCTGGGTTAGAAATTATACCTCATTTACAGTCAGTATACGGGGAGGATTCAGAAAATGTTAATTTTCATTTTCAATAACCACGTGACATATATTGTTCAGGAAGGGGTGTAATAGGAGTTAGTGCTGGTAGCAGAAAGGGTTTTTTTTCCTCAAGGAGTCTCATCTGAAGAGTTCACTTTATTAGAAAGTGTGGCCTGCTCAGAGTGTCTGCAGAATGTGTCTTTTGTTCCCACTTTGAGATCATTTCCCACCTTCCACTCACTTGTCCTCTCCAGAGGTTACTGTCAGAAACCAACCATTCGCTTTGTGGACAGTTTCATGTGACAATGTTTGATTTTTATTTCAAAAGGTTTGACACCATCCAACACAAAACTGCTCTCTAGATTCACATCCCTACCACCTCTTTGTACACTGACTCCCTTCACCACTCATGCACAGTGGTTGGGGTATGTACAAGCTACAAGGTGCACCTCAATGACTCAGCAAGGCACCCTCAACAGCATTTTCCAAAACTGCAAACTTTACCATCTAGAAGGGCAAGACCAGCAGTCACATGGGAATGCCATCACCTGCTAAATCCCCTCCAGGCCACATGCCATGCTGACAAGAAACATATCATGTTCCTTCAGTGTCGCTTGGTTAAAATACTGGAATTCCCTCCCTAATGGCACTGTGGGTGGACTGCAGCAGTTCAAGAAGGCAGCTCCCCACCACTTTCTCCAGGCAAGTTAGATATGGCAATAAATGCTGGCCTCACCAACGCTGCCTATGACTCATAAGCAAATAAACTAATTACAGTATTTAAGGTAATGTCTGCTAATTAGCAAGAAAACTGAAATAAGAAACTTACTTGCTTGAGAGGATGTAGTTTTCTCTGTCTCACAGACACACACACCCCTCTCTCAATTGCACTTTGTTATTTTCCAGTTCTGTACTGGCCACTGCTGGGGTCACAGTGACTCGATCTGTCTTCCTGAGGAATGCCAAGAGTAATAAATTACTCATCCACTGAGACAGGAACTTCAAGCAACAGATCAAACATGGATGTCAAAGATTCTCCATTCTTTTTATTTACCTGTGTCCATCCTGAGAACAGTTCCTAATTTTTCCAATCTAAGTTTTTAACCCCTTCCTAATGAACCTCACTGACTTTCTGACCATTCCCTGTGGGTTGAATTCTCTCCTGATTGTTTCAGGTCAGTTTCTCTCGGGAGAACGTGTCACTGTCTTGATAATGTCACAATGCTGTCTCATTACCCCTGGCCACATTAACCATTTCACGTCCGGCTGTTTCTCAAGGAGCTGCATGTGCTTGGAACCCACTCTTTAGTGCAGATTCACCATGAATTTACATGTTATTTCTTTTGTATATAACACGTAGCATCTGCACATCCACCGATAGCCCAATGTCATGGTGCATATTAACTTTCAGGTGCATTTATCAAAAGGGCTGTCTGTTTCAACATTTCCTTGTGTGATCCTGATCTATCAGGTCATGACCAGATTATCAAATGTGGTTTCCCAAAAACAAAATTTATTGGCAAACAACGCAAATATTTCCAAGGAAAGATATAAATTTACACAAATCATCTCAACTTTCCAGGCTTTAACTAGAATAAAGGTGGATACTAGATTGGAAGGTTGTCCTGAACTACATCTAAAATGAGTTATTCCAGTTCATTTCTCATCCTGAACAGTACATTCATACTTCCTTTTTTTTTAAATTGGAGCGTCCTTGACGGATGTAAACCTGCAGGGTTACTGGGATAGAATAAAGACTGACCCCTGTTCTATACAGAGCCAGCATGACCTCAGAGGGCTGAGTGGCCTCTCTCTATATTCTGATACAGTGAATCTATGATCCAATGAGAACAGGATCAGCTGCTTCAGTCTCTCCAACCAACTAAAGGCCCAAATCCCTGATGACATTCCCCTAATTCCTGTCTCAGATATCTCATGGAACGTAATATAATTCTGCAAAGGCCTAGCCCATATTTGGGCTCCTTTCTATAGGAATAGAGCTGAAAAGGAGGAAAATGAAGTTTCACTTATTTCAAAGCAAAGCTTGATCCACTGTGAGTACGGTCAACATTTGTCATCTCCATTTAGAGAAAGGAAACAAAGGCAAGGTATTACCAGAACTGAGAACATATATCCCTCAGGAATGGCTGAGGAACTTTTCTCTAGAAAATAGAAGCCTAAAAGGTGACCTGATGGAAGTCTTTAAAATGATGAAGGGCTTCAATCATCCAAAAGGGATTTCACGAGAAACCTCTTCACCCAGTGAGGGGTGAGAATCAAAAATTAATTCCCACAACGAGTGGTTGAGGTGAACAGTAGGAATATATTTCAGGAGAAGCTGGATACATACATGAGGAAAAAAGGTATAGCAGGATCTGCTGATGGGAGAGATGAAGAGGGGAGGGTGGAAACTCATGTGGAGCATTAATACTGACATATAGCAACTGAGGTGACTGGCCTGACGCTTGCCTACAGGGTCAATGGAACGAATACAAACATATTTATTTTTGATCTAATTGGAATGGTAAGGAAAATGTTACTCACTATTCAGGATGAAGTAAACGTACTTCAGCAGCAATTCGGGGTATATTCAGTGTAATTGAGCAGTCCCAGGCTCAAAGAGCATCAGCCTCACTGGAAGCAAAGTTGTGAGACCAGCTGTTCAGCAGATGGAAACCTTCTGACCCTCCCACTTCACCCACTGTCCAAATGAATACAGCTCTGTCCTGGATGTGATTTGCCCTCATTTTTAAAATCAATTGCTGATGTATAGGTATCAATGTCTAGGTCAGCATTTATTGCCCATCCCATTGTCCTCCTTGAGAAAGTGATGGTGAGTTGCCTTCTTGGACTTGCAATCCTTGTGGTGTAGGATCACCCACAATGCTGTAAGGGAGGAATTCCAGGATTTTGATTCATTGACAGTGAAGGAACAGCCTATATGGAGGATTATGATATTCGAATCCCTGTGATTTCAGTGACTCCATCAGGTTTTCACATGATGGTCATTTTGAGATTTGTCTGCAAATCTTCCCTTTCTAACATCCTGTTAACGAGAATGCTGGGTGTGATATGGAGGGGAGCATGCAGGTGGTAATGGTCCCATGCAACTGCTGCACTTGTTCTTCTAGATCGTAGAAGTTGTGGGTCTGAAATGTTCAAATATTGCAGATTAACTGCAGATCCAAGTCCTATGATCATTTGTGAACTTTCTTATGAATCCACAGACTGGATGACTGAGTGAACCCTTTCCCGCATTCAGAACAGATGAACGGCTTCTCCCCAGCATGAACCTGCTGGTGTTTCTGTAGTGTAGGTGAATCTCTGAACCGCTTCTCACACTTGGAACATTTGAATGGCTTCTCCCCTTTTGTGGATTCGCTGATGTCTCAGCAGGCTTGATGACTGAGTGAATTATTTTCCACAATCTGAGCATGAAAATGGCCTCTCCCCAGCGTGAACTCGCTGGTGTGCACGTAGGTTGGATGACTGAGTGAATACTTTCCCACACTCCAAGCACGTACATGGCCTCTTCCCTGTGTGAACTCGCTGTGTCTCAACAGGGTGAAATATTCACGGAATTTCTTCCCACACTCCTCGCAGGTGAATGGCCTTTCTCCATTGGCAACATGTTCATATTTCCGCAGAGCAGATGAATCAGGGAATCCGTTCCCACACTCAGAACAGGTGAGCAGCCTTTCCCTGATGTGATCACGTTGATGAAACTCCAGCGTTGACAGGGAATGGAATCCTTTCCCACAGTCCTCACATTTCCATGGTTTCTCCATGTTACGTGCGGCTTTGTGTCTCTGTAAGTTTTGCAATCAGCTGAATCCTTGTCCACCCAGTAACAGAGGTATGGTCTCTTCTTACTGTGAATGGTGCAATGTGTCTTTAGGCTGAGAGATTGTTTGAAGGAAAATCGTTCAAAGGAAAACTCTCACTTCAGTGTGTATGCCTCAGTAATTTTCCAGACAAACTGATGTTTCAAATATTTGGAAGGAGACAGAACAGACAGATATTCTGGATCTATGGTTTCAAGCCAATGATATTCCAGTGCCAGCTATTTTAGTGACTTCACGTGATGGTCGTTTTGAGATTGCTGTGTAAATCTTCCTTTTTTAACATAATTCAACAAGAGCTATAAAAGCCCTCACTATTAGTTTAGAAATTCCATGAGAAATTCAGAACAGCTAATTCTAAGTGATGATCAATCTTCTTGTCCTGGACTCCGTCAGTGGGTTCGCTTCCTTTGCTTTCAGTCAATGCAAGTAAATAATTTCACAGCGGAATTTTAGAAAAAGAAACAGGGAAAATTTGTTTGCTCACAGATGATGGACAGAGGAGGAAAGTTTCAGCCTGGGTGATGCTCAACCTTCATTCACACGGGACCAGCAGCAACTTTGCTGGGCAGGAAGGAACAACTTCCATTATCGCGCCTTCGCGCTCAAACAATAGAGAAGCTCTAATTGGCTGGAGAATAAGGCGGCTTCCGGTCCTCTAGCTCTTCGGATTGGTTATATTACGGAATTATGACGACTTTGGTGCGGAACACGGATCCACGTGGGGCAGCAGCTGCCTTGATCCCATGACGTTTGAAACCTACTGCCAATAAAAAAAAGAGGGTGTTGTGATCACACACCAATCACGTAACATGTTTTGAGGAAGGGTCACCGGACCTGAAACGTTAACTCTTTTTTTCCTTCACAGATGCTGCCAGACATGCTGAGCTTTTCCAGCAACTTTGTTTTTGTTCCTGATTTACAGCATCTGCACTTCTTTCGGTTTTCAAAACGAGAGATGTTCCCGCCCCAATCTCAACCCTGGACGTGCAATTCTGAATTCTTCAGAAAATTCTTCAGCAAATTCCGCTTTCCCACCCACATGGAACTTGCCACACATTCCTCAGCGACAGGGATTGTGGGAGTTGTAGTCCCATGAAGCCACTGGAGCCCAGCCTCATGAAGGTAGATGGAAAGTGTGGGGCGTAGGAAGGTGGGAACAGGATCTCCATCCAGACACACAAGTCATGTGGGCCGTCTCTGGAGTTTACTAAGACACCCTGCTTATCCAAAATCTTTTCTGGTATCAGTCATAAAGACTTAGAGGAGGAGCAAATAATTGCAGATGCTGGAATCAGTCCTGAAAACACAAAGCGCTGGAGATTACAGCAGGTCAGTCAGCATCCAAGGAGCAAAAGCAAACTAATGTATCGAGTCGAGATAACCTCTTGTTTTCAGCGGCAGCAGCGCGAGCCAGAGTGCCGACGGGAAGGTAAGGTTGTTTCTTTCTCCAGTATAAAAACTTACCTCGTGCAGCAAGCGGCCCTCTTGTTTTCAGCGGTGGGTGTGTGGAGGGAACGCAAGCCAGGAAGAAACAGATAAATTCAGGCATTCAGCAAAAATCAGCCACCTTTCTGTATCTGTGGACATGCACTCCAAATGTTCTGCTATTCATTGCGTTCTCCTTTGCCTTGCTAATTCTTCTGAGATCCATCAGCTTATATCTTACAGGATTTATTTCTACCTGCCAATGATCTGAGCCGTCCATGTCTTTCCAGATCCTGAGAATTTCTTACTCACGACAATGCTTGTGTCGTCAGAACACTCAATGTCCATGCTGCCACACTTCTCCTCCTGTGCCCCAAAACATCAGCTGTATAATAGGAACAATAATGGACTCAGCACTGAACCCTGTGCTATGCAACTGGGCACTGCACTTCAGTCACAAAAACAGTGCAGTCATCATCTTTCTTTTTGTAGTGAACTGCTAATGCCTCAGTGTTTGAAGAGTTTATTATTTCCTTCCCCTTTTGTTGATAGTAGGGTTGCCTAATCAAGTTTCAAACGACCAATATATATAACTTGGTCTGATGTTTGCATGAGCTTATGCCCATGTTGTATATTCTGTGTTCCGTAAACACGCCCTCAGGAATATCTGAAGAATGGAAAATTAAACTTAAAGTCAGAGAACTGTAAGTTTAAATTACCACTCCAGGCAACTATTGCTGCTTTTTAAAACAGTGCCGGAAGTGCAGCTTCAAGTATTCGAGGTATCAGGCTTCATTAAAAAAAGAAGCAAGTGTGAAAATGCGTGAAGATCTCGTGTCACGAGCAAAACACCAGAAGTGTCTTGCCTCAGCTTACAAATTCCTCCCGGATGGAAGAATTCCAGGTTGTAATGTCTCAACGTGGTGATTGTTGAGTGATTAAAGTTAGTTTAAAATGGGAGAGTAAAGTTAGAATATAATGGTAGATCGAGTAATCATTCATATGCAAAAGTGGTTCCACGCCCGTGGAAAGGACAAAACACATAAATTATTCCCCAAGGTGAATTCAGAATCGATATCAACGAACAGAGAGGAGTACCAGCCTCACGAGTTGCCTATGTATGTGTACTGCCTCTCATTGGTAGGCTGTCGTCTATGTGCCCGTCACTGCAGCAGCATCGTTAACACCAGTGCGGCTCGAGTTGAAAGTCACATCCAGAAACAATATCTGCACAACTGTTGACGAAGTAATTTGATGCGAAAGTGGTCCTTAAACAAAATAAGATGTGGAGATACCAGTGTCATAAGGCACACGAAACCAGGTTTTAGTCCAACAGGTTTATTTCAAAGCTTCTGATTTCAAATAAACCTGTTGGACTATAACTGGTGTCGGATGAATTCTGACGCATAACAAAATACGCATAATTTATATTTTTGGTGGACGACCAATATACATATATCTGTGCTTATAGAAGAAGATTGCTAAAAACTCAAATCATATTACAACATCTTGATGACAATGTTTAACAAAAGGTCGTATTCACTGTTCTCGAGAAATAACTCTGAGAAATGCCATGAGTGGTATGCGAACACCTGCACAGCTTCACATGGATCACTGCTTACATAGATGAACAATGAAGAAATCCATTAAGACAACAGATACAATCACAAATCTTGCTGATAACCGCAGGAACCATTTGCGATATCAATAAACCCTCTCCTGGTCTGCAGCTCTCATATAATATAAAATAATTTCAAAAACAAAACTGGCCAAACAATTCACCACATGCTGACTTCAGTTGTCCACCAGCCTTCAGCTCACTTTATACTCATGAAAACGCACAACATCCCCAGCCAGAAAATCACCAACCAGAGTAGTTGAAATATATTGTTAACAGTTTGGAATAACCAACGATGTGGGAATATAGTTGTTCTCATACATTTGATTTTTCACACTTTAAGAAACAATTTACAAACAATCAAATCTTTGACATACGGCTCTACATGACATGCAGATGAAGAAGAAATGTTGCCACTCAATGTATCATTCATACTGGTTATACTTTAATTTATTTGGAAAAAATATCTTAATGAATAAGATCAAGATATTTCGCACCATTCTTTAACTTAGCCCTGAACTTACTCTTTGTCCCGCCATAAATAAATGGGTTTATGAACTCAACAATTGAAGTGCCTTTGCGGTATCTTGCAGATTATATTTGGAATCATTGGTTTCAAGATTTGAGGAATAATTAGCATTTGTAATTCAGATATAAAGGATCGTTCTAAAACAATAATGTATACAACAAGAGGAAATTGGCAGAGACAGCAAAGAGCAGAACAATGGACTTTCTTCGTTTCTTCATTTTAAGGTCACTCTGATTCTCTGTATTGCTTTGTGCCCTTATGCGGGCTATATTGGCCAAAGGAATATGACTGACAGTTAGTCGATTGTGCAATAAAATAAGAACAAATGGGAGGAATAGTGTTAAAATGCAACGAGTCCAGTCATATGCTGTCCATGCAGGTGAAATATAATATATCACTTTTATAACACAGAAGCAAGGTGTATTACTAACTATGTACCTCGGATCAAACATGAAGGACATGAAGATATTTGTTACACATGTTAGTGCACAGACAATTCCGATAACCCGTGCTGCTATTCTTGTTGTACAATATTCTGTTTTCAGCTTTTGATATGAATTGGTCACCTATCAATCAAAGGTGAAAGCGACTGTTATCCAGGTTGAACTGTCTCTTGCTGTCATATTCAAGGCAGCACGAATACTACATACAGGTGTAATAGACAAAAAAAAAGTAAGGGGAGGTAAATCCCAGCATTCTGGTTTAAAATTACAGCCGTCATCATGACTAAAAGATCTGCAACCACCATGAACACCAGTCTGTGATGCAGTTAGAGAGGCTGCACCTTCTTCGAGATAGCATGACAATCACTATTATGTTACCTATGGGTGGAGGGGAGGGTGAGGAAGAGAAAGCAGAGAAGACGACAGTCAAGCTGCTCATAAGTATCCTCACAGGGAACTAAATGGACATTCCTTGATCATTTTCAAAGTTGCACTGAAATACTTGGGGTGGGTTGTCATTGCAAAAGACATCGTTCGTTAATTTTTCGGGTCGAAATTATAGTCAATGCATCTGGCGGGTAGCGATACGTTATTCCAGCGACGATTAGCCATTCCTTACAGCACTTCACTATTTGCTGTGCAATATTGAGGCAACTGATCAAATTTGTCATAAATATTTAAAATCAGAACGCCCTGCATTAGATGTGAGGAATTCTACTAGTATGAGGGCTTCATTCACTGTGGAGAAAATAGAAATATTAGAAATCATGTGAATCTTTATCGGATCCCAATCGCTGAAACAATTCCCAATTTCCTCAGTCATCAATTTAGAAGCATGACGAGCAGTGAACATAAGATTTAACAAACAGCTGCAGGACAATCACAACAATGCTTATATCTGTGAAAAGTTTGCTGCTAACAATTATCTTGAAATGAACCGATTCCCTAAATGCAGCTAGAAATTATTTAATGATTAAATTTTGTTAATTGTTTGTGACTTTTATTTTGCGCTGTCAAAGTCAGTAGCTCAAGACATCGGCACAATATGGTAGCTCAATCATAAAGCATCTGCAATTAAAAGGAGAATTTGCATCCCACGATGATAGCAGTGCGGAAATTAATCCAAAAAAAATTGTCAATTCCACAGAATACCTAACCATCATAATGTTTGATTCATTCGCCGGCACTAGCATGTAAGCAATGAAACAGCGCCAGTCACACGAACATACTGGCAAAATAAATTACACGTTCTATCAGTGCAAACAAGGTGTTAGGAATTAGTTCACATCGTGAGATAGTAGCATTAAATCAACCAAATATATACACTTAACACCATGAAAACGTATGTGTAATTGCAGTTTGGTATAAATTTAAATGGAAGAAATCATTTGCATACTGAGAAGAAACAGATCAACAAAATGACGAATTGGCAGTGTTGACAATAATCTATTACGTCACGCAAAAGATAAACTTAAACTGAAAAGTAAAATATAACATTAAAACGAAAGAAAAGTTATGTGAGAAAAGAAGATACATATAAAGACGGACATGAGAGAACCATTATATACCCGTAAAAGAGATAAATATATATACAATTAAATGAGACATAGAGATTCGTGGCAGACAAAGTGCAAGATTTACTATCGCTAAAGAATGGTTAACACAACTATAAACAATGCATAATATTTTACCAATAGCTGCAATGACTGGATAGAGAATGGCAAATACAAGACCTTTAGGTACTCCATGCATTTCTCTCATAGGCTCTGAGCGCATTCTGTAATTCAATCAATAGTGGACATATTTACATAAGATGCCAGGCTCTGAGGAGTTAATACAATGATTTGATGTTTTACATCAACTTGATTAATTGTAGCAAACAAATTTATGCAGCCGCTCTTCGGCTGCCATGTTTTTTGAGGGGTGGGCGGGGCTGGTGGTGAATCGATTCGAATGCTTTTGATGACTGTTAACACATTATATATTAAACTACCCACAGACTACATAATGTTCCCCCAGTGGTTTTCATTCCTAGCTGCACTGAACAGTGTAACTTTTTTTTTGAGACACTGAGGGTGAGGTTCTCGTTCTCGTTCCGACAGCATGAAAGAACTCGAGGTGAAACGTGGTGCGAAATATGGACACTGCTCAATTCCAACTGAGTTGGCTGGTAAAAAAAATGTTCACTTCAGTATTGTTGCATTTGGTTTGTGCCGGTTCAATCCTTCATGATGCCATCTGTTGCGAACTGGTTGGCACATTATCATTATTTTCATTGTGAACAGTTCCACCTTACTATGAGCAGCTCTTGTACAGCAACATAATGCACAGTGGGGCATACCCAATTTAGTACTGGTCCGACTGATGTCAACATGGCTGTTAAATGCCTAATCTCTGGATAATCTAAGATAGGTAAGCATAGTTGCGTTATGTGTACAGTTTCATTTGAACATGTTTTCCCTGCAGTATAATCCAGATTATTTTAAGCAAGGCCACCAAACTTTCATCACAGGGTGTGATCGCCATGGTAAGACTCAACCTTGTCAAGTGCATTGCAAGAGATTTATATTATTTGTCACTCGCTTTAAAGAAAGAAGTACAGGAATGTAGGAATTAGGAGTGGGAGTAGCTAACTGAGCTGTCTCTGCCATTTAACATGATCCTGTCTGATTTTATCCTGGACTCAACGCTACTTTGCTGCCTGCTTCCGATTGCCGTTTGTCCCGCTTTTCATCAGAAATATATTGATTTTTTTTTCTTGAATCTGTTGATTGATTCTGCCCATACTGCACAATGGGGAAGAGAGTCCCACAGATTCAGAACCGTCTGTGAGAAGTAATTTCTCCTCATTTCAGTTTTGAACCCGCCTCCTCTCACTTTATATCTGATTTCTTATTTGAGACTATCCCACAAGGGGATTCATCTGTTAAACGTCTACCTTCTCATTCTCCTTCGCATTTTATATACCTCAATCAGAGCCCAATTCCAGCGATTGCAAGTCCAAACTGTTAATTTGCTTCTCTTATGACAGCCTTTTCACCTCTGAATCAACTTAGGTGAACCTCCTAAAATAAGGAGACCAAAGCTGACACAATGTTTCAAGTGTGGTCTCACCAACCCATTTGCCTTTCTTATTATATGTTGCATGTGCGTATTCACTTTCTGCGATTCACGCACAATGATCCTTCTGCACTGACGCACTTCCAATCTGTTTCCCATTTAAATAACGGGCCGAAATGCACAATCTTGAACTTATCCATATTAAACTTCATCTGCCAGTTTCTGGCCCATTAATCTAGCCTATTAATACCTGTAAACTCCTTTTCTGCTCATAACTGCTGGCTTTCCCACCTAGCATCCACGAACGTTGCTATATTGCACTCTGTTCCTGCATGCACAGCAGTTATCTACATTGTGGACAGCTGAGGTCGAGAGAACTGAGCCCTGCCACACCTCTCTAGCTGCAGTTTGCCATCAGAGAAGGACCATTTATCGCAACCTTCTAAATGTAGTTGCAGAAATTTATGAATCAGTGTGATGAGATCTAATTTGACACAATTATGTCAGTTGGTGATATGCAGTTCAACATTCTCAAAGTCATTGCAAAATGGACAGGTCCAAGCTGTAACATGCTAGAATTAGAATTAACGGTATCGTCACATGTACTCAAACGAATACGGCCAAAAAGTGTATATGGTGTAGAGCTGGATGAACACAGCAGGCCAAGCAACATCAGAGGAGCAGGAAAACTGACGTTTCGGGCCAAGACCCTTCTTCAGAAGCCCGAAACATCAGCCCTCCTGCTCCTCTGATGCTGCTTGGCCTGCTGTGTTCATCCAGCTCTACACCTTGTTATCTCAGATTCTCCAGCATCTGCAGTTCCTAATATCTCCAAAAAGTGTATATGTCTCTGCTTACGATGCCATCGTAGGTACAAGATCCCTAGGTACATCTTCTTCGGTTACAGTTCTTAGAAAAACAGAGAAGTAAAAAGTCTAGCATTGCAGATTTTCGGAATTAGTTATAAAATGCAGGGGGTTGGGGCGTGAATCAGTATAACGAACTTTCAAACCAGTCCATGCTGGCACCTAGCCTCTCAACTGCACTGGGCCTTGACTCTAGACCGCGCCAGTCATCAGCTCAGGGTTCACGACGTCGGGAGGTCCCTTTGGGATCACATCGACACTGGAAGTCCACACTGAATCGACAACAGGCAACAGACCACCACGGTGGGCCGCTGGGAGTTCGCCACGCTCGGCTGAGAGGACACAGTGTAGAGCTGGAGGAACGCAGCGGGCCAGGCAGCATCAGAGAAGCAGGAAATTTGACGTTTCGGGTCTGGACCCTTCTTTAGAAATGGGGGAGGCGGAAGGGAGCTCTGAAATAAATAGAGAGAGGAGGGGTGAGGCTGGGGAAGGTAGGTGGGAAGGTGATAGGTGGGTGCAGGTAGACAGTGGTGGGGATTGGTCAGTGAGGTGGGAGGAGCGGATAGGTGGGAGAGAAGATGGATAGGTTGTGTCAGGTCAAGGAGGCGGGGATAAGATGGAAGGTTGGTCAAGGGATGAGGCCTATCACATCATCACAGATTCAGGCGGACAGGCAATGGGCAAAATTTCATCAAGTCATCTTATGGGTGGGTTATAGAAAGAAGGTGTTGTGGATAGCACATGAATTACCATTAGGAGGTCTGTTGGAAGTAAGCAAAACTCACGCCAAAATAAAAAAAAATGCGGAGTGCATAAAGATGTGGTTGATTTTTTTCTGGATATGTCATACTTGTCAAGTAATTGTAAACCAGCATCATTAACTGCCAGGAGTCCTGAAGAAGGATAATACCCGAAACGTTGACTTCTCATCCTCCAGATGCTGCCTGACTTGTGTTTTTCCAGCCTCCTGTTTGTCATCCTCAATAGCCATATCTGTATTTGCCGAAATTTTCACAAGTGTCTTAATTTTATTGGTACAATGCTTATCTGTAACAAAAGGTGGGAATCAGTACTTATTGACATAATAGATGTGCCTACTAAATTTCCAGAGGACTTTCCATTATACAATATCACGTATAAAAGGACTGGAGAAGAGTTACTCAATTTTGTTCTTAGATACAGACGACCGACAGAGATACAATCAGACTACCGGTCAAATTTTAGATCAACGTTATTCAAGGAAGTTGACATCACACTTTAAAGACCATGTACAGGGCATATAGTCAAGATTATCCGGCAGATTTGGATAAAAGAATTCCATTTGTACATTTTGCAATTAGGGATGCACGAAATCAATCTACCAAATTCAGCCCATTTGAATTAATTTCGGAGCATGAGATGAGGGAACCACTATATTAATTAAGGATAATTTGGTGAGACAGAGTTCAGAGACCAAATTTTTGGACCATGTGTCAAAATTTTTGGAAAAGTTGAATAGAGCATGTGAGTTGGCTAGACAGCATTTGAAAGTAGCACAACATGTGATGAAACAGGAAACAGACAAGAAGTCAAAATATCGCAATTTTGTTCGTGGAGGTAAGTAATAGATTTTTTAAAAAATATAGAATCCCTACAATGTAGAAGCAGGCCATTTGGCCATCAAGTCTACACTGACCCCCACCCAGAGCCACCCTTGCCCTATTGCTGCATTTCCCACCCTAGACACTATGGGCAATTTAGCATAGCCAATCCTAAACTACACATCTTTGGACCGTGGGACGAAACCAAAGCACACAGAGGAAATTCTTGCCAACGTGGGGAGAATGTGAAAACTCCACACAGAGAGTCACCAGAACTCTTTCAACAAACACATTGAACTGGGCCCGATATACAAACCACTGAAAACAGAACCAGAAGTAATACCAACCACTCCAACGCATATAAATAACAAGCTGGACAGAACACCAACGCTTCACTGGAGCTGCACTGATGGTGTTGCCTAGCAGGGTGATGAAATGTCTGCAATCAAACACACCGCCTCGGCGAGCAAGTCTGCAACATCCTCATAGATGTAGCTCTCTAAAGTTGGCACAGGCTCAAAAAGAGATTGAACGTGTGCTCAAAGACGACATAATCAAAGTGAGTTACAGTGAATGGAGCTCACCCATAGTAATAGTGCCAGTGCCATTACAAAGTCTGATTCGTATCCTATTCCACATTTGGAAGGCAGTATTAAGAAGGTGGGACAAGTTACCTATTTCTAAGTTGGACTTACTCAGAGGATATTGGAAGGTACATCTGAAAGAAGGAAGACAATTTCAGCTTTTGTGACACCAAATGGACTGGACTATTTTAAAGTCATACCACTGGTATTAAAAATGCCTGAACCACATTCCAAAGAAAAAACTGATAAAGGCAAATCGGCATTACCCAATAGCTGCACATGGAAGGAACATTTGGAACATCTTTTGGAGTTGCTCAATTGAGTTTGAGAGGTGATTTTGGTGATAAACGTGGCTAAGAGAGAGTTTGCAAAAGCCCAAATCACGTTCCTGGGCCATTTTACTGCAAACAGGCAGACTCCCCTACTGGATTTGAAAACAAATCTTACTGGGCAGTTTCCCGTTGACGAAGAGGGCATTACTACGATTCCTGGGTTTGAGGGATTTTTGTACGAAGTTCATACCGAATGTTAGCAGTGTTGCTGCTCCACTTACTGACTTGGTGAAGAAATGTAGAAAGTTTCAGTGGACAAAGGGATGTCAGAAGATATTTGGCAACCTGATAGCTGTGTTCACCAGTTTCCCAGTGGAACCCTACACAACGTCACTCAAATATCCATCGATGTCTTTGATGTGGGAGTCGTTGTTGGATTCATGCGTGAAGGCGACGGGAAAATTGAAACACTTATTGGATATTTCTCCAGAAAATTGAACAATCATCAACTGAAATATTCCTTGATTGAGCTTGGTGTGGCGTTTCAATATTTCAATATTTATATTACCAGTAATGTGGCTGAGACAATTGTATATGCTAATCAACACCTCTTTAAGTTTTTAGAGAAACTTATGGATAAGAATTCTAGACTCGTCAAATAGAGCCTATTATTGCAGCCATTCAAATTGAAAATTAAACACGTGATGAGAGAACGTAATTGCCCATGAACTGTCGTGACTATTATGAAGGAAGATGGGAGACTTCGGTGGTGTCAAAAAAAGGAATGAAATGGACTGTAGTAGTGAATGTTTGCATGTTTACAGTCAATGTACATATATATAGTAGTGTACCAGTGGCGTAAGATTAATTTCTTTTCTTAAAAAAAAAGTCAACATTTTATATTGTTGGTTCACTTTCTGTTATGGGTGTAAAATGGCTTTAAGGTGAGTATTTTGTCCAGATTTTCTTTTTCAACAAAGGGTTTAAGGCAGTTGTACCGGGCTGTCTATAGAAAACTCATAAACAGCTCGTGTAGTCTTTTTTTTAACGAAAATAAATAGGAACAATTGACGCCGTCTGAATGAATGTGGTCAAGCTTTCAAAGCACCACGATTTTTAGTTTCTCTTTTTCAGTAGCAACAGTTGTTACTGGAGTCTCATCAGGGTTTGGAAGTTGCAGTACATCTCTCCCTGCTACACTTTCTCAGAGTTGTCTTGATATTATTCCTCCTGGGCTGGAAGTGTTACAAGTGAGATAATCCATTTTATTGACTTTGACTTTGCCTTTACCAAGGGTGTGTTCATGGGATGTTGCGACATTGGAACAGCTAGCTAGTGATAGTTACTATATCCGTTATTTTGTTAAGCATTTCGATAGAGTCACAGCTGAGTGAATTATTTTCTTTATTCTTTCTTTCATGTTATTTTAACGACAGTGTATCAATAAAGTGTCTTTTGCTCCAAATCTGGTAATCTGACTAGTCGAATTGATCTGGAGCTCAATGCCTTACACTTACCTTTAAAATAAGAAAAACATAATTGCATCTGGACTATCTTGGGAATGTATTTTAAGGGGGTTAGGTCTGGACAATAACATCAGAAATGAACCCCAATTACAAAGTTATGATGTAATGTCGATCGCCGATGAAGCAGCTGAAAATTCTTGGACATTGGACACTACTCAGAGAAAATTTACAACAGTGGCCTATAATTGAGGCATGTGAACTTGAACAACCAGAATACTCTTTATTTGAGATAAATATAAGTATCCAGAGAAGCATTTCCCTTGCATTTCATTGGCTTCTGTTTCGCTAGGGCTTGAGACCACACTGAATATAATTCTGACATTATGGCAACTGTTTTCTCGCTCTACCTCCTTTCTATTATTTGTTCTTTCTTGCCGCCATTTCTTTCAACACCGTTTTGGGGTCTATGTTCTTCACTGCTACCTCATGAATTCATAAAAAAAAAGAGAGAGTTTCAAAGAGAGAAACAGAAGTCCAGTCAGGAAAATGTCTTCTATATATACAGGCTCATAAAGACATAGATTGGTTCATAGCTGTCAGACAATTTATATTACATCTGGTTAAAGCATAAAGAACAACAGCGAATCTGAAAGAAGCACCAAAACCAATATTGTCAAATCAAGCAAATATATGGCTTCAAAGCAATGTATCCCGGCAACATTGTAAGGATGGTCGGAGGTCGGAGATGGGAAATTGAGACAAGCATTATGAGCTCAACCTACCTTTCTTAACTTCTACTTTGAAATTAGACAAATGGGCTGAGGTGTCATTCATGTACGTTACACAACGTAGTGTTCAAATTTTGATGCTTATTTAGTTCAAGGCCCAGGTATTCCAATTGGAATGTCGCTTTCATTTTTAGAGGTTTAAGTTTAGTAGAAAATATGCTTAATGTAATTCAAGCGCGTCAAAGTGTACTGAAAATAAAAATTCGGGGACCTTGTAGCTTTAAATAATGGTTCGTGTTCATTAAATTCAGCATTAATTGGATTGCTTTGTTTGGAGAAAGAGTTGGATAAATTTCAAAGTATGCAGTTAACTCTAGGTGGTATATGGTCAGAGCGGGCTATATTGACATGGAGAAATCATTTTTTAAAAAAATGAGCTGAGACAGTGCTGCTGTTCGCAGGCTCCAGACAAGCAGAGCATGAAAATTCCTTGCTTTATGAAAAAGTCAATGCAGCTGATGATCAGAAAAAGGAGTCACGAAAGCAGTATTTACTTTAAGCAGTTGAAACAATTTGGGGCTTCCATAAACACGAGGGTGTGTAAACATTTAGTGAAGCTAGCTGCAATTGAAAGTGTTGGTTTCCTTCCTCTCAGTCAGAATGAAATTTTACTATCTTGAATATAGTGCGAAACAATTTTCAGTGAAGAAGATTGCGTCTTGGAAATGGGACTGTGTATTACTGTTGCAAGAGTATATGTTGTAATGTAATGTATAATTATTGCTGAATTTTACCAGTTTCAGTTTTTAAAAAATTTAGCAAATAGACTCAATGGATATTTCATCCCCTTCTTTAACTCCTCCCTGAATTTACTCTGGGTCCCAGCATAAATAAGTGGGTTAATGCAAGAACTTAATAAGAGAAGCATGAACCCGCTTTGTTGGAGAATAAATGTGGAATCATTGACATTAGAACCTGAGGAATAAGTGACACGTGCAATTTGGACATAGATAATCGTTACAAAGTAAAGCACATTTAACAGGATGAAACTGGCTGAAATGGCAAAAAGTAATACAATGGACTTTCTCCGTTTCTCCATCTCTAAGTCACTCTGATACTCCACATTATTCTGGGCTCGGAGTCTCCTGCGGGTCCTATTAGCTGCTAGAACGTGTCTCACAGTCAGAGCATTGAACAGTAAAATCAGAATGAATGGGAGACAAGGGTTTAAAATGGATCGCATCCAGTCATATGCAGTCCAGGCTGGTGATGTATAATATATTGTCTTTATGACACAAAACCAAGCTATCCCATTAATTTTGTACCTCGGTTCAAATTGAAAATATTTGAAGATATTTTTCAGAATGGCCAGTGCAGAAACGATTCCTACAACCCTTGTTGCCACATTCTTGGTGCAATATTTTACTTTCAAATTCTGGCATGAAATGGCCACAAATCGATCAAATGTGAAAGCAACAGTTAGCCAAACGGAGCTGTCAATGGCTACATAGATTAATGCAGTGCGCACTCCACACACAGGTGTTATAGACAGATAACTGAATGGGAAATAAATAGCTGCAATCCTGTTTAATATTACAGCCATGAGCATGACCAGGAGATCTGTCACTGCCATGGATAGCAGGTAACAAGTGAAACATCTGGAAAGGCCACATCTTCTTCGAATTAGGATCACAATCACAGCCAGGTTAGCTATTATACGGGGGGGGGGGGGGGGGGGGGGGGGGGAGTTGAAGGAGGTGGGTGGTGGTGGAGAGAGAGATAGAGAGAGAGAGAGAGAAAGAGAGTATTTACTAGTAATTGATTTGACTTTCAACAATTCATTAGTTTATTGCAAAGCATGTGAATTTTAATGCTCGCAAATCTGAAAGAAAGCTGAAAGTTGTATTTTATTCTGAATGTAATTATCAATAAAATAATATGTATTCAACATGAGACATATCAATGTCATAATAAGTGAAAATATCAAATGCTATCGGACAGTGGACAAAAAAAAAAGAATTGGCATTGAAACCAACATGGGAGTGTCCCATGTTAATTATAACATCAGCAAAAGAATGTAGAAAATTCTGAAGTATGGGACTGCCAAATCATCGAATATTAGGTGCAGAAAAATACATGAACAATGGTTATTTCTCTGAGGGTCTAAGTGTATCATTTTGAATGTAAAACTACTGACTGCTGTAAAGCTCACTGTCAACCTGTAGAAACATATCCCCATATATTGCAACGATTAGTGAGATGCATGCAAACCTTTCATATTCCACCCAACTAGAAAGAATGCAAGCAGCAAAACTTAGTAAGGTAACGTCAATTTATAGTCACAGAATCGTACACACCTTTAGCACAGAAAAAAAGCGCTTCAGCATAGTGCATTCACGCCAGTCATAAATAAGCAGCCAACTGTTCTAACTATATTTTCTAGCATTTGTCCTATCGCGTTGTATGTCTTGGACACACAAGTGCATATTTAAATACTTCTTGATTATTACGAGAGATTCTGCCTCTCCACCTTTTTAGGTAGTGAGTCCTAGATTCCCACCACCCTCCTGGTAAAAGCCTTTACCTGTAAACCTTCTGTCCTTCACCATCAAAATATGCCCCTGGTCATTCATTCTTACAAAAATGGGAAAAGTTTCTTCCTTTTTGCCCTAACTCTGTCACTCATAATTCTATAGGTCACAATTACAGCTTCTCCTATTTTTATTTGCACAAAGTAAAATTTCTCTTCACAACTGAAACGTTCTAGTCAAGCCAAAGACCAGCAGAGAGATGTTGGCATGGGCATAGTTGATGACAATGAGCTGGCTAAGGACTGATGGACTCTCTTCAACCTATATCTTTCTTTTCTGTCCTTACTCTTAAATTATTCAAACCAATGCAGTGTTGTGGCGACAAATTAAAGCTTTTCACTGTATTTTATTGTATTCTTACTGTAAAATACATGTGACAATAAAAGCAAAACCAAATTTTAAAAATCCTTATAAGTCTCCTCTGCTATTATTTCTATCCTATGATGTGGATTGCATACAATCCTCTAGCTACGGTCTAAATTATGTTTTACACAGTTCCAGTGTAACCTTGGTGCTCTTAAAGTCTATGCTTCGAGTAATAAGGACAAGTACATCATATGCCTCCTTAAACACTTTATTCAACAATGCCACTACCTTAAGGAACTCATGTGCATGGACACCAAGGTCATTCTGATCCTTAGTGCTTTCCAGCATCCTAACGTTCATCATATGCTTCCTTCTGGGTCTATAGGTGTGAGACTGCAAAAGCACAGCAGGTTAGATAGCACCCGAAGAGCAGGTAAGTCCATGTTTCGGGCTGAAACCCTTCAACAGGACTAGAGAGGGGGAGGGGAGCCCAGAAATAGAGGGAGGTGGTTTGGGCTGGTCGAAAGGTAGAAGAGATGGTGATAGGTTGATGCAGGTAGGAGGTTATTGTGATTGGTCCATGGGAAGGATGGATTGGATACGTGAGTAGAAAGATGGAAAGATTAGGCCAGGTCAGGAGGGGAAGGCTGAGGTGGAGGGATTTTGAAGCCGGTTAAGTCAACATTAAGGTAATTGAGCTGTAAGCTTCCAAGGCGAAATTTATTTTTGCTCTCATTCTCCCCAGTATAGGGCAGACCACATCAGGAGCAATGGATGAAACGGATAAGGTTGGATGAAGTGCAGGTGAATCTCTGCCAGATCTGCAAAGATTGTTTTGGGCCTTGGACGGAGGTTAGAGATGTGGTGTGGGGGCAAGAGTTGCATCTCTTGTTGTTGCAGGGAAAGGTACCGGCTGTGGTGGAGGAATTGGTGGGGAGTGTAGAGCTGACAAAAGAGTTATGAAATGAATGGTCCCTGCGGAAAGCAGATATGGGTGGTGAGGAAAATATCTTTTTGGTAGTGGGGTGTGATTGTAGGTGGCGGAAATGTCAGAGGTTCTTGCATTGGGCTCAGAGGTTGATGGGTGTGGTACGTGAAGACTAAGGTGACTCTATCCTTATTGCTGTTGAGGAGATGTTGTTTGAAGGCAGAAGTGTGGGAAATGTAGGAGATGCAGATGAGGGCATCCATAATTACAGAGGAAAAGCACTAGACTCCCCACGAATTCCTCCACCACACCCGGTACATTTTCCTGCAACCGCAAGAGGTGCAATGCCTGCCTCCACACCTCGCCTCTTATTTCCATTCAAGGCCCAAAACAATTCTTCCAGATCTGGCAGAGATTCACCTCTACTTCATCCAACCTTATGTGTTGCATCCATTGCTCCCAATATAGTCTCCTCTACATCGAGATGCCAAACGCAGACTTGGGGTCCAGTGTGTGGAACATCTGTGCTCTGCACCCAACATCTAACCCGACTTTCAGGTTGCCATCCATTTTAATTGCCCCTTCCATTACCCTCACAGCATGTCTATCCTTGGCCTCCCCCACTGTCAGAGTGAGGCCAAACGTAAACTCAAGGAACAAGTCCTGATATTTCCTCTTGTAAACTTACAGCCCAATGACCTCAACATTGACTTCAACAACTTCAAAATTCCTCCATACTCAGCTGTATCACTTGTCTAGTCCTCCCCCTCCTGATCTGACCAAACCTGTCCATTGTTCCTATTCACCTATCCACTCCACCCTTCCCAAGGAACAATCACAATAACCCCTATCCGCATCAACCCATGACCATTTCTCCTACCCTTCCCCTATCCCGAGCCACCCCTATTTATTTCGGTCTCCCCTCCCCTTCTCCAGTTCTGACGAAGGTTTTTGGCCTAACATGTTGACTTACCTGCTCCTCAGATGCTCGTCGACCAGCTGTGCTTTGCAGCCTCACATCTATAGACTCTGTTTTCCAGCATATTCATCCCCTAGTGTCTCCAAATTGTATGTTGCCTTGCCTTGTTTCTCCTGCCCAAGATCTTTCCTCTACATTTATTCGGATTGAATTAATTTTTGACTGGTCAGTCCATATGACCAGCCATATATCTCCTCTTGTAGTCCAAGGTTATTTACACCGCATCAGTTTTTGTGTCTGCCAACTTTATTGACTGAGGTACACATGTTGATCAATGGACACATGAAGACACAGAAGAAATTGTTAACTGTCATTCTGTACTGATCCGAGATCAGGCACGTAGCGTCTATCTGGTAACGCTGTTGTCTGCGGGAATGCATTGACTGTCTTTATACCTTTTCCTCATTATAAAGTGAGCAAATTATGAATAAATTCCTTTTGTCTCTGCGAAACTTTGATTTGTCAACCTGATCATTCAGTTTTGGTGCTTGATCATGCTTTGCACCAATGGAACAGGCGGGTGTTGTGGTCATGCTTGCAGAACTCCGCCTGACCCCAACTTCCACACACGCCCTCCCACCAACTTTCCCCACCGCCCCCGCCACACACACACACACACACACACACACGCGCGCTATGGAACAAAATGCATAAATTCCTCTTTGCTGCAGTGAGCTTTACATGTTGATGATGGAATGGATTCTAGAATGAATAATTGAAATTAAACATTATTAATTACATGTTAGGGATTCCATATGTTCTAGTTTTTCAATTAGCATCAGGAATCTAGTGAGATGCAAAGTATGCAAAGTCTTGCCCATTTATGGTGACAAACGAAAGCCTGCAAACAAACTATCATCATTTTAGAAACATCAGCAGCAGTTAATGTCGAAGAAGAGAACAAAGACAATTCAATAAGAGTCCGAGACTGAGAGTAGAAAGATAACGCTCCGTGGGTTTTGGGCAACAGTTTTTCGGCCTTAAATGTGTTAATGTGCCAACATATTTCTGTCTACACCTCGCGGCTTGATAATGCCTCTTAATGAAAGGCAATCATTCACTCAATCGAGAATTATTTATGGTTAAGGTCAACCAGTTATAAATCACCTTTTGACATTATTCCATACATTTAAAGATAAAAATACGATAATCCTGCAATACACCGTGGTCACAATTTGATAATCCACCAACAACTGCAGCATCAGCAAAATATAACTTAATTTAAACTGTATTACCAGTGTGGATATTCACACGCATGAGCTTTTTCAATTCCACAATATAACAAATTGATTTCACATTAATAACGTTTTGCTTGATAATGCTTTCAGAATAACATTGCAAGTCACCCAGTGAAACAATCTTTACACCATTGTACAATATGATACCTTAACAAAGTCAATGACACACCTGAATTTAATTTACCTTGCGAAATGCTGAAGTTTAATAGGAGAAATTATATTATGAAAACTATGAAATGTTAGCTGTCCCAGAAAGAAAACAAACATATTGAAGGGAGAAGGAAATTCCGTTTTGGTGCGAGCAAATTGGCCTGGTGAGGGAAAAAAATGATATTTATTGCGAGCTGTTAGCACATTACCGTTGATTAGATGGACAATTAAGACACTAAAATTGTAAATTTGCCCTGTCAAACGGAATAATTTATACATTTAAATGGATTACATTTCAGCGATGAATAGAAGTGGAATCATTAAATATGATAAAAGGAAACCTGCAATATACAG
>NC_063339.1:91843550-91844838 GCF_021869965.1 Rhincodon typus
TCAGCAGGCCATGTGTTTCCCACAAACGTGACATAATTGTCTTTTTGACCCTTCATTAACACCTATAACTAGGCTGGAATTTATAAAGGTCAGCAGAAAAAGACCCCATTGAACATTGTTGTGTCCTGGATGCGATTAACAACAAAACGCAACTCCTGCAGTCAAAAATAGCTCACTATAAAGAGTACTAACATACATGAGACATTTTAAAAAGTGGATTTATTTCATTGTCATCCAGACGTTCTGGCAGAGAGGGAGGAACACGAGGAAGTGGGGATTTATTCACAGCGAAAATCAGTCACTGTCAATGCTCATGAACTCGCTGGTGTTTTAGCAGGCTGGATTTCACAGTGAATCCCTTCCCACAGTCAGTGCAGGTGTACGGCCTCTCTCCTGTGTGAGATCGCTGGTGGGCAGTGAGTTGGGTTGACCACTTGAACCCAGCCCCACAGTGAGAGCACTTGAACGGTTTCTCATCACTATGAACACGTTGATGTGACATCAGGTCCCCAGACCTTTTAAAACACTTCTCACATTCTGGGCATTGAAAAGGTCTCTCTTCTGTGTGAAGTTGCTGGTGTTTAAGCAGGTTGGATTTCTGAGCAAATTCCTTCCCACACTCAGTGCAGGTATACGGCCTCTCCCCAGTGTACGTTCGTCGGTGTACAGTGAGTTGGAATGACCGCCTGAACCCAGTCCCACAGTGGGAGCACCTGAACGGTCTCTCGTCAGTGTGAATACGTTGATGCAACATCACGTCCCCAGATCTTTTGTAGCATGTCCCACAGTCTGGGCACTTATAAGGTCTGTCCTTTGTGTGAACTTGCTGGTGTTTCAGTAGGGTGGATTTCCGAGCAAATGTCTTCCCACATTCTGAGCAGGTGAATGGTCTCTCCCCAGCGTGAATCCGCTGGTGTTCAGTGAGGTAGATGATTGCTTGAATCCAGACCCACAATGAGAGCAACTGAAGGGTCTTTCACCAGTGTGAACACGTTGATGCAGCTTCAGGGCACCAGAGCTTCCCACAGTCTGAGCATTTAAACAGTCTGCTATCTGTGTGAACTTGCTGGGGTTTCAGCAGGGTGGATGTTTGCGTGAATCCTTTCCCACAGTCAGAACAGACGAATGGCCTATCCCCAGTGTGACTGTATTCATGCTGCAACAGGGTAGATGATCTGCTGAAGCCTTGTCCACACATACAACACGTGTATAGTTTCTCCCCGCTGCGAACGGTGTTTTTTCCTTCCATTTTCAAAATCAAATGATATTCGCGTTACGATAAACTGGG
>NC_063339.1:91844938-91893344 GCF_021869965.1 Rhincodon typus
TTGTTTTTGTCATAAAAGATGGTGTTTTACTCCTTCAGTGACCAATGCAGCGATGTCAGACTGAAATATCTTCCAACTACAATGGAGAAAATTTATGCAAGTTCGCAAGCATCCTAACTCTCCGGTTGTATGTTTCGGAGAGTCAATGCATTTCAATTGCCCAAACTTACACCTTGTTACTTTTTTTTAACCATTTCTACTATTATACACATTTGTTACATTGTTACGTGTTATAACGAAACACAAAACAAAACCATCAGGTTAAACACGATACTAAATGTTAGGCTGGATAACTTAGTTCAAAGAATAGCAGCAGTACAGAGTGGATAGTTCTTAATTTACAGTTTAGACAGTCTGACAAATCTGAGCGTCTAGATAACAACACGCCATTCAAATAGTTTTTGACTCGCGTTACTCTCAAGGCACTTAATGAATTGTGTCCCCTTGAGATTTTCCAAACACTGTTTAAAATCAGTCAACAAATTTTCCTCCAGCATCTTGTGGTTTGATTTATAGCGGTGGTAACCCATGTTGATGCGACAGTCAAGAAGGCAGAACAACGTCTCTTCTTCCTCAGGAGGCTAGGAAAATTCAACATGTCCATAAGGACCCTCATCAACTTTGACAGATGCACCATAGAAAGCATTCTATCTGGATGCATCACAGCTTGGTATGACAACTGCTCTACCCAGGACCATAAGAAACTACAGAGAATTGTGAACACAACCCAGACCATCACCCAAGCCAAATTTCCATCCATTGATTCCATCTACACTTCTCGCTGCGTCGCAAAGGCAGCCAACATTATCAAAGAACCCTTCCAACTCGGTTATAATCTCTTTTAAGCTCTTTTGTCAAGCAGCAGGTACAAAAGCTTAAACAAAAAATGAACAGGTTAAGAACAACGTCCTACCCGCTGTTATTAGACTTCTGAATGGACCTTTCAAATTTTATATCTAATGTTAATCTTGCTTTTTGTGCACCTTCTCTGCAGCTGTAATTTTGTATTTTTCACCCTGCTCTATTACCCGATGAACACTGCATGGTATCGTCTGCCTGTACTGTTGGAAAAACAAAACTTTTCAATATACTTATGTATACAAGACAGTAATAAATTAAATCAAATTAAAATATTTGATGTCAGTTCAATTTCATTTTTATCAGATTATTTCCAATGATCCAGCAGATGAGATTGGAAACCATAACAAACAACAAATTAAGACAAAATATTTTACAAAGCAATAAATTTACAACACACAGCAGCTCTAGCTGTTCTGATGAGTGACTTTTTACATTCATCACATTTGAACACATGCCCTAACCTATATGCCCCAAGCCATATTAATTTGAAATATATAACCCTCACAATTTTTACTATGGAAATATATTTTTCTTTCTTTCTCATTGTGTTCCTGCTTTAACGTAAGAATGCTGATGTCTCAACTGCATGGGAAAGTGACTGAATCGTCGAATTCTCTCCCTGTGTTGTGGGTGCTTTGAGATTCCAGTAGTTATCATGGAAAGCTGAAAACCGTGTCAAAGAAAATGAAAACAACGTCTCAATGTTGTGCCTCCCGTGTGAAGCCACATGCACTTTGCCATTAGATATGCTAATTCTCAGCTGCGTGGTCATTGATGAGAAGCAGAAACAGGTGAATCCGTCGCAGTAGGTCACAGTGCTGAAAGGAAGCTCCTTGGTGTATCTGTGTGGATGGGTCTCGGTGGGAAAGATATCATTGAAGGTAAGGTTATCTATGTCCATCCTGATTTAGATGATATGAATAAATTCCAAACAACTAAGGACAGGCCCGTGGCCCCACAATCTTCTCGTTTGCGTGGATCTACTGGCACACCAGCAGTTTGGAGGAATGAATGAACCACTTCACCAACTGAGCAGGAGAATGATTTTGCCCTTATACGGACTCAGCAGTGCATCGCAGCTGGTGACAGAATTGCACAGATTTCCATAGATAAGAAAGAGATATATTAAATAATAACCCACAACTCACAGTGCCTTGCAGTAGTAATGGAATTTTTCCATCCTAATCTTTGGAACTAAATCACATGAGGTGGCCACGGGAATGAAATGTCAGGTCGCCATTTGTCCAGAGAAAGGCAACTGGTGGTGATTTAATCTAACATTCACCAAAGCTCTGGTGAGGGGCGAGGTTTAACTTTAATGTTAACCTCAATTGGCATTAAAATTGAACCTACACTGATCGCATGACTCGATATTACAAATCAACCATGCAGCCAACTGAGCCAACAAATGAACGTAAAAATGGGTGATAATTTTTTTTCAAAGCAACTGCTAACTCTGAGAAGGGTGTGGAGACCCCATCAGGTAAAACTCCAAATAGATACAGTCGAGCCATAATGCAGGAGACACAATGTTTGTGCATAATATATAAATAAAACTGAAAAGTGATGGACATATTTCTCCCTCAGCACCTCTTGTAAGCCATAAATAAGAGAAGTATATATGCAACATCTCATCACTTCTGACGAGGAGAGATAGGTCTGTAATGATGCACGTCAAATAATTGTCCCACATTCCGACCAGGGCAAACACACAATTTACTGAGTGGTGGCAAAGGAATCGAACAGTGTCATAACCGAACGAAAACAGCACAGGTGCAGTCAACCAGGTGACAGGAGCAAAGAGAGTTGTGGTAACTCGCTTTTGAAGGAATGAGGATATTTAATTGTTCTCAAATTTGGGCTGTTAACATCATTGTGGAGTCATCAACGACACTGTAGATGCTGATTTCTCTGAAAGACGTCTGCAAGTATCTGGCACAGCTAAAACTGACTGCATTCGTCACTGGCCAATGAGGGCCTCCGCCTAGATCTTGAGTGCATCCAGGGATCTGGTTCTGTCGATGAGAGCAATGTATTTGATGTAGCCTACTTGGGCTTCAGCAAGGTTTTGATATGAGCCCGCATGAGAGACTCACAATAAAAGTGAGAGGCCATGGGATACAATGAAATTTGGCAAATTGCATCAATTAACTGAATGAAAGGAAGCAGTTACTGTTCTTTTTTGACTCGAGGTTTGTATCCAGCGGAGTCCAAAACAGATCAGTGTTATGGACCTTGTTGTTTCTCGTTTATATAGATGAATTACTTCTGAATGTCTGCAGGTTGACCAGTTAGTTCCAGTTGGTAAATAGTGGGTGGTATTGTATGTGGAAAATAGTGCCCCAGATAGCTTTCGATTACAGAAGACTATAGACAGCTGGTCAAATGGACTGATCAGTGGGAAATGGAGTTCAATCCGGATAAATGTGAGGTAATGTACTTGAGCCGGACAAACAAAGCAAGGGAATGTATGATGAACGGTAGAATCCTGGGAAGCACCGAGGATCAGAGGGATCTTGAGTGCTTGAACACCAGACTCTTACGGCATCAGGGCAGGTGAATTAAGTGGTTAAGAAGGCATAAAGTACACTTGTCTTTATTAGATTAAGCAAAGGAGTTACAGTCAGAAGTCACACAACACAGGTTATAGTCTAACAGGTTTATTTGAAGACACAAGCTTTCTGAGCCTCAATCCTTCTTCAGGTGTTAGTGAGAGATTAGTATCAGACACAGAATTTATAAATAAAGTATCAAAGGGTCACACCACTGATCAGTTACGAGTGGTGTACCACAAGGATCTGTTCTGGGTCCTCTTCTATTTGTGATTTTTGGAAATGATTTGGATGTAGAAGTGCAAGGGTGGATTAGTAAGTTCGCAGACAATACAAAGGTGGGTTGAGTTGTGGATAGTGCAGAGGGCAGTTCTAAATTACAGAGGAACATTGATAGGATGCAAAGCTGGGCTGAGAAGTGGCAGATGGAGTTTGAAAAGTGTGAGGTGATTCATTTTGGAAGGACAAACTTGAAAGCAGAATTCAGGGTTAACAGAAAGATTCTTGGCAGTATGGAGGAGCAGAGGGACCTCGGGGTTCATGTCCACAGTTCCCTGAAAGCTGTCACCCAGGTGGATAGAGTTGTTAAGAAGGCGTATGGTGTGTTAGCTTTCCTTAATAGAGAGATTGAGTTCAAGAGCCTTGAAGTTATGCTCCAGCTATACAAAAGCCTGATTCGGCCACATCTGGAGTATTGTGTCCAGTTCTGGTCATCTCATTACAGGAAAGATGTGGAAGCGTTGGAAAAGGTGCAAAGGAGATTTACCAGGATGTTGCCTGGAATGGAGGGAAGTACTTACGAGGAAAGGTTGAGAGAGCTCGGGCTTTTCTCTTGAGAACGATGAAGGATGAGAGGTGACTTGATAGAGGTGTACAAAATGATCAGAGGTATAGATAGAGTGGACAGCCAGAGACTTTTTCCTAGGGTGGAGGCAGCCGTCACGGGGAGCATAGTTTTAAAGTGAATGGAGGTAGATATGGGGGAGGCGTCAGAGGTAGGTTCTTTGCTCAGAGAGTAGTCGGGGCGTGGAATGCATTGTCGGGGAGGGTAGTGGAGTCGGCCTCATTCGGGGCATTTAAGTGGCTATTAGATAGGCATATGGATGATAGTATAAGGTAGGGGTGGAGGTTAGATAGACCTTTGGATTAGGGTAAAAGTTCGGCACAACATCGTGGGCCGAAGGGCCTGTACTGTGCTGTAGTGATCTATGCTCTATGTTCTATGTCATTGGTACTGATGTGTACCATGACTGCTGGTTGCTCACCCTCTCCCTTAAGGATCATGAAGACACAATCCGAGATGTCACGGACCCTGGGACCAAGGAGGCAACACACCATCCGTTCGTCTCGTTCACGTTCACAGAACCACCTGTCTGTGCCTCTAACTGTTGAATCCCCAACTACAATTGCTCTCTTATTCTTTCCCCTTCCCTTCTGACTCACAGAGCCAGACCCTGTACCAGAGACCCGGTCCCTGTGGCTTGCCCCTGGTAGGTCCCCCACCCCTCCCACCACCCCACAACAGTATCCAAAACAGTATACTTATTGTTGAGGGGAATGACCACAGGGGATCCCTGCACTTACTGTTTCCTTCCCTTCCCTTTCCTTACTGTAACCCAACTGCCTTTGTTCTTAGGAGTAACTATGTCCCTGTAGCTCATTTCTATCACCACCTCAGCCTCCCAAATGATCCTGTGTTCATCCAGCCCCAGCTCCAGTTCCCTAACGCAGTCTTTCATGAGCTGGAGCTGGGTGCACTTGCCACAGGTGAAGTCAGCAGAGTCACTGCTGTTGACTCTTACCTCCCACATCCTGCAGGAGGAACATTGCACTGCCCTGACTGCCATTACCTCTAAATTTAAAGGTCCCCGAAAGATTTGTAAGAAGTAGAGAATAACTTAGTTACCCTTTTATTCTAAGGTTAGAGGATGTGGAAGGGTGATAGACACCACTCTTGTGCTCTCAGGGCAGATATCTGTTCATATCACCCTGGAAACTGTCTGATTTGGCATTGCATTCTCCCATCCTTCTGCACACGATCACCTCAGCTCTGTATCGGATTTGTTACATTGTCTTGGTGTATAATGCACAGGCTACCCAGTCATCTATTACACTGCAGTTTCTAATGCATGACTTTGTAGTTTGGTGGTTTGCTCAGTGGTCTTGAGCTCGATTCTTTCTGGGGCCTGAGAGAATTTTCGCCACTTGCTGGAACCAACCAAAGGAGCTCTTTAAAGTCATTTGAAATTATTTCTGATGGAACAGCGTTAACACCACCATGCCATTTCCTCAACCAGCCAGAAATGTGTTTGAAACATCACATTCCTGTTTGTCCTTCCAGGTACTTGAGGAAGATCTTTCAGAAGTACAGAAAGCAGCTGACGTGAGCAATGTTCCAGTTAGGCAGAATAAACTGCAGAGTAACGGGGAAACAATGGGGGAGTAGCACAGGCAGGGGAGGTGCCAAATGCTTCCTTTCTTTGCTGTAACCAGACACTGGTTTTGAAGTCTGAAATGGAACGTTAAACGCCAGATGGGTGAAATCCTTGCTTTCTGAGGGTTGGTCTGTCCTGAGGCTGCTGTCACTCTTGGGACAACGTGCCTGTGAGTTTCCCTCTGTGGGTGAAAATGAGTTCCCCGAGGGGGCGTGAACACAATTTTACCATCTCAAATCTCAATCCCATTCTTTGTGTCACTTGAGATTAAAATGTTACAGGGAAAATATCGTTCAGATGAACGCTTGAAACATCAGAGCACACAGGGTTACAGGGTAAGTGCTGGAAAGTGGGATGATGGGCCTCTTTCCGTGCTGTGCAAACTCAGTAACTCAATTATTTTGTTGGAGAAGTTTATCTCCAGTGAAAAAGGGCAAAAGCTGTTTCAGTAAGAAAATAAACATGCATTTCCACTGTCATCCCTGGTAGTCCTGTGGTTGTGACTTGACACTGTCAATTTCTGGTCAGGGAATCAGGATTTATTGTCGCTGACAGTAACAAAATCAAACACAGAGCAGTTCTGATGGGAATCCTTTCAGTGTCTCTGGTCATTTAATGTCCTCAATAACATCAGAGTCAATGTCCCAGCCTCTTAAAGAAGGGGAAGCTTCCTTGACTGTCTCTGCTCAGTTGGAAAATTGACCTTTATTCTCCTCTGACTCCACTTCCCAAAGACTCACAAAGCTGAGACTGGCTTTATTTTTTGTTTTGTTTCTTTACCATTCCCAGGAGATGCAGTGACTGGGTCGGTGGGTGTGGGAAATTGACTATTTCAGCTTTCTGTCCTCTGATATTCTCAGTGAGATTTACTTATGTGAGACATTGAAAGGATTCTCACTCCTGCAAGTCAGGAATTGAAAGCTCATCTTGATTTCAGGGTAATGAAGAATATTAGTTTGGAAATGTAAATAAGCTACAAATTACACTTGAGTCAGGTAGGAGTCGACCCTACTATCTCTGGATTCATAGTCAGGTGTGTTATCCATTGTGCCACTGGCTTGATGCATGCACAATGCTTACATGTGGCAGTGATGTGCTGTTAACAGGGACGTGAGCAGTAACAGTAACATTCACAGCGTGAACAACTAGCAAAGATAATCACCATCACTGCTTAACTTCAATGGTCCCTGCTTTGTGAAGCGGTGAGTTTTACTGGCAAAGAAAACACATTTGTTATCAGGAGGTTGCTTCAGTGTCTCCTCTTTTTCTGCTGGATTCATCATGAAGTTCCTTTCTGGTGTTCCACAAGCACTTCTGCATCTCCTTTTCTACTATTCTCATCCCTTCATTCCCAGTTTGATAGGATAACGAGGTGAGGCGGGATAAACTGCAGAATTAGTGGGGAGTGTTGTGGTAATTGCACAGACAGAACAAGCTGATCACCCTCATTCTCTGCTGTCGCCATTCATTTGTGTTACACCACCAGAAAAGACATTGCTATAATCCTATCGTTATGGTGGAATTTTTTTTTTCCCTGAAGGATTTGGAATTTTATTTAGAATTTTAAAGATTCACAATTCTATGAGAGAAGAAATGTCTCATTATCTCCATCCTAAGTGACAGACACATTATCCAGGGAATGTGAACACAGTTCTTAGACGCTCCAGCCAGGAGGAAAAAGTCTCCCAGCAGCTCCACTCGCAAATTATCTCTGAATTTCAGACTTTACATGGAACAGGAATGGGAAATGAGGGATTTTGACAGGAGAGTTGGAGAATGTGAAATGTGGTGAGATGGATACACAGAGACAAAGATAGACTAATAGAGACACATATTGAGGAAGATACTGAAATGAACCAATTCTTCATTCGACATGGCTGCTAACTGACACAAAGGGAAAAAAAAAGGCAACCATTTAAGCAGAGCTGTTCACCACCTCAGGACAACAGAAGCAGCATTAGAGATGATGAATTCCCTTTAAAGTTGTAAAGTTGATAGTTGTAAGCTTTTGATTTTGATTTTGATTAATATGCCGATTCAACAGATAAAGCCGATAATTACCCTTGGCATTATAATACAGAAATGCATAACTAACCTGGTTCTGATGAACGCTCGCTGGACCTGGAACATTGACTCTGTTTCTCTGCACAGATGCTGCCAGACCTGCTAAGTTTCTATATCAATTCCTACTTTTATGTCAAATTACCACAGTTCTTTGCTTTATGTTAATCTGAGTAACATCTGGGAAAAAAAAACAGCTTATCTTCCACTTCCTGAAGGATCAGTTAGAAGTGCTGTCACTACGATAAATTTACACAGCAGAGCTTCTACTCCCTGATCGGGAATCAAAACCAGGCTGCAGCGAAAAAAGGGCCGAATCCTCGCCACTCGACCACCAGGGAAAGCAATAGGTACTGTAGTACATTTTCTCAATGACACTGCTTTTGTGTTTTCTTTTGTGACTATTTTCACTGCAGATCAGTTTCTCCATCTTCGAGTTTTTACAGCATGGCAGAAGACCATTCAGCCCATCGTGTTAGTACAGAACATCAAACCTCCATCTATTCTAGTCCCAGTTTCTAGCATTTGGCCCATAACCTTATGTGCTCTGACGCTTATCCCTGTAATCTCAAATGACAATAAATGGGACTAGAGTTTGAGATGGAAAAACTGTGTTAATAGCCCATTGAGGAACTCATCCTCATTTTCACCCACAGACGGAGATACACGGACACATCCCCGAGAGTGATGGAGGCCTTGGGATTGTACCCACTCCATGTGACTCACGTCCGCTGTCCATCTGCACACACAAGTTTATCCGACAAAAGGCAGCTTTAGGTGGATCACAAGTGACTTCTCCAGACCATGAGAACTGTTACCATGAGCTGGGATATGAAATGGACAATGAGCTGAAATAGTCCCACAAGTTGCTCACATTCAACCTTCAATTTCGAAAACTCACTGACCCAATCACTGCAGCTCCTGGGAATCTGACAGGACAGCGCCCAGCAGACATCCCTCACTAAAGACAACTGATAAAGTGTTACGACAGAGAATGGCCAAACCCCTCTAATAATTAAACTAAAACACAAGCTCCGATCTGTTATAACGAAAACAAAGTTGCTGGAAAAGCTCAGCAGGTCTGGCAGCATCTGTGGAGCAGAAAACAGAGTTAACGTTTCAGGTCCGGTGACCCTTCCTCAGAACTGATTGTTATTGTGGCTCTTTACGTTAACCATTTTAACAACATTGAAACACATTTGTGGTTACTCACTGGATAAGATTTCTGTTTGGGGAGCATTTTCCTGACCACATTAAAAACCCGGAACTGTATCGCAAAAATGATACTAGTAGAGTGAGAACAGCGCTTGCTCCTGCCTTTGTGGCCTTGAACCACCAACCTGGCACTTACGTGCTAAAAGCGCTGACCAATTGTGTCACAGAAGCTAGCAAGCAGCCAGTTTGCACAATCCCTTAAAGCAGGCTCTTATTTAATTGCTCTGAACAAAAGAGCAAGGAAGGAACCCTTTTAGGTAGCTACACAGAGGCTACAGGGTCTCCCACTGAAAGCCGTTCTTAGACACTGCACTGAGCTCTCTTTCTTCCCATTGAGGTCAGAGTCTTCCGTAGGTCCTGATTGGATGACAGATTTCCATCCCTAATGAATATAAGTGAATTAGTGAATTAGACAGCAGTTTTTATCATCACATTCCACTGTGTCAGCCCCATTAATTACCAGATTGTTCACCTTAATTTCACAAGCTGCCTTTCTTTTTGTGTATCATCTTATGCTCCTTTTCTTTCGTTTCTGGTCAATTCCACATTGTTTTGGAATTTAAGGATGCGCAGTCAAGAGACAGGATCTGACAGAATTGCTTCTTTTTAATGTAAGCTGAATATCATCAGATTTTGAATATGGAAAGTGGATGCACGATTCACAGTGAAGAGAAGTTGTGCACAGGTTTTGTCTGTGGACAAGGCTTCAAGCGACCATCTGACTTTTGGAAATTAAAACAGTGCCAGACTGATAAGAAACTGTGGATCTGTGGGCACTGGGAAAGGAGTTTCAATTACCCATCCAAGCTGCAAACACATCGGTGCAATCACACCAGGAAGAAACTGTTCACCTGCTTCGTGTGTGAGAAGGCATTCACAGCGGTTTCACACTGGAAAGGGGCTGTTTCCCTGCTGTGAGTGAGGCAAAGAAATCATTCAGTCATCCCACCTGCTGACACACCAATGGGTCCACACTGGGGAGAGACCATTCACCTGCTCCAGGTGTGGGAAGGATTTCTCCCGGTCATCCAGCCTGTTGAAGCACCAACAGGTTCAGTCTGAGAGCTGAAGTGAGATCCTTTACATGTGCACATTGTGGGAAGTGCTGTGAAAGGTCAAATGAACTGATGTGCCATCAACGTGATCACACTGAAGAGAGACTGTCCAGGTATGCTCACTGTGGGATTGGGTTCAGGACATCATCAACCCTCAGTCTACATCAGCAAATACACACTGGGGAGCGGCCGTTCAACTGCTCGGAGTGTGGGAAACAAAAAATCACCCAGTCATTTAGCTTGATGAAACACCAGCGGTTCACAAGTAACTGCAGTAATTGATTTTTGTTTTGTTTGTTCATGGGTACATGGCATCAAGAGCTCAGCAAGCACTTATCATCCATGCTAACTGCCTAGAGGATGGTTAAGAATCTAGATCGTTGTTCTCGTATGGATTCACATGTAGGCCAGACCAGGTCAGAATCAACAATGGTTCTCAGACCCAATGGTACAAAGAGTTGATTTTCTGGTCTCTTACCTGGTTTCTGAAATGGTAATGAATAAATTGTTACAGTTGATTTATAAGTGAAGGACCAAAATGGGTTTTATTCTGATTGAGCATGTCCTGCTGTTTTCTCAGTTGTTATTGACGATCTGATGGCCCTCGCACCATAACCTGTTCCAGAGACTGTTACAGAAAAGAGGGAATGGTCAGCTGCATCTGGTTATTCAAAGGGTCACTGGACCTGAATTTTTAACTCTGATTTCTCTCCATAGATGCTGCCAGACCTGCTGAATTTTTCCAGCAATTACTGTTTTTCTTTCTGATTTCCTTGAATCTGCAGTTTTTTTAGGTTTATCGGTATTCATCTTGTCTGTTTCAGAAGATCCTCATTGATAGGCTTGGTGGGTTTTGGAAATTGAAAGTTAGGCCACAGATCAGGCAATAAATAACAGATTTGATTTAAAAGAACAGGCTTGCGGGGAGTGAATGGTCTACTCCTGTTCCTATAAAGTTTTCCAACTGCAGCTTTTGGCAATACTTCCCCTCACTACTCACTTCACATCCATGACTATTACACTACATGCTATTACTGGCTAAACAAATCTCCTGTGTTTGAACTAAATCTGTTAATATTCAGTGCTCCCATCTCCTGCTGCCTGGGTTTGAGTTTCATCAGAGAATGGTGTCTCTTGTTACTGTGTGAACAGTCAGAACAGACAGATCCTGGAGTCTCATTCCCCTGAGATCCACAAAACCTGTTTGTTTTTTCTCTTCCGCTTTCATTCTGATTCTTTACTTTCTTAGTTTCAGTCCGCTCTCCTCTCAAGCTCTTCAACAACCCCGTTTGGGCAGACTAAAGGCAGCTGGAATTAATGCAGGGAAATGGGAAGGGGGCAGAAGCATAAGGAGAGGCCACATCAAAGAAAGCTCCCATTCTAACAACAGAGCTTCTCCATGACCCAGCGAGTGGTGAGGGGTCTGAGAGTGTGGGGGAGGCAGATTCAATTGCGGATTTGTGAAGATAAGTCAGTGACCCCTCCATCTGATTCTTAACTCAGATAGACAGACAGAAAGATGCACACTTAGACAGTGCCTTTGATTAACTCCGGGCAATGAAAAATGCTTCAGATTCAATTAATAGAAACCAAAAGAACTGTGGAAGCTGTATATCAGAAACAAAAACAGAAATTGCTGGAAAAACTCAGCAGGTCTGGCACCGTCTGTGGAGAGAAATCAGAGTTAATGTTTTGGGTTGACTCACTCATCCTCAGAACTGGTTCCCATTCTTTCTTTAAGATCCAATGATTTCATTTCACAGAGACAAAGCTTCCAATTTGTATCAGGTTAACTCTCAGCCTCCTGTTTTCTTGAGAAAAAAGTTTTAAGCTGTTCAGTCTTTCCTGGCAATTACTGATCTCAGATTTGTGACTGAACCTTTGTTTTCCTGATCCTTGTAAGTGACGCCACCAGCAGAAACAGTTCCTAATCTGCAAGGGATTTTCGTTGGAAAATTTGTATTTACAAATTCAAATTCATTCTCATCCCCAAATATACTGTGTAAACCAAAAGAATTCTGAGTACGAACCCACAAAAACACAAAGGCACCATGAAGACCTGAGCTGAATGAACCTAGTTATGTGTGGGCTGACATGAGGAAAATGTGACCACGATCACAACTGGTTAAAATCACCAAATACCTGCAGTGTAGAAAGAGGTCTTTCGGCCCATCGAGTCTGCACTGACCGTCTATCCCAACCTACTCCCACTACCCCCCATTTGCCATGACTAACCCAACCACCTAACCTGCACACTAGGGGGCAATTTAGCGCGGCCAATCCACCCAACTTACACATTTTTGGACTTGGGAGGATCACAGTTTAGCTCTGAAGACGTGAAATTGTGGGTTATGGCTCAAAAAAAAAACCCTCGACTCTGAAACAATTTCACTGTTTTTGTTTCAAAAATAAAATCTGGGGAAAGCTGCAGCCACAAAGATATCAGATTCTCTCTAGAGGAACAGAATTCAAAACTCACGCCACTGACTCAATTTCCCAGACTTTAACTAGAATATAGGTGGATACTAGATTGGAAGGTTCTCCTGAATTACATCTGAAATGAGTTATTCTAGTTCATTTCTCATCCTGAACAGTATATTCATTACTTTTTTTCAAAGTTGGAGGGTCCTTGACAGATATCAATCTGCAGAGTTATTGGGATAGAACAAGGACTGACACTTTTTCCATACAGAGCCAGCATGACCTCAGAGGGCCGAATAGCCTCTGTCTCCGTTCTGCCACAGTGAATCTATGATCTCAGGAGAACAGGGTCATCTGCTCCAGTCTCTCCAACCAACTGAAGGCGCGAATCCCTGATGACATACCCCTAATTCCTGTCTCAGATATCTCATGGAACTTAACTTCATTCTGCAAAGTCCTGGCCCATATTGGGGGTCCTTTCTACAGCTATAAAGCTGAAAAGGAGGAAAACGAAGTTTCAGTGATTTCATAGCAAAGTTTGACTCCACTGAGCACAGTCAACATTTATCATCTCCATTTAGAGGAAGGAAACAAAAGCACTGGAAAAAAGTATTACATGGATTCACAAAGGTATTATCAAAACTGAGAACATATAACCCTCAGGAATGGCTGAGGAGCTTTTCTCTAGAAAAGAGAAAGCTGAAGAGTGACCTGATGGAAGTCTTTGAAATAAAGAAGGGCTTCAATAAACCAAAAGGGATTTCATGAGAAACCTCTTTACCCAGTGACAGATGCAAATCAAAACTTAATTTCCACAATGAATGGTTGAGGTGAACAACAGCAATATATTTCAGGAGAAGTTGGATAGATACACGAAGAGGAAAGGTACAGCAGGATCTGCTGTTGGGGGAGAAGAAGAGGGGAGGGTGCGGACTCACTTGGAGCATAAATATTGACACAGACCAATTGAGGTGACTGGCCTGGCACTGGACTACACAGTCGATGGAATAAAGACAAACATTTATTTTTGGTCTAATTGGAGGAGTAAGGTAAACGTTACTTACAATTCAGGATAAAGTAAATGTACTTCAACAGGTTTTAGGGGTAGTTTCAGAGTAAATGTGCAGTCCCAGGCTCAAAGAGCATCATCCTCACTGGAAGCAAAGTGGTGAGAGCGGCTAGTCCAGCAGATGGAAACCTTCCGGCCCTCCCACTTCACCCACTGTCCAAATGAATACAGCTCTGTCCTGGATGTGATTTCCCTCATTTTTAAAATCAATTTATGATGTACAGGTATCAATGTCTAGGTCAGCACTTGTTGCCCATCCCAGTCATCCTCCTTCAGAAAGTGGTGGTGAGTTGCTTTCTGGGACTTGCAGTCCTTGTGTTGTAGGATCACCCACAATGCTGTTAGGGTAGAGTTCCAGGATTTTGACTCATTGACAGTGAAAGAACAGCCAATGTGGAGGAGCATGATATTCAAATCCCAGTGATTTCAGTGACTCCATTACAGCTTCACGTGATGGTCATTTTGAGATTTCTGTCTGCAAATCTTCCCTTTCTAACATCCTGTTAATGAGAATGATGTGTGATATGGAGGGGAGCATGCAGGTTGTAATGGTCCCATGTAACTGCTGCACTAGTTATTCTAGGTGGTGAACATTGTGGGTTTGAAACGTGCTGTCTAGCAGCTCAAATGTTGCAGATTAACTGCAGATCCAAGTCCTACGATCATTTGTGAACGTTCTTATTCTTCCACAGACTGGATAACCGAGTGAATGTGGGAAAGAATTCAGAACAGATGAAGGGCTTCTCCCCAGTATGAACCTAGTGGTGTTTCTGCAGCGTAGATGAATCTCTGAACCGCTTCCCACACTTGGAACATTTGAATGGCCTCACCCGTGTGGGATTCGCTGACGTCTCAGCGAATTCTTTTCCACAATCAGAGCATATAAATGGCCTCTCTGCAATGTGAACTTGCTGTTTTGCACTAAGATTGGATAACTGAGTGAATACTTTCCCAAACTCCAAACACGTAGATGGCCTCTTCCCTGCGTGAACTCGCTGATGTTTCAACAGGGTGAAATATTCATGGAATTCCTTCCTACACAATGAACAGGTGAATAGCCTCTCTCCAGTGGCAGCACGCTGGTGTTTCTGCAGAGCAGATGAATCAGGGAATCCGTTCCCATACTCAGAACAGGTGAACAACCTCTCCCTGCTGTGACCATGTTGATGAAACTCCAGCGTCGACAAGGAATGAAATCCTTTCCCACAATCCTCACATTTCCATGGTTTCTCCATGTTATGTGCGGCTTTGTGTCCCTGTAAGTTTTACAATCATCTGAATCCTTGTCCACCCAGAAACACAGGTATGGTCTCTTCCTACTGTGAACGGTGCAATGTTCTTTTAGGCTGGGAGATTGGATGAAGGTATATCAGTTCACTAGAGAACTCTCACTTAGGTGTGCATGTGTCAGTACTTTTCCAGACAAACTGATGTTTCAAATATTTTGAAGCAGCCAGGACAGATATTCTGGATCTATTGTTTCAAGCCAATGATATTCAAGTACCAGCTATTTTAGTGACGTCACGTGATGATCATTTTGAGATTGCTGTTTAAATCTTCCCTTTTTAACATAACGTAAAAAGAGTTATAAAATTTCATCACTATTAGACTAGAAATTCGGTGAAAAATTCAGAACAGCCAAATCTAAGTGATCATCATTTCTTTTCCTGGACTCCCTCCCTGGGTTCACTTCATTTCCTGTCAGTTGCTGCAAGTAAATAATTTCACATCAGAATTTAAAAAAAAAAAATTGGGAAAAATTGTTTCCTCACAGATGATGGACAGAGGAGGAAGTTTCAGTCTGGGTGAAGCTCAATCTTCATTCACAGAAGAGCAGCAGCAACTTTACTGGATTGTCCCGCGTTCGCGCTCAGACAACAGGGGAAGTGATTGGCTGGAGATCAAGCTTGCTTCCGGTCCTCCAGCTCTTTCGATTGGTCATATTACAGAATTATGACGGAATTGGAAAGGAACATGGATTCGCGTGGGGAAGCAGCTGCCTTGACCACATGACGGTTGAAACCTTCTGCCAATAGAAAAAGAGGGTGCTGTGATCACAAACCAATCATGTAACGAGAGATGTTCCCGCCCCAAATTCAACCCTGAACACGTGCGAATCCCAGTTTCCCATCCACGTAGAACCTGCCACATGACCCGCGGCGACAGGGATTGTGGGAGTTGTAGTCCCCATGAAGCCACTGGAACACTGTCTCTTGAAGGTCGATGAAAAGAGTTGGGCAGAGGGTGGTGGGAACAGGATCCCCATCCAGACACACAGGACATGTGGGCCATCACTGATTTTACTGAGACACCCTGTTTAGCCAAAATGTTTTCTGGTATCAGTCATAAAGACTTAGAGTAGGAGCAAATTACTGCAAATGCTAAAATCCATACTGAAAACACAAATGGAGATTGTTGAGATCACAGCAGGTCAGTCAGCATCCATTGAACGAAAGCAAACCAACGGATCGAGTCTAGATAACTCTTCAACAGAGCTGGATTTCTGAAGAAGGGTCTAGGCCTGAAACGTCAGCCTTCCTGCTCCTCTGATGCTGCTTGGCCTGCTGCGTTTATCCAGCTCTACACCTTATTATCTCTGTGGAGGAGTGGGTGGGCTGCAGTTCGAGGGGTTGGTGTGCTGAGGGAGAAAGGACGTTGACAGTTCAGATCAAGTCCCAGAGGGAACAGTCTCTTCTGGACTTAATGTTGAGTTCAACACCATCAAATCGTGAAGCCATTCCTTCCCTTTCTTTTAGCTTTGCTTGATACATTTTCTGTCACCCATTCTTCCCTCCACTCCCGTGGGACTGTCTGTTCTTTCCAGTTTGGCAGTTAGATACTCCATCGTTCCACATTCTCACACTCTGATCAGTTAATCTGAACTATCGAAATTTTCAAATAATCATTTTCCACAGACAGAGCATTTCTCCCTCGACAGTCAAAGGCTCATGATTTTTCCAAGCACAAAAGAGTCATTCTCTCAGATATTGATATGTTGTTTATTTCAAGTCTGTACATTATCTCCATCGAATACCTATGAAAAAAAATGACAATGTGAAGATCACAAGCAGCAAGCCACAGAAATGAACAAATGACAATCGGAGTATTTTTTTTGGTGAAACATTCTTTCCTCCTGTTTCCCCAAATATTCGAACAAAATCAAACTAATAGCAGCCGCAATCAGCAAATGGTTCCCCAGAAAGCTCCGTATCCAAGGTTACCCATGTGCAGACATGGCCAGGGAAGAGACGCTGAGAGGCGGTGATCACCTCCTCCTTGGGCCCACCCATTCTGATCTACAATTTGCTGTTTGAACCAGGACCAACAGTGGATAGAGGTGACAATCCTCTGACTTACCCAGCTTCCTTCCTCCACACTTTATACCCTTCTAGACGCAGCAGAGTTCAATAATTTCAGCAATGAAACACTCTCCCCATTTTGTTTCTTTCAGTCAGTAGCACATCTGCTCCTAGCACATCTTTTCTAAGGGACTAATGTCCCTGAATCTCTCCTGTCTTCCAATCTTTCGCAGACCTTCCTTTTGTCATTGTCCCACGGGCACCTTACTCGAGGCCTATTCAACACTTGATACTCCCCAGATCCGATGAAAGCTTACAGACCTGAAACAGTGTCTCTCTCTCTCTCTCCCTCCACACTTGCTTCCTGGTGTACTAAGCAGTTTCCAGCAACATCTGTCTTTGAATATTTAGATTTGGGAACAAGTAACTCAATATTGAAGTGTGCAGTTGAGAACAAGCTGTGCATCTAAACTGAGGAAGAATGTAACATGACAAAAGACAACATTGCAAAACTCACACTGGGCAGTTAAATGACAAATGATTCAAACAGTGATAATAGATCAGGATGCACTTTCATGGGAGGATTACAACCATTACCCACTTCTTGCAGCAGAAACAATTACCAACAAATTTATGATAATCTGACATCATAGACTCCTACCCTCTCGATTGTCTGCTCCAATCAGAATGCCAAATTTATGCTCTTTATTATCCATTCACAGGATGTGCGGGATGTTATTGCCCATCCCTAATTGCTGAGAGGGACAGTTAAGAGTGGGTCTGAAGTCATTTGTAGCCCAAACCATGTAAGAACAGCAGATTTCTTTTCATGAATCTGATGGGTTTTACACAATTTTGCCACCTGCAGAGGTGGAAATTGAACTCATGATCCTAGAACACTAACCTGGGGCTTTGGATTATGAGCACAGTGACATTATCACTATGCTGCAACCTCCCCCAAATGATCTGGCTAACGACTGGATACTGTTATTTTTAAAGTTCCCTGTGTGTAAGATTCAGAAGACTTGCAACGTGAATTAGCCACAGGATTCAACAGTTTCAAACAAACAGCAACAGACTTTACATCGTAGGTAATCTTGGACAGAGGAATTATTAAAGCTAAACATCTAAAGGAAGTCTTTTTAGATGTAATACATGATTTCATGACAGTAAGAATCTTGATTTAATTCCAATTTTTCCGGAAGCTATGTATCAGGGCCACAATGTACTAATAATAAAAGATAAGTCTGCCAGTAACCGTAGCAATACAATTGGATACTAGGGAAAAACAGGGAAAATGTCAATAAACTCTGTACATATATTTAAAATATTACAAAGTTCATTAATTCAGTAGAAAAAAAGGTTGAATTTAAACTTACATAGGTTTATATCAGATATATTTGTACAAAGTGTTTTATGATAAGGACTAATCTAGAACATCCTTACAAAAATCAGTTGTTAGAATTTGATAACATAAAATAGCTGCAAAGAATGGACTTTACAGGCATACAGATATACAGCACAGAAACAGACCCTTTGGTCCAACTCATCCATGCCGACCAGTTATCCTAAATAAACCTAGTCCCATTTGCCAGCATTTGGCCAATATCCCTCTAAACCGTTCCTATTCCTTTACCCATTCAAATGCCTTTTAAATGTTGTATTTCTACCAGCCTCCACCACTTCCTCTGGCAGTTTATTTCATACACGCACCACCCTCTGCATGAAAAAGTTGCACCTTAGGTCCCCTTTAAATGTTTCCCCTCTCACCTTAAACATATGCCCTCTAGATTTGGACTCCCCCACCCTGGGGAAAAGACTTTGTCTATTTACCCTATCCATGCCCCTCATGATTTTATCAACCTTTATAAGGTCACCGCTCAGTCTCCGACACTCCAGGGAAAATAGCCCCAGCCAGTTCAGATTCTCGCTATAGCTAAACCGTCCAACCTTGGCAGCATCCTTGTAAACCTTTTCTGAACCCATTCAAGTTTCACAGCATCCTTCTTATTAGCAGGGGGACCAAAATTGCATGCAGTGTTCCAAAAGTGACCTAACCAACGTCCTGTACAGCTTCAAAATGACCTCCCAATTCATATACTCAATGCACTGACCAATAAAGGCAAGTATACCAAATGCCTTCTTCACTATCCTATCTACCTGCAACTCCACTTTCAAGGAAATATGAACCTGCACTCCAAGGTCTGTTTGTTCAGCAACACTCCCCAGGAACTTACCATTAAGTGTATAAGTCCTGCTCTGATTTGCCTTTCCAAACTGCAGCACCTCACATTTATGTGAATTAAACCCCATCTGCCATTCCTCAGTCCATTGGCCCATCTGATCAACGTCTCATTGTACTCTGAAGTAACCCTCTTCACTGTTCATTACACCTCCAATTTTGGTGCCATCTGCAAACTTACTAACCATATCTCCTAGGTCCACATCCAAATCATTTAAGGTAACCATAATAATAATCTTTAGCAATAAATTTAGTTGAGATTTATGTTCAAAACCAAATTAAGGAAAGGGATTCAACTGTTTATTGTTCCATTATCAGGGATAATTATGCACAAAAATAAAGACCAATTAAGCTAAATTAAATAGTTTGCCAGCCAAAGCATGACAAGATTCTGTTAGGACATGGAAAGGGAAGGTCTTGAACTTCTGTTGAAGGAGAAAAGTCTCTGCTGCTTCCCTTCCTTCCACCTGAACATTGACCATTTGCCCAAGCCCTCTGTTTCCTTCCTAGCTCCTCTCATTCTTTCTCAAATCTCGCCATGTACATGAGACCCACCGTCTGCTCCATCAACACTGATCTCACTAAATTGCTGATCGTCAAACTCTCCATGTGTACTGATAGTATCAATAGTTGTCTGTCTTCAGGTTCTGTCATTCTTCCCTTCAAAATCTGCCATTAATCACCAGAGGACAACTGTGAAATGTCCTCCCATGGTCCAGCCGGTAACAGTGTGCTGAGAACTGGCTCTGGTGCAGTGGGGATGCTGACAGGGTGATATCCACAACAGATTTCCACAAACTGCTCCACGTTGCTCTCCATCCCTCGTCACCAGACTCCACTACGTAAGTTTTGCTGAGCACCAACTAGCCCCAAGGGATCCTCCTGTGTTTCTACCTGCAGTCTAGACCAAAGCCTTTGTGTCTCTCCAGAGTCTGTTGCCTCTGAGAACACATTTCCCAGTCATGCACAGTTCATCTTGTACAGCCATGTCCACCCTCAATGGGCAATTTTCCAGGTTTCCAGCTCAGAATACCCATCTGATGGCATCCAGTTCTGGATCTTTGTCTGACTGTCTGTCAATTTTTCTCATTGTCATTGTTCTGGGTGCAGCACGAACCACGACAAACAGCACCAATGATTCAGCTTCCTTCTCCGGTGAAGATCTGTGTGTTTGACCCTCACTCTGTCATGGGGACAGCGGGTCAGTGATGTCCATCTTTCCAGCAATGTGAGCCACTTTGTCCCAAGACTCCCAGAGTCTCCAAACACCATCTTTCAATTCTGGCACAAGGTTCAGATCTGGGAGAGTGAATTATTCTTAATGACTTGTGGTCCGTCTCTAAGTCAAATGCAATACTGAACAAGTCTACATGGAATTTTTCATATGCCACAAATTCTGGTGACTCTTTCTCTAATTGAGAATCTCCCTTTTCTACATCTGTCAGAGATCTGCTCTCACAGAAATAATCTTGCATTTACGCCACCGCTGCTCCTAATCTGATCGGACAGGCATCTGCTCTGACATTCACTGCTCTGACATGCATTTGGATAATAGCATCCTAGGGTTTGAGCATTTCTTGTGGATCTTTCAAAAGTTTCACGGCAGCTTTCCATCCTTCACCAAATCTGAATTTGTATCAGATCTATTTAATTTCCTCAAGGGATCATGTGGGGGAAAATGTTTCGGAAATTCCTCGTAGAATAGTTCATGACTTTCAGAAAGCCTCTCACTTCGCTGCAATTGTGTGTTTTCAGTTTCTCTGTTGATGCTGTGATCTTGTCTATTTCTGGAATGATTCCATTGCACGTGGGTTTATGCCCCATGAACGTCAGCTCCGTTACATTCAGCAAGAACCAGCCTGCACTGACTGGAAGTCCTGCTGACTACATTTGAGTCAACGCTAATCTCCACTCCTCATCATGCTTCTCTCTATTGGCTCCAGGAATAGTGATTCACCTGAGATACTGGCTGTTCCTGGAGTCCGTTGAATTACTGTATGGACCTGGTGCTGCATTGATACCAAACAGCAAAATTTTGAATCAGTGAAGTCCACAATGAGGGACAAACATTATAACTGTCCAAGAATGAAGAGAAAGCTCCAGCTGCCGCTGTCCGTGTTTTAAGTCAAATTTGGAGAAAACGACACTTGTTGACAAATTCTTAAAGATTTGTCCAGAGTGCAATGTGGGTGATGTTCCCTCACTCCCGCTCCATTCCCCTGTTGCTGATTAACACAGAGTCTGACAGCACCATTTCTTTGAGGCACGACCATACAGGGGCCGACCTCGCTGTTGCTCCTTCAGGCTTGATGATGTCAATTGTGGCCTTTGGTGAACCACAGGAATTGGGCTGGACCAGTCAGGTTCGAGTGGGGCAAGTGGATGCAGTGGCACAGCTCACCCTGCGCCACTGTTTGGCAGCTTCTGGAACAGACGGCTACGCTGGTAGGTAGAGGGAGGAGAGAAATGAAGAGAGGTAGGTGGAAGCTCATGTGGAACATAAACACTGACAGGGACTAATTGAGCTGATACACATGGCCTTGTGCTGCGGAATCAATAGAACTGAGGCAGATATTTACTGAGAATCCACCTGCAGTGAAAGAGAAAGAACATGATTTCATATCCAGGATAAAGTAGCTGTGCTCCATCAGCTTTTGGTCATTGTTTCAGTGGGAATGCATAGTCCTGGGATCAAGGAACACCAGCCTCACTGGAACCAAATTGTTAAGTGTGGCAAGTCCAGCAGAAAGTAACCCTCTGACCCTGCCACTTCACCCATTGTCAGAATGAACATGGCTCAGTCCTAGATGTGATTTCCAGCAGCAATAACAGCAGAATCCAACACCTGGAGTCACTTGTGAACTCACCAATGTGTGAGCAGGGCAGATGAATGACTGAATGACTGAATCCCTTCCAACACTTGGGCAAGTGAATGGCTTCTCCCCAGTGGTAAACCCGTTAGTGTCTCTGCAGCACGTATGGATCACTGAAACCTTTTCCACACTGACAGCAGGTGAAAAGCCTCTTCCCAATATGAACAGGATAATGCAACAGAAAGTGGCATGACTAACTGAATCCCTTCTCACTCACAGAGCAGGTGAACAGTCTCTCCCCACTGTGAACATGATAATATAACAGCAGGTGGCGTGACTAACTCAATTCCTTCTGACACTTGGAGCAGGTGAACAGTCTCTCCCCAGTGTGAACAAGCTGACGTGTCAGTAGGGCAGATGAATGAACGAAACCCTTCCCACATGTACAGGAGGTGAATGGCCTCTCTCCATTGTGTAACACCGTATGGACCTGGAGGAACACAATAGGCCAGGCAGCATCAGACAAGTAAGAAAGTTGACGTTTCCTCCAGCTCCACACGGTGTTATCTCTGACTCCAGCATCTGCAGTTCTTACTATCTCTGAGCGACTTACTACTTGCTATCCAGGACACAAACACGTGAAAATCTTCATCCTGGCGGCCACTCTAAACATATACGCAGATATAATTGGATTCTACATCTGTGTCATGTACAATACATTATTTTTAATTTACTACCCCTCAAATCCTGACCATCTCTGATAGAAATCCTATAATCATGATCATGAGGAACGAGGCAACCCTTTTAACTAGAGAAATAAATGTGTGAAGCTGAGAGTGCAAATAATGACAGTAAATTTAAGAGTGACATACCTGAAGTAACCGCTGAAGAGTATGCTCCTTCCCTGGATTCAAGTCCACTCACTTTAATTGCTGCAAGTGAACAGTATCTTTCTCTGTCTCGCTCTCTCCCAGGATGGGAAAAGAAATGGGAAGAGGGAGAGATTGTTTTGTTCGCAGATGTTGCAGAGAGAAACTTTCACTGAACCTCATCGGAAAACTTCCGTATTGTGACATCACACAGTAGAGGGTGGGGCCTGCCTGAAGCAGCCAATAGGAATCGCTAGGTTCGGCGGTGACGTTCACGGTTTCCAGGCAGCCTGTCAGAAGCGCGGACACGGTAGCCCCGCCCCCACCCATTGTTTCCTTTCCCCACCTCGAGGCAAGGTTTCCAGGGCAACCAGCTCCAGACTCGAGCCAGAGTTTGTGAGAATCACACCCATCCGGGCAAGTGGGGAGTATTCCATCGTACTCCTACCTTTTGCCTTTTAGATGATGGGGAGTCGGGAGTGAGTTAGTTGCTATTGTATTCCTAGGCTCTGACTTGTTATTATGGCTGCTGCAGTTGAATGGCGAATCCAGTTGGGTTTCTTGTCAATAGAACTCCCGACGATATTAACACGAGGGAATTCACTGATGCTAACCACATTCAATACTAAAGGTTGATGGTTAGATTGTCCCTTGTTGGAGAATGTCATTGCCTGGCATTTGTGCAGCGTGAATGTTACTCGACACTTCATATTGACCTGGTCTTGTTGCATTTGAACACAAACTGCTTCAGTACATGAAAAGTCACAAATTAAGGTAATCATTGTGCAATCATTAGTGAACAACCCCACTTCCGACCTTATAATGGAGGGAACGTCATTGACGAGGCAACTGAAGATGATTAGACAACTGACCTTCAACAATGACAACCATTTTCCTCTGTGCCAGGTATGACTTCAACAAGCAAAGAACACTCCCCCACTTTCCATTAATTCCGGTTATTCTCGGGATGTTTGATGCCAAACTCAATCAAATGCAATCTTGATGTCAAGGGATGTCACTCTCACCCCACTTCTGGAATTCAGCTGTTTTGTCCATGGTTGAACTAAGGCTGTAACGTGATCAGGAACTGATCAGCCCTAATGGAATCCAAACTGGGCATCAGTAAGGATGTTATTGCTAAACAAGCGTTGCTTGTGAGCACTGTTGATGACATGTTCCATTAGTATGGTGATGATCAAGAGGCAGACTGATGAGGTAATAATGGGCAACATTGGATTTGTCCTGTTTTATATGTGAAGGGCATACCTGGGCAATGTTTCACATTGTTGTGTAGATGCCAGTGTTGTAGCTGCACTGCAACAGATTGGCCTGGGGAGCAGCAAATTCTGGAGCACAAGCCTGCAGTACTATTGACAGAATGTTGTGAGGACAGTATCCACTGCCTGCAGCCATTTCATGATATCACGTGGAGTGAATTGAATTGGCTGAAAACTGGCATTTGTAATGCTGGGGAAGCTGATATGAATCGCCCACTCAGCACTTTTGGGTGAAGGTTGTTGTGCATGGTTTAAACATATCATTTGCACTGATGTGCAGTGCTCCATCATTGAGGATGGGGATATTTGTTGAGCCTTCTCCTCCAGTAAGTATTCCAATTGTCTACCACCATTCACAATTGGATGTGGCTGGACTGCACGTCCTAGATCTGTCCTGTTTTTCATCAAATTTGCTGCTTGTGCTGTTTAGTATGCAAGTAGTCTTCTTTGGTAACTTCAACAGGTTGACATCTCATTTTTCACTTCAACTGACAAAGGGGCAATGCTCCAAATGCTTGTGATCTCAAATAAACCTGTTGAACTATAACCTGGTGTCATCTGACTTCTGACCCTCGTCCAACCCCGGCACCTCCACATCATCTCATTTTTAGCTAGTCATGCTGCAGTTCTTGACATGCCCTCCTGAATTCTCAATTGAACCAGAGTCGATTCTCTGGCTTGATGGTAATCGGCAAGTTGGGGATTATGCCAGGCCATGATTTTGCAAATTTTGTTACAGCACGATTCTACTGCTGCTGATGGAAAGAAAGAGCTAACCTCATACACTGTAGGCCCTTTATGCAAGAAGCTACATGCAATGCTAGGCCAAGACTTTACAATGATGTAAGATCACAATTGCAGCAAGGGGAGTTTAAGAGACAGCTTGACATAGCGGTAGAGAAGGAAGCAGCAGAGGTAGCTGATCAGATTGTCTCATTCTTAGTCACTAAGAAATTTCATGAGATCATCAAACTTGTTGCAGGTGAGGATGGAGGAAGTGGTAAAATGGAGAGCCCTTCAAAAGAAACTAATATCTGAGATATTGAAATTAATATCAATTAATATTGATTGTCATGCATTTAAGTGAAAGCTATTCAATATTGTGTTTTTTTTTAAATCCCCAAAAGATAACCAGACTCATGGTCTTTCCAAACATCATCAGAAACAGACCCCAGAGTATATGATTAACCAGTCCTGATAAACCAGAAAATACTTGTCCACACACTGTGCAGATGGACAGTGTCTACCCAATGCGAATGTGTGCACATTCAATGATGTGATCATTTTCGAAACCAAGTCCTCCAGATAGACAATTTTATTAATATTTCAACTGCTCAAGATCAAAGCTCATTCCATGGTGGGAAGAAGAGAGAAACAAAATCCTTCAACTGTGTTTATTGTTGAATTCACTGGTGTTTCAGCAGGTTGAATGACTGAGTGAATCCCTTCCCACACACAGAGCAAGTGAATGGTTTCTTTCCAGTGTGAACCCGCTGGTGTCTCAGCAGTTCATATGACTCTGTGAATCCATTCCCACACATGATGCAAGTGAATGGTCTCTCTCCAGTGTGAACAACCTGTTGTTTCAGCAAGTGGGATGACCGAGTGAATCCCATGTCACACTTGGAGCATGTAAATGGTTTCTCCCCAGTGTGAACTCGGTGGTGTCTCAGCAGGCTGCATGATTGAGTGAATCCCTTTCTCCATTCAGAACAGTGAACAGCTTCTTCCTATTGTTACTGTGTTGGTGAATTTCCAGTTGGGATGGGGAAAGAGTTCCCTTCAGGCAGTCCACATTTTTCCAGAGTCTCTCTCTCGTGCGACTGTGCTGGTGTTTCGACATTTTAGATAAATGCTTGCAGACTGTTACGGATACAATGTAGGCGTGTTTCTGCCCAGTGTGAATGCTACTGTTTCCTCTTCAAATTCCTTTGATAAACAGGTTCTGATAAACAGAATGACTGTCAAAGCTGGATGTGTTTCATCTGAATCCTATAATGACAAATCAACCTTTCAAACAGGAAATTAAAAACAGTTGAGAGAGAAAGAAAGCAGAATAACACTCACAGGTTGTGAAATTGAGAGAAATTCACCTGACCATTCATGGAGCCAATACCTGGGGAGAAAAACTATGATCTAAACTGTTGGATTATTACTAAAACCCAACATTAAAGCCAATGTTTGCACAAGCTATAAATGGGAGGCGGAGCTGGGTGATAAAGTACTGAAGGAAGCATTATATGGACGTACAACTCAACTGTTCCCATTTTCTCCCCAAATGCTTTGATTCCTGAGAACAAGTGCAGAAGCAAAAATATTGTAAATCTGAAGTAAAACAGAAAATGTTGAAACACTCATCAGGTTAAGCAGCATCTGAATCGTTCTTTTGATATATTACTGACCGAGACCTTAGGCCATATAGTCTGCAATTCTCTCCATATACCTCACTGAGTCTCTCTCCTTTTCAAGATTGTCCTTCAAGCTTACATCTTTAAAAAGCTTGTGCTCATTGGCTTTATGTTCCTCAGTGATGAGTCTTCTGACATAATATAACAAAGAACAAAGAAAATTACAGTACAGGAACAGGCCCTTCAAGCCTGCACTGACATGCTGCCCATCACAACTAATACCCCCTACCATTCCAGGGACCATATCCTTCTATTCACAGAGATAGTAGGAACTGCCGATGCTGGAGAATCTGAGATAACAAGGTGTAGAACTGGATGAACACAGCAGGCCAGGCAGCATCAGAGGAGCAGGAAAGCTAACATTTCGGGTCTAGACCCTTCTTCAGAAAATGAAGAAGGGCCCTCTATTCCCATCCTATTCATATCTTTGTCAAGACACCCTTTAAAAGTCACTGTAGTATGTGCTTCCACTACCTCCCCATGCAGTGAGTTCCAGGCACCCACCAAACTCTGTGTAAAAAACTTGCCTCATACATCACCTTTAAACCTTGCCCCTATCACCTTAAACGCATGACCCCTGGTAACTGACTCTTCTACCCTGGGAAAAAGCTTCTGACTGTCCACTTTGTCCATGCCCTTCATAATCCTGTAGACCTCTATCATGTCGCCCCTCAACCTCCATCGTTCCAGTGAGAACAACCCATGTTTCTCCAACCTCTCCTCATAGTTAATGCCCTCCATACCAGGCAACACCCTGGTAAATCTTTTCTGTACCCTCTCCAAAGCCACCACATCCTTCTGGTAGTGTGGTAACCAGAATTTCAAATGCGGCCTAACTAAGGTTCTATAAAGCTGCAACATTACCTGCCAAATTTTAAACTCAGCCAATGAAAGCAAGCATGCCATATGCCTTGTTGACTACCTTTTCCACCTGCGTTGCCACTTTCAGTGACCTGTGTACCTGTACACGCACATCCCTCTGCCTATCAGTACTCTGAAGGGTTCTGCTATTTACTGCATATTTTCCATCTGCATTAGACCTTCCAAAAAGCATTTACTCACATTTTTCTGGGTTAAACTCCATCTGCCATCTCTCTGCTCAAGTCACCAACTGATCTATATCCTGCTGTATCCTTTGACGGTCCTTATCGCTATCCACAATTCCAGCAACCTTTGTGTCATTAGCAAACTTACTAATCAGACCAGTTACATTCTTCTCCAAATCCTTTATATATATTACAAATAGCAAAGGTCCCAACACTGATACCTGAGGAACACCATTAGTCACTGCCCTCCATTCAGAAACACACCCTTCCACTGCTACCCTCTGTCTTCTATGACCAAGCCAGTTTTTATCCATCTTGCAAGCTCACCTCTGACCCCGTGCGACTTTACCTTCTGTATCAGCCTGCCATGAGGGACCTTGTCAAAGGCCTTACTGAAGTCCATATAGACAACATCCACCGCCCTAGCCACATCGATCATCTTTGTCACTTCATCAAAAAACTCAACCAAGTTAGTGAGACACGACCTCCCCTTCACAAAACCATGTTCCCTCTCGCTAGTACACCCACTGATTTCCAGGGGGGAGTAAATCCTGTCTCGAAGAATCCTCTCCAATCATTTTCCTACCACTGATGTAAGGCTCACTGGCCTGTAATTTGCTGGATTATGTTTGCTACCTTTCTTAAACAAAGGAACAACACTGGCTATTCTCCAATCTGCTGGGACCTCCCCTGTACCTAGTGAAGACACAAAGATTTCCTTCAAGGCCCCAGCCATTTCCTCCCTTGCCTCTCTCAGTATTCTGGGGTATATCCCATCAGGCCCTGGGGACTTATCTACATTAATGTTTTTCAAGACCCCCAATACCGCCTGCCTTTTGATCTCAACGTGGCCCAAACTATCTACACACCTTTTCCCAGTCTCATCATTTCCCCGGTTTCCTCCCACAGTCTAAAGATGTACAGGGTAGGTAAATTGGCCGTACTAAATTGCCCATTGTGTCCAGGGATGTTTAGTTTAGGTCGGTTAGACATTGGGAATGCAGGGGTAGGGCAATGGGTCTGGGTGATATGCTCTTTGGATGGGCGGTGTGGACTTGTTCGGCCAAATGGCCTGTTTCCACCTTGTCCACATTGCATGACGCTGTCTGACCCGCAGTGATCTCCAACATTTGTTGTTTTCAGTGCAGACTCCAGCATCTGCATTAATTCTTGCTACAGCATGTGTAGGCCATGCGGCCCTACATGGCTGTTGCGCTATTCACTATCCTGTTCCGGTTTTATCTCCACATCCTTTCACCCCTTCAGCCCTCGGAAACATATCTAACTCCTTCTAGAAAATATTCAAAGTTCTGGGCTCAGCCGCTTCCTGTTGCAACGAATTCCACAGGTTCATCACTCTCTGGGTGAAAAGAAAATTCCTTTTCTCTGGCAAAATGGTTTCCATCTGCTCCTTTTTTTGTATGTATCTCCCTGATTATCTTTACACTGCATTCGCGATTACTAATGCCCCATTCACACCTCATCCAAACACTTCTTTTGTTTCTTTACTTCTCCATCACCCTCTTGATTTCGCAACATGAAACCTTTTGTCGGTGAAGCTCTCCCGCTCTTCACCCGTTCATTCCCTTTGTTCACTGTCCCCCTCCCCCTACCCGTGCCATTTGCTCACCGACCTGAAGCGTTCACCCAGTTTCGCAGTCCACAGCAGAGAAAAAAGCCCTTGCACCCATTGAATCTGTGCCGGTCAACTACAGTCTTCTAACTATTTAAGTGCCATTTCCTGCACTTTACCGAAAGCCTTGTCCGTAATGGCATCACATTTAAACAGAAATTGCTGAAAAAACTCTGCACGTCTGGCAGCATCCGCAGAGAGAATAGATCTAAGGAAGGGAAACTCGACCCGAAAAATTAACTCTGATTTCTCTTCACAGATGCTGCCAGACCTGCAGACTTTTGTCAACAATTTTTGTTTTGTTTCTGATTTACAGCATCCACAGTTCTTACGGTGTTTATTTTATACATCGAAATCTTTCTGGAATGTAATAACGGTTTCTACCTCTACCAGACTCCAGGCAGTAAGTTGCAGATTCCACCCCCGCCCCCCCACCTGAGTGAAAAAGAATCCTCACATCTCATCGAAACTTCCTGCCCCTTACCATCAATCCAGGTCCCCAAATACTGATTTAACCACCAAGCAGAAAGATTCGTTCTTGTTTACTCTATTCTCTCATAAATTTATACATCTCAATCATGTCCCCCCTCACTCTACAACAAAAACAGTAGTTGCTGGAAACGCTCTTCAGGTCTGTGAAGAAAAAAAAGTCAGAGATAACTTATCGGGTCCGCTGACCCTTCCTCAGTCTATTCTGCTCTAAAGATACTAACCCCAGTCTCTGAGGATAGAGTGGTCCCCTGCTGATAGATTAGATTCTGTCCTGCTGGGCAGAATGATCTGTCTTCATCCCCAGAAACTAAAACGCCTTTCGTGCACCCAAACCAGAGCCGAGACTGACTGCAGTCCCGCATCCGCCAGAGCCCCCAGAGCCAGCAGCGTGTAACTGGGATTGGGAGAAAGGGGAAGAGAGAGGGTTGGCGATATGATCTACACACAGTGACCTATTGTTCACCTACATTACCGGGCTACGGGCAGAGTTCTAAACAATCTAAACTCCAGTGAATCATTCACGAAGAAAAGGCGGACCAGAGGCTGTTCCTGGTCTGATATACACATCCGACCTGTCAGTCACAACCTCAGTCCCGCCCAGTTCACAGAAGAACCTTTCAACTTGCAGCTTCCTGACACTTAACCCAGCCCTGCCCAGGAGAGAGACAGTCCGAGGCGAATACCTCAGGTCGCCTCGCTGTGCTGTTCCCATTCTCTGATCCAGTCACGTGTCTTTATCCCGTGATTCCCTTTCCAGTGATTCCCACCTTTCGCTGTTGTCCCTGTCTCCCAGAATAACCAATCAATTCCATCCCCATTCCCCTGGTAATCTTGTGTGTGTGTCAGACTGTCCCGCCTTGCTGAGTGTCTCCAGCATTTCACTGTTAGTCTTTCAGATTTGAATCATGGGCATTGGTTTTTCGTTCTATAATCCTAACACACAGATTAAACATTATCAATAATTCAATTCATTGCACAATATGTCTTTTAGTTTCCTTGAAACTGTGATGAAATTTTCGAGGTCTTTCTCAGTTGGGAGAGGATTTAAATGTAGTCGCAATGTAACCAGATCCCCCGATTCGATCACAGTTGCTGGCACCAATAAAATCCTCAACAAACGTCAATGGAAGGTGCGTGGAAGGTGGAAGACAGACGGAGAACAGATATAACAAAATGTAGAGTTGGATGAACACAGCAGGCCAAGCAGCATCAGAGGAGCAGGAAGGCTGATGTTTCGGGTCTAGACCCTTCGGCAATGACTTTTTCGATTACTGATAATTGGCCAAGACCTCCATAACTGCTGCTGATTGGAGATAGGCCAGACTGAGTAATTCTGCACTCTCTCTCGATCCGTTTCCAAATTCAGACGCCAAATACTGCCGATATTCTCTCTCATTCTTCCGGACGACCCACAACTCCATGAGAGCTGGAAACCGCTCAATATGCGGTATTTTACTTAAAATTCCGTGTCTTTTTGCTTCCTCCTTCAAGAGCACCTGCAGAAGGAGACAGACTCCAAAAGTTTGTGTTTTCGAATAAACCTGTTGGACTCGAACCTGGTGTCATGTGGTTTTTGACTTTTCCCACCCCAGTCCAACTCCGGCGCCTCCGCATCATTGTTGGGGCAGCGGACAAGACCATCAATCAATTAGTCCAACCAATGGGAGTGAACGAGGGGCGGGCCAAAGGAGCAGGTGAGGCCGGTCCTTTGAACAATGAGAAGGGAATGAGGGATAACAAGATGTAGAGCTGGATGAACACAGCTGGCCAAGCAGCATCAGAGGAGCAGGAAGGCTGACGTTTCGGGCAAAAACTCTTCTGCTTGGCCTACTGTGTTCATCCAGCTCTACACCTTGTTATCTCAGATTCTCCAGCATCTGCAGTTCCTACGATGTCTGAAGGGAATGAGGGGCGGGGTTGGAGGACCGAGCTGGAGGGGCTGGTCCTCTAACCATGGGAGTGAACGACGCACGTTTTTGGGACAATTCAGCAGCTTTCATGACAATTTTCTCCTCATACCAGCCCCACAAATTTTCCAGTTTCATTCAGCTTCTGTGTGTTCTCCCACACAGGTCTGTTTTTTAAAAAAAAATCAGATTAACGTATTGCACAGGATATTAGAAGGATTTACGGGCGGCACGATGTTTCAGTGGTTTGCACGGCTTCGTCACGATGCCCAAGAGAAGGTTAGATTCCGCCCTTGAGCGACTCTCTGCGTGGAGTTTGTACATTCACCCTGCGTCTGCAGGTTAGGTGGATTGCTCTTACTAAATCCACAAAGTCCGAGTCTGTGTAAATTAGGTGGATTAACCACCGGAAATGTAACGTTACGGGAAATAGAGTTGGGGGGGCGGTGGTGAGTGTGGGTAGGATGCTGCTCAGCGGGTTTTTGCAGACTTGATGGGCCGAATAGCGTCCTTATGCATCGTAGGGATTCTATGATTGGATCTGCTCTTGGGGAACTCAACCCAAATAGCACCTCAAAATCTGACAGACAATCAGCCAATTTCTAACGCCCTGAATGTTCCTGAATTTTGAACATGCAAGAAAAATTCATTGCGCCTATTGAGGAGAAGCTGTAATGTATACTATGTGTGGACAAGGATTCAGCCGATCACCAGGCCTACCAGAACATGAATACACTGACGAAAGTGGGAAACCATGGAAACATGAGGAATCTGAACTTGGAATTCACCGAAACAGTCACACAGAGGGACTTCACCTGTTCTGACTGCAGGAAGAGAGACACACAGTTAACCTATCCCTTGACACACCAACGTGTTTACACTGGGGAGAGATCATTCAGGTATTCTTACTGTAGGACTAAGTGCAAACACTCATCTCAACTCACTGGACGCAAGTGTCATCATGCTGGGAGAGAGCTGCCCCTGACATCAATGCAACATTAGATGAAATGTCACATCCAGGAGCAAAATTGGAATCAATGTGAAAAGATTCCACTGGTTGGAGCCATTCTTAGCAAAAAGAGTGATGGTTATGGAGTCCAATCATCTCAGCCCTAGGACATGATTGCAGGAATTCCTCTGGGTGGTGTGTAAGGCCCAAACATCTTCAGCTACTTTTTCAATGACCATGCTGATATCAGAAGGTCAGAAATGGGATTATTTCCTGATGATTGCACAATGTCCAACACTATTCACTTCTCCTCAGTCACTAAAATGGCCTATATTCATATGGAACAAGACTATGACAAGATCCAATTTTGGACTGATGAGAAGCAATTGGCAGGGAATGATCATATACAACAGGAGAGAATCTAAAATTCTTGCATTGACATTCAAGGGCATTTTCATCATTGATTCCCCCCCACTATCAACATCTTGTCATTTTCATCAGCCAGATCCTGAACTGGGCCAGCTGTATAAACTCTGTGACTTTTAGAGGTCAGAGGCTAGAAAATATGCAGTAACTCCTCAAAGCCTGCCAGGTACAAGTCCGAAATGTGATGGAATAATCCCCACTTGCCTGGATTAGGACAGCTCCAAATATGCAAAGATATTCAACTCCATCCAGGACAAAGTAGGCTGTACTGTAATCTGAGTACACAAATCATGATATTCAATAAGGGAATTAGATTGTTAGCTGTAAAGGAACAATGTACAAGTTTAGAGACAAAGAAGGCAGGAGGATGGCACTAGGTGAGATACTCATTCTGAAAGCCGGTGCAGACACAATGGTCAAACGGCTTCCTTGTGCGCTGCATCAATTCCATGATTCTAACTGCAATGGTGACCTTCAACATTCTCTTCCTTCACCACGGGCGGACAACAGCAACAGTTTGTACCAACATCAACATGCACTGAAGCAAATTCCCCAAGTTCGTTCAACATCACTTCCCTAAACCACAATCTCTATCACCAAGAAGCAGGTACGTGGGGACAGCACCCTTTGAGTTCTCCATCAAGTTGCACACTATCCTGACTGGAACTATATCATCATTCCGTCAGTATCACGAGGTGAAAATCCTGAACCTGCTTCACAGCAATGTATGTTTGTCTATACCTCAAGGATGACAGCAGTTCAAGAAGGCACCTCACTGTCACCTTGTCGAGGGCATTAGGGATGGGCAATAAATGCTGGACTGGGCAGCAAAGGATGTCAAGAATAAATAAATAAAACAAAATTGGTGTTCTTTCTAAAGCTTACATTCCTTCCTAAATTGGGGCAGTTTGTTTTACAAACTCACATAACAGGTGATCATGGGAAAATCATGAATGAATTGTCACCGTTTCAGATGAGACTCCTTCAGAATGATCACTTCCCATCACTGCCAGAACTTCCCCACCTTGTGCACTGTCATTGCTTCGACCAATCATTGCAAGTTTACTTCATCCATTGCACATCCATCTAATGGCTTCCAGCCTGGATTGACGTTCAGCATTTTCTGATGTATGGGGTGAGGGGTGGTCATATACATTGTGCCCAGTCACATTTCATCTGAACAAAGCTCATCTTACTTAAACACGTGCTGTCCTGCAAATTCATCATTGTGTTGTTTTCACTAATGTCCCTCTGTTCATTGGCATAGAAGCTTCAAAATTTACCTTTAGGTTTTAGCTACAGGAAGTCTCCACAAAACCAACAAAATGCCAAGATGTCTGTAACTTCGCATCTTTCCTATTCTGCTTTCTATTTTTTGAATTATCTTTTTACACTCTACTTCAAAGGCAAGATTCTAATCACATTTAATACTGGCTCCTAATCATAAAAAAATCAAAGATGAACTGCCGAAATTCACCAAAGATCCTCAGACAACACCTTCCAAACGCACAATCATTTCCATCGAGAAGGATAGGAGCAGCAGCTGCATTGGAACACTACCTCCTGCAAGTAATCTCCAAGCCACTCACCATTCTGACTTGGAAATATATCACTGCTCCTTCACTGTTGCTTGGTCAAAATTCTGGAAGTCTCTCTCTAACAGCATTGTGGGTCAGCCGGTAGCACATAGAAATTTAGAAGATAGGAACAGGAGGAGGCCATTCGGCCCTTTGAGTCTGCTCCACCATTATGATCATGGCTGATCGCCGAACTCAATAGCCAAATCCTGCTTTCTCCCCATAACCTTTGATATCATTCGCCCCAAGTACTATATCTAGTCACCTCTTGAATACATTCAATGTTTTTGCATCAACTTCCAGTCGTAATGAATTCCACAGGCTCATCACTCTTCGGGTGAAGAAATGTGTCCTCATCTGCATCCTAAATGGTCTACTCTGAATCCTTGGACTGTTGTCCCTGGTTCTGGTCACACCAACCTTCGAAACACCCTCGCTGCATCTACCCTGTCTAGTCCTGTTAGAATTTTTAATCATCTCAGTGAGATCCCCCTCATTGTCTGAACTCCACCGAAAACAATCCCAGCCTCGTCAATCTCTCCTCATACATCAGTCCTGCCATCCTCGGAATCAGCCTGAAAAACCTTCACTGCACTCCCTCGACAGCAAGAGCATCCTTCCTCAGAAAGGGTGACCAAAACTGTACGCAATATTCTAGGTGTGGCCTCACCAAGGCCCTGTATAACTGCAGTAATACATCCGTGCTCCCGTTTTTGAAACCTCTTGCAGTGATGGCCAACATACCGTTTGCCTTCTTTACCGCCTGTTGCACCTGCATGCTTACCTTCAGTAACTGGACACCCAGGTCCCGCTGCACACTCCCCTTTCCCAGTTTACAGCCATTCAGGTAGTAATCTCTGTCAGTGGATATGTAAAAACCAACACAGTGGCTTTGGATGATGTCACCAAGATGCAAATAGCAGCAGCCAGGGTTACATTCTTTGGGGGGGGAAAAAGTTCCAGATATTTGGGGAAAAAAAGGAATTTGTAGGGGAGGTCAAGGTTGGTTTTCAAAAGAAGGATTTAGAGATGAGAGTGACTATAACAGACAAAAGCGAGAACTGTTAACAATATCAGCAAACCAGCTTCTCCCCAAGGCTTCCAGCTTGGTCCACTACACCCAGCGGCAGACCCTGTTCTCCTGAGCAATCTCGAGCACCATGTGCCTGCTGCAGCCCAGGGAGCTGGCCAAAATCAGTCTTTGAGGACACCAAGTTGGTCACCACGTACACCAGCTCCGAGTAGGACCATCTCTTTTAAGAGCGACTGACAAAAGAAAAGGTGAAGACTGGATGCTCAGTAATTAACTGGAAAGAGAGTCGAGGGACGGGGTGGTGGGTCTCATCGATGTGAAGAGCTCTGGAGCCAGGAGAGGGCTTAGACAAGGTGGAACTTCAAAGAAGATTTCAGGGAAAGGAGGGACATGGAAGAGACAGATAATCAGACTGTCTCAATCTGAATGACAAAGAAGCTCCACGAGCTTCTCACAAGATGGAGGTGATAGGAAGGACAAACACTTCTAAAGAAAGTGCTAAAGCCTTTAAGAAGCTTCAGCAGGCCATGTGTTTCCCACAAACGTGACATAATTGTCTTTTTGACCCTTCATTAACACCTATAACTAGGCTGGAATTTATAAAGATCAGCAGAAAAAGACCCCATTGAACATTGTTGTGTCCTGGATGCGATTAACAACAAAACGCAACTCTTGCAGTCAAAAATAGCTCACTATAAAGAGTACTAACATACATGAGACATTTTAAAAAGTGGATTTATTTCATTGTCATCCAGACGTTCTGGCAGAGAGGGAGGAACACGAGGAAGTGGGGATTTATTCACAGCGAAAACCAGTCACTGTCAATGCTCATGAACTCGCTGGTGTTTTAGCAGGCTGGATTTCACAGTGAATCCCTTCCCACAGTCAGTGCAGGTGTACGGCCTCTCTCCTGTGTGAGATCGCTGGTGGGCAGTGAGTTGGGTTGACCACTTGAACCCAGCCCCACAGTGAGAGCACTTGAACGGTTTCTCATCACTATGAACACGTTGATGTGACATCAGGTCCCCAGACCTTTTAAAACACTTCTCACATTCTGGGCATTGAAAAGGTCTCTCTTCTGTGTGAAGTTGCTGGTGTTTAAGCAGGTTGGATTTCTGAGCAAATTCCTTCCCACACTCAGTGCAGGTATACGGCCTCTCCCCAGTGTACGTTCGTCGGTGTACAGTGAGTTGGAATGACCGCCTGAACCCAGTCCCACAGTGGGAGCACCTGAACGGTCTCTCGTCAGTGTGAATACGTTGATGCAACATCACGTCCCCAGATCTTTTGTAGCATGTCCCACAGTCTGGGCACTTATAAGGTCTGTCCTTTGTGTGAACTTGCTGGTGTTTCAGTAGGGTGGATTTCCGAGCAAATGTCTTCCCACATTCTGAGCAGGTGAATGGTCTCTCCCCAGCGTGAATCCGCTGGTGTTCAGTGAGGTAGATGATTGCTTGAATCCAGACCCACAATGAGAGCAACTGAAGGGTCTTTCACCAGTGTGAACACGTTGATGCAGCTTCAGGGCACCAGAGCTTCCCACAGTCTGAGCATTTAAACAGTCTGCTATCTGTGTGAACTTGCTGGGGTTTCAGCAGGGTGGATGTTTGCGTGAATCCTTTCCCACAGTCAGAACAGACGAATGGCCTCTCCCCAGTGTGACTGTATTCATGCTGCAACAGGGTAGATGATCTGCTGAAGCCTTGTCCACACATACAACACGTGTATAGTTTCTCCCCGCTGCGAACGGTGTTTTTTCCTTCCATTTTCAAAATCAAATGATATTCGCGTTACGATAAACTGGGTGACTCCATCAGATCCTGAAGTGATGTTTGATTTCAAGTCCCCCCACTGCAAATCTTCCTCTTCGAATACCCTGTGAAATTCGTTAAAAATAGAAAAAAACAGGAGTGAGACGGAAAAAAATCAAAAAAAGTAAGATCAGAAGATGTGGAGCAGAAGTAGGTAATTCAATCCAGCAAGTATGTTCTTGCCATTCAATGATATCAGGATTGATCTGATAATCCTCAACTCCACTTTCCTGTCTTACCCCCTAACCTTTGTTTCATTTAGTGATTAAAAATCTCTTTATCTCAGCCTTGAATACACTGAGCAGCCCAGCCTCTGCAGGAAGGAATTCCACAAATTCAGTAACTTGTACCCATCCCCCAGAGAGAAGAAATTCCTCATCTCAGTCTGACATATTGTGACTCTTGACAGTGAGATTATGTCCTCTGCTCCTACACTCTCAAACAAGGAGGAACAGTCTCTTTGAATCTATCCTGTCAAAGCCCCTAAGAATCTTATATCTTTCAATGAGGTTTCCTTTCAACCACTGAGAAAATCCCCCCATGTCTGGGATCCATCCCCTGGACATTCTATGGACTGCCTTTCTGGGTGATTAAAACTATTCATAGTATCCCAGATGTCCTGTACTATTTTAGCATATTCTCTACTTTTACACCCCATTCCCTTTAAAATAAAGGCCAACAGACTTTCTGATTACCTGCTGAACGTGGGTGCTAGCTTTTCATCTTTCAAGCATGAGGGACCCACAATTCTCTCTCTGCTGCAGCTTTCTGCACTGTTTTTTCTTCAGTTATTTAATCTTCACTTCTCTTAGTCTTCCTGCAAAAATACATAAACCTCAATTTTTCCCACATTACATTCCATCCACTGAATTTTTGTTGACTTGCATAATCTGTCTCTATCCCTCTATAGTCTCTACTTGCCTCCATGCATCATGTGTCATTAGCAAAACCTCCCAAACTAGCCAGTTCCACCACTGTGAAGGACCAGGGGAGCAGGCGTATGTGTCTATCATCACCTTGAAGCACCCTCCAATTCAATCCAGAAGTAGGGGGCATAGTTTGAGAATTTTTTTTTGTTTATTCATTCACGGGATGAGGGCGTCGCTGGCTAGGCAGCATTTATTGCCCATCCCTAATTGACTAGAGGGCAGTTAAGAGTCAAACATATTGCTGTGGGTCTGGAGTTACACGTAGGCGTGACCAGATAAGGATAGCAGTTTCCTTCCCTAAAGGACATTAGTGAACCAGATGGGTTTTTCCGACAATCAACTGTTAATTCCAGATATTTATTGAATTCAAATTCCATCATCTGCCATGGTGGGATTTGAACCCATGTCCCCAGGACATTATCTGGGTCTCTGGATTAACAGTCCAGCGATTGTACCACTAGGCCATCACCTCTCCTTGCAATTAGGGCAAGACTGTTCAAGAGAGATATTAGGAATCACTTCGACACTCAAAATGTCGCAGAGGTTTGGAACTTGCTTCCAAAAATGGCAGTTGATGTTCAATCTCTCAGTTGTTAGTTTTAAATCTGACATAGATAGACTTATGATCAGCACGGGTGTTCAGGGATATGGTCCACAGACAGGTTTATGGAGTTAGGCCACAGATCAGCCATGATTTCATCCATTGGCAGAACAGGCTCAGGGAGCTGAATGGCTTACTCTTGGTTCTTTGTTCACTGATAGCTACTGGCTACAGTCCCTGTTGCAAACTTCCTAACTCCAACTGCATTGCTTGCTCTGATAACTGTCTGAACCAGGTTCTTTGCAATGTTGGTGAAGTATCGGACTCGGAGATAAGCTTTCAACCACAGAGCTACATCCTCACCATGACGTTCTATCTCCTTTTCAGTGACATGGCCCAATTCCAGCACAGTCACTGCTCCATCTGCTGAAAGTCTCACCCAGTCCTTTGTAACCTCGAGACTAAGTGACACGAACACACTCCTGATCCACCTCGCACTTTCAATCTCCCTGTAATCTTGAGCTCATCCAACACTCTAACTGCCCATGTGCTCACTCACCCTGAGCCTTGTTCTCCTCACCCTGAGCTCACTAACTTAAAATGTCTACCTGTTGAGAAAAAAAAAAAATTCCTATCCTTGCTTTGAAATTCCTCCATGATAGTGATCATTGCCGTCTCTGCCAGCCACACAATCCTTCATGATATCTGCACTTGCCCAATTCCGGCACCTTGAGTATGCTCAATTAATCTCCCACCAATGGCAGATGTTCTTTTCATGCAAAATATTGAAAATCAAACTAAGAATTAATTAACTTAATGCCAGGGCCCCACTGTGGTTCATAGTTACCACATCCACTGTAAGCATTGATTGCTTGAGGAACTCTGGCTTAGAGTCGATAAGCTGGATTCTTAGCTCCAAACACTGCCACATATCAGGGAGTGGCAACATCATTTACCTGGGCCCTGTCTTTCAGGAGGCAATCACACCCCTAAGATTAACTACCTCAAATTCAGTCAATGATCAGGGATAAGAGGGTATGACTACAAGTGAGACAAGGGGGAGGCAGGAGATGTTGAAGAAGTCTTAGCCCTGGACTTTGTGCTCCCTGTGTGGATAAGAGTGTGAGCTGTAGGGAGGATGAGCAAACTGCCCACAGTGCCATGGTACATGGGGCCATTCAAGAGGGTGGGGAGGAATGCAGAAAAAAGAAAGAGGAATGTAGTTGTAACCGGGGTGGGGGGTCGGGGTGGGGGTAGTGTAGTCAGAGGAATAGACATTATTCTAGGCCAGGATCAAGAGTTCCAAAAACGGTGCTGCCTAACTAGTGCCCATGTTCAAGATACCTCAGTAGCAGCAGAGGAACTTGGGATGGGAGGGGGAAAAATGTCAGTTGGTGTGGTCCATGTAGGTACAGACGAGGTGGGCAGAAAGAGGAAAGTGTGCGAGCAGCCTGGAAGTAAATTAAAAAAGCAGACCAAGAAAGGAAATAATCTCTGGATTACTACCTGAGCTAGAAGCAAATTAACAAAGTCAGCAAGATTAGAGAGGTAAATGCATGGCTCAAACATTGGTGTGGGAGAAACAGGTTCCAATTCACTGGACATTGGTGGCAGTACTGGGTAAGGACAGAACTATTCCGATGGGACAAGTTACACCTGAATCATGCTGGGACCAGAGTCCTGGCAAATCGCATAACTAGGATCTGTGGATACGGCTTTAAACTAATTGTAGGGGGGTGGGGGCATTCAGTTGCATGGAAAAAGACAAAGGGGCGGGGGGTGAACAAACCATAGGACAGAAACTGTGGAAAGGATCAGGAATCTAACTTCAGGCACAGCAAGTAAGGGGACACCTATGAGAAGAGGGGCAGTCATAGCAGGACTGAGGGTGTTGTACTTAAATGCACGCAGTAAATGAAAAAAGGTAAATAAGGTAAATGAGCTTGTAGTGCAGATTGAAATTGGTTGTTCAATGTTGTGGGTATCACAGAGATATGGCTGCATGGGGAGGAGGGCTCAGAACTAAATATCCAAGCTTACAACTCCTATGAAAAGATGGGCAGAGGGGTGGCGCTGCCTTGTCAGTAAGAAATGAAATTGTGTTGACAATAAAAAGTGGCATAGATTCGAAAGGCAAAGAATCTGTGGAGGTAGAGTCAAGGAACCACAAAGGAAAAGAGATGTTGATGGAAATCGTGAATCAGCCTCCTTGCAGTTGTCAGGATGCGGGTAAAAAAACGAATCAGGAGATAGAAAAGGCATGCTAGAAAGGCACAATTGCATTAATCATGGGGGACATCAAATGCAGGTGGACTGGGAAAATCAGATTGGCAGCAGATTTCAAATAAAGGAATTTGAGGAATGTCTATGAGAATTTTTTTGGAGCAACGTGAGGTAGACCTCACTCAGGAACAGGCAATTCTGGATTTAGTGATGTGTAATGAGGGAGATTTGATTAGGGAGTTCTAGGTGAAGAAACTCTGAGGGCAGTAACCACAATTTAACAGACCCTGCAGTTTGAGAGGGAAAAGCTGGAATCAGATGCAACTGCATTACAATTGAGTAAATGAAACATCAAAGACATGAGGGAGGAGTTGGCCAGAGTTGACTGGAAGGATGGAGCCAAGCAGGGAAGACAGTGAAGCAGCAATAGCAGGAGCTTCTGGGATAATTCAAGAGACACTGCAGACACTCATCCCAACGAAGAAGAAACATAGTCAGGGGAGGATGAGGCAACCACGGCTGACAAGGAAAGTCAGGTAGAGAATAAAAGCAGAAGAGAAAGCATACAATGTGGTGAAGATTAGTGAAAGCCAGAGGATTGGGAAGCCTTTAAAAACCAGTAGAGGATAGTTTAAAAAGCAATAAGAGGCGATAACATGAAATATGAGAGTAAGCTAGCTCGTACTATAAAAGACTACTGCAGGAGTTTTTAAGATATCTAAAAGGTTACAGAGAGGCAAGAGTGGACATTGGCCTGTTGGAAAATAAGGCTGGAGAAACAGTATTAGTGAACAAAGAAATGGCAGAGGAACAAAACAGGTACTTTGTATCCGTTTTCACAGTGGAAGACACCAGCAGCATATCAGAACTTCCAGAAATGGTCAGAAGTGAGAAGGTGTTGGGGAAACTGAAAAATCTGAAGGTGGAGAAATTACCAAGACCCGATGGACTACACCCCAAAGTTCTGAAGGAGATTGCTGAGGAGATCGTAGAGGCATTGGTGGTGATTGTTCAACAATCACTAGAGTCACGGAGCATCCCAGATGACTGTGAAATGGCTAATTCAACACCCTCATTTAAGAAAGGAAGGAGGAAGAGGCAGGAAACTATAGGTCGGGTAGCCTGACCTCAGCTGTTGGTAAGGTTTTAAAGTCCATTATTAAGGATGAGACTGCAGAGTACATGGAAGTGCATGGTAAAATAGGGCAGTGTCGGCACGGTTTCATCAAGGGGAGGACATGCCTGAGACATCTGTCAGAATTCTTTGAGGAAGTAACAACCAAGTTAGACAAAGGAAAGCCAGTGGACATGATCGGTTTGGATTTCCAGAAGAGCTTTGAGAAGGTACTGCACGGCAGGCTGCTAAATAAGATAAGAACATGGTGTTAGTGGCAAGGTAGAGGATTGGCTGATTGGCTGAAGGCAGAGAATCAGGATAAAGGGGTCTTTTGCAGGATGGTAGCCAGTAACTTCATGAGATCCTCAGGGGTCAGTGTTGGGACCACAACTATTTACGTTATGCATTAATGTTGTCGACAAAAGAACTGAGGGCACTGTTGCTACATTTACAGATATCACAAAGGTAGGTGGAGGGACAGGTAACGTTGAGGCGGTAGGGAGACAGCAGGAGGATTTAAACAGGCTAGGAGACTGGACAAAGAAGTGGCAGATGGAATACAATGTGGGAAAGTGCGAGGCTATGCATTTTGGTAGGAACAATAAAGGCAGACACTATTTTTGAAATTGGGAAAGGCTTCAGAAATCTGAAGCGCAAAGTGACTTTGGAGTCCTAGTTTAGGTATTCTGTTAAGATTAACATGCAGGTTCAGCTGCCAGATGGAAGGCTAACGTCTTTTTAAGATTTATTTCAAGGCACCTGGAATAAAAGAGCAGAGATGTACTGCTGAGGCTGTAGTAGCTCTGGTGAGACTTGTTTGGAATATTGTGACCAATTTTGGGTCCTGTATCGAAGGAAGGATGTGCTAGCCTTGGAGGGAGTCCAGAGTAGTTCTACAAAAAATGATCCCAGGATGAAGAACTTGTCATAACAACAACAGTTCAGGACTCTGGGTCTGCATTCAATGGAGTTTAGAAGTATGACGGGTATATAGGAAGGATTGAAAGAGAGGTAAAACAGAAGGAGTAGTGGTGTTTTTGATGAATCAAAACATTACTGCTGTAACTGGAGAAAATATTTGTAAAAGATAATCAAGTGAAAAATATATGGGCTGAAATTAGAAGTAAGACAGGAATGATCACCTTGATGGGATTGTACTATAGCACCCCCACCCCCCCACCTCAAAGGGAAACCGAGGAACAAATATGTAGAGACATCTCAGATAGAAATAAATAAAATAAGTTTGTAATAATAGGTGATTTAAATTTTCCAAACATTGACTGGGATGACCATCTTGTTAAAGGTTTGCATGGTGAAGAATTTGTTAAATATGTTCAAGAAAATTTCTTAATCAACATGTAAATGTTCCTATTAGAGAAGGAACAAAACTTGACCTACTCTTGGGTAATAAGGCAGGGCAAGTGACTGAAGTGATAGTAGGGGAACGCTTTGGGTCTAGTGATCAAAATTCTATTAGTTTTTAAAAGAGTTATGGAAAAGGATAAGCCTTCCATGAAAATTTAAGTTTTTAACTGGAGTAAGGCACATTTTAATGTTATGAGACAAGAACTTTCAAAAGTTGATTGGAGTGGTCTGTTCACAGGTAAACAAACATCTCCTAAGTGAGAGGCTTTCAAAAGTGTGATAACAAGAGTTCAGAGCCATTATGTTCACATTAGAGTGAAAAGTAAGGCTGGTATGATTAGAGAACAACAGATGAATAAAGATATTGAGGCTCTAGTCAAGAACAAAAAGAAATCATATTACATATAGACAAGTGAGTTGAATGAATTTCTTGAAGAGTATAAAGAGTGTCACGGCTGTCGCAAGAGGAGATCAGGAAGTTAGGGAGGGAAGATGAGATAACCTGTTCTGCCAAGACTAAGGATAATCCAAAGAAATTCTGCAAGTACATATAGAGCAAGAGTGTAACTAGAGACGGGGCTGGGCACCTTAAAGATCAAGTGGGTCATCTTTGTTCTGAAACTCAGGAGATGGGAGAGATATTAAATGAATATTTCATGTCAGCTTTTACTGAGAAGAAAGTTAGCCCAAATGCACAACCTCCATGTATGAGGTGGGACAGTTCCTGTTGCCAAACTATTCGACCAAGGGCCAAAGAAATGGAGACTAGGCGATGTTTCTCATAGCTCAATTGACTTACTACTCTGTGTGGCTTCATGCTACACTTACAGTCTATATGCCACCAGGATTTGAGGGTTTGAATTATGAAATGAGATTGGATAGGCTGGGACTCTTTTCACTGGACAGTAGGTGGTTGAGGGTTGACTGTATGGAGGTTTATAAAATCATGATAGGTACAGATAAGGTGAATAGCAAAGGTCTTTACTCTTGGATAGGGGAGTCCAAAACTAGAGAGTATATTTTTAAGGTGAGAGGAGAAAGATTTAAAATGGAACCAAGCGGAAACCTTTTCAAACGGAGGGTAATTTGCATGTGGAATAAACTGCCAGTGGAAGTGGTAGATGCAGGTACACTTACAACATTTAAAAGACATTGGGACATGTACATGAATAGGAAAGGTTGAGGAGGATATGGATCAAACGTAAGCAAGTAGGACTAGTTCAGTTTGGGAAACTTGGTCAGCGTGGACAAGCTGGACCAAAGGAGGCCAAAGAACTCCGGGAAATAAACATTGGTATTTTGAAAATAGTATACATTATAGGAGAGGAAGTGCTGGAGGTCTTAGTAAATACGGAGGTGGATAAATCTCTGGTACCTAATCCAGTGTATCCCAGGACATTGTGGAAGTAAGGGAGGAAAGTGCTATGCTTCCTGCAGAAATTTTTGAGTCATCCATAACACAGGTCAGATGTTAGATGACTGGAGAGTGGCTGAGGTTATGACTTTAAGAAGGGATGTAGGGAGAAGCCGGTGAACTACCGACCCATGAGTCTGACATTGACGGTGTGTACATTTTTGGAGATGACTCTAAAAGAAAGCATTTGGACAGGCGTGATCAGGGGTAGGCAGTGTGGTTTTGTGTGAGGTAAGTTGTGTCTCTCTAATTTGATTGAGTTTTGGTGAACTAATCAAGAAGATTAATGTGGCCACAACAGTAGACATTGTTTACTTGGACTTTATAGTAAAGCCTTTGACAAGATTCACATGATAGACTAATTACTAAAGTTAGATCAGATGGGTTTCAGAACGAGCTTGCAAATTGGATTCAAAATTTGCAAAATGACAAGATACAGTGCGGTGGTGGAGTGTTGTTTTTTGGACTGGAGGCCTGTGACGAGCAGTGTTCCACAGGGATTGGTGTTGAGTCCGCTTTTGTTTGTCATTTATATAAATGATTTATATGAGAAGTTAGGAGGCATGGTTAGTAAGTTTGCAATGACACAAAAATTGGTGGTATAGGGGACATTGATGAAGATTATTTAAGATTACAAAGAGATCAATTGGCGGATAAAGTTTAATTTGAATAAATGCTAGGTATTTCATTTTGGTAAAACAAACAAGGGGGACAGGACTTATACAATTGAAAGTAGGGCTTTAGGTAGTGCTGTAGAACAGAGACACTTCAGGGTTCAGTTATCTAATATTTGCACTTACATCACATGTAGACAGGGTGGTTAAGAACGCATTTAGTATGCTTACCTTCATTGCTCAGATCTTCTGTGTGCAGGAGCTGGTACGTCATATGCGATTGTCTCGGATGTTGAGAGGCTTCTTCTGGAGTACTGCGTCCAATTCTGGTTGCTCTGTTAAAGGAAGGATATTATTTAAGCTGGAGAGGGTTCAGAAAATATTTATCAGAATGTTGCTGGGAATAGAGGGATTAAGTTATAAGGAGAGGCTGGGAGTTCTTTTACAGGAGCGTAGGAGGTTCAGGTTGACCTAATAGAGGTTTATAACATCCTGAGGGGTGTAGATAAGGTGAATGGAAGGTTATTTCTTCCTCGGGTGGGGTATTTCAAGACTAGAGGGCATACTTTTAGGTTGAGAAGAGAAAGATATTTAAAAAAATACACGAGCAGCATCTTTTTATTTTGCACAGAGTGGTTAGTGTGCAGAAATGAACTTCCAGAGGAAGTGGTGAATGCAGCTACTGTTACTATTACAATGTTTAAAAGACATTTGGATAAATACATGAATAAGATGTTTGCAGAGATATGGGTCAAGTGCAGGCAGGTGGGACTACTTTAGTTTAGGAACATGGTCAGCATGGACTGGTTGGACTGAGGGGTCTATTCCTGTGCTATCTGACTCTACGTGATTGAAACTTACAAAATACTGAGAGGCCTGGATAGTTGGACATGGAGACGATTTTTCGACAAGCAGGAGAAACTTGAACCCAAGGGTACTGCCTTGCAGTGAAGGGATGACCCTTTAGAACTGAGATGAGGAGGAATTTCTTAAGCGAGTGGGTGGTGGTCGGCATGGACCTGTTTGGGCCGCAGGGCCTGTCTCCATGTGGTAGGACTCTATGACTCAAAAACCTAAAAGGAGCACAGGCCATCCTCGACTGCGTACTGTTGAATGGCCGGACATGGGTTACCTCAATTGGCTAGCTGGCTGGTTTGCGATGCAGAGTGACGCCAACAGCATGTACTCCATGCCTTAACTGGCTGAGGTCACCATGAAGGTCCTACCATCTTAACCTTAACCGTTGCCTGAGGTATGGTGACCCTCAGGTTAAAGCACCATTCGTTCTCACTTTCTCGTAAGTGAGAGAGCAGTCCTACGGTCTTCTGGGACTATGGCAACTTTTAATGGAGACATTGGAGACGGAGGAGAAAGGAGTCGGGTAAGGTGAGAGGGAGAGCAGGAACCGGGAGCCCCGCCCACTCTCACGAACATCAACACGCTCACCGCGCCTGCGCATTATCACCGCCCGTGGAACCCAGATGCGGGCAGTGGTAATGCACAGGTGCGGTTAGCGTGTTGATGTTCATGTGAGTGGGTGGGGCCGCTGGTTCCTGATCTCCCTCTCGCCTTCCCCCACTCCTCTCTCCTCCGTCCCCAATCGGCTCCAATGTCTCCATTTGGGGCTCTGCAGTTGTGTTTGATTACTCCCGGTCGGAGGGTTTACTGCGGTAAAAGTGCAGTATGAAGCTGGATGTGATGAAAAGCAGCAACACCACCAGAATCCGACTCCTGTAAACCCCTATATACCCACAGGTGTCTTAGCAGTTGGATGCCTGACTGGATCTTTTCTGGACTGTGTTAGAACCCCGCTGATTTTTTTGTTTGAAACGTTTTTGCTTCGAGTCGGAGAGCTGAACAGTGACCTCTGTGCTGTGGGCAGCAGGTTGAGTTAAAAAGAATAAAGCTGTTGTTTGTTTGTGTGGCAAGACGTGGAAGTTAATTGCAGGCTGGTTCTTGATCAGAAACTCTGTCCACACTTTGGGTCTAGGCCTGAAATGTCAGCTTTCCTGCTCCTCTGATGCTGCTTGGACTGCTGTGTTCATCCAGCTCTACACCTTGTTATCTCTGGTGACCGTTTCGAGCGGCCCTGTTTCTGGGAAGAAGCCTGAGGGTCTCGGCGACTTATATCGCGGCACCAAAAAACCCATGTTTGGGGCTTGAAACCTAACCTGGGCAACCATGAATCCTTTTTTCCGGACAATGCGCCGAACGTTGGTCTTCCCTTTAAACTTCACTTATCGCCTCTGATGTAATAGGCAAATGTTTCTGTTCGACCATCGCTCGCACCGCGCATGCTCAGTCACACTTCACTATACGCATGCTCCAACACCCACCTACCTGATTGATAAAATTGTCTGACCAAGAACAAGAAAGGGGCGGGGTTAGCCGGGCGCTGACGCTCACGATCCTCCAACTACAGGACGAGGGCGGGGCAGGCGCTCTGACCAGGGAATGGGCGCGAACACAAACCGGCATTGCTGGAAAAGCTCAGCAGGTCTGGCAGCACTGTGAAGAAAAAAATCAGTGTTAACATTTCGGGTCCAGTTACCATTCCTTAGAACTGAATGGCCGCGGGCTTGCCCTCCAAACTCCATGGGAGGGAGTGAGTGAGGGGCGGGGCTTGTGGGAGGCTCGGTGGAGCCCGAATATTATTTCAGATTGACGTTTTATTGTCGTATGTTCTCAGGTACAGGTTACAACAGACAGTGAGAAGTGGACAGTGTCGCCACACAGTGGTATCTTAAGTACC
>NC_063339.1:91893844-91909440 GCF_021869965.1 Rhincodon typus
AATACTCGCCTTTCCTGTTAGAACCATTTCATGAGAAATATTACCAGCGTGCCTGTGGCCTGCAGTCATGGCCGAGTGGTTAAGGCGATGGATTCGAAATCCATTGGGGTTTCCCTCCGCAGGTTCGAATCCTGCTGCCTGCGTTTCTGTCCAAAGCAGCTCATGTATTTTCAGGTCTGGTAGTTAGTTGACATTCAGGGAAGACGTGGTCTGAACAAGAATCTTGCTGTACTCAAAACCTTAGCTCTGTTTCTCTTTCCACCGATACAACTGGACCTGTTGAGTTTCTGCAGTATTCTGTGTGTTTATTCTGCATAACTGCTGCTTTTCATGAAATATCTTCAATCCCAGTCCTCTGGCAACTGACCCTTGTCATTGGCACAGTTTCTCCCGACGATCAACCAGCTCATCCTCACTCCCACCCAACTCCATCATTACATACAGCCCCGGGAAATTGCCAGTTTTGCTCCAAAGAGAACATTCCCGGCCTCGGGATTCTGTCCACCAAACGGGACTTCCTCATCTCTGGACATGGTGCAAGCGATTTTGGGAAAATATTGTCAGTTGGTGTGGAGAAAATATTAAGGAAGCGAAACAGTAAACCCAGACTCCAGCTTTGTGAATCTTTAGGAACGTTTTGGGAACTGGAATCACAGGAGAATAAAGAGTGAACTTTCCGACTGAGCACAAACATTCCAGACACCTGCCACTTATTTAAAAGGCCGGGACATTGACTCAGATGTTCTCGGGACATGAACTGATCTGAGACATTGAAAGAATTCTCGTTCCTGCACATCAGGAATTCAAATCTCAATTCGGCTCCAGGACAATGAGAAAACTCGGAAATAGAAAGGGTCGAAGCGGGACGGGACCGGTTGTAGGAGAGCTGGTTCCCGGTGATATGGATGGGTCTGCAGAGGGTCGGATCAGACTGTTCCCCTGTCTCCTCAATGAACGTCCCAGGTTTTATTTTGGAAAAGTACAGCTGATACAAGACAATTATCATTCCAAGCGAGGCAGTTGGAAGTTTGAATTCACTACGAGCCCGCTTTAAGGGCTGCTGCAACAGCTCGCCATTTTGGTGGTGCAATTGGCTGGCACTTTCGACTGTGAAATGTGAAGTTGGCGGTTTGAGGCTACTGAGGAAGGAACAAGTGTTGTTCTCACTCTACCAGTTCCCTTTTGACTCTACAGTTACGGGTTTTAATGCAGTCAGGAACATATTCCCCAAACGTAAGTCTTGTCCGGTGAGTGACCACAAACGTATTTCGATGTTGCTTTAATAGCTACCATAAAGAGCTGGGAATGCTTGGAATCTGAAACAAAAACAGAAACTGCACTACAGAAAGGAGAAACCAGAGTTCTGAAGAAGTTCTGAAACGTTGACTCAAATTCTCTGCCCACAGATGCTACCAGATCTGCTGAGTTTTTTTTCCTGCAATTTATATTTTCACTTGTAAATGAACATTTATTTTATCTATTGGGATGAAACAACCAGAATCACCATGTACTAAATTTAGCACTTTAGAAATCTGCGAAGTGATTGGATTCAAACAAACCCAGCAATAATTTATCCATCCACAGCTCGACTGGCCACGGAAGCGACCTGAAAAGATAAACGGCACAGTACTTCTCCCAGTAGTCATGGCAAAGTGGTTAAGGCGGTGGATTTGAAATCTACTGGGGTATTCCTGCGCAGGCTTGAATCCTGTTGACTACGGATGAAAGCTGAGAACAAATGCAAAGGCAGTTTGCTCCCTCCATTCTGTTTGCGATGGGAATCAATGCTGGGAGAAATGAAACTTTTCACGTAGATTGCCAATGGTGGGAAAAGGCAACTCACTGCCTGTCATGGTAGAACAAGCACAAACCTTCAAAGAAGTTACGGTGTTTTAAGATTTACACTTGCAGGGCCAACTGTGGTGAGGCGGTGAGGCTGTGAGCCATGTGCTGGGAAATAAGACTAGAACAGTCAGTTCTGAGAAAGGGTCAGCGGACCCGAAACGTTAACCCTGATTTTTCTTCACAAATACTGTCAGACCTGCTGAGCTTTTGCAACAATTTTGGTTTTGATCCGAGAACAGTCAAGGCCTTGAGTTCAACTGGTCAGACCTGATGGGCTGAAGGGTCTTTTTCTGTGGTGGAGACCTCTATGACCAGCTGTGGTCAGCTTAGTTTGTGAAGTGATAGGACAACGTTTTCAAAATGCACCCGAGCCAGGAAGGTGTCGAACTGACTCTCCCCTCATCTGGCTATCAGACACGTTATCCATTGGGATTGGGGATAACTGGCACTGTGCATGTTCTTGGAATCAGTATCTGGGAGAATCAGGAAGATGCAATGCCGGTGTCTCTTCGCCCAGCCGTGTGCAAACCCATTGCTTCTCAATCCGTTCCTTGTGCCTGACATTCCCTGGACCTGCTGTCAAGGTAAAGATTGGTTTCACGATCTGCCTGTGTTTATATTGAGCAGCTCATTGGCCTTGGAGCTGGGCAGTCAGAGGGAGCTGGAGGTGAGACAAGGACAGAAGCAGAAAGAGATGCGACATGAAAGTGTTTCGGGTTTGTCGTGGCCAAGTTCACACAGGTGAGCTGATACACTTGTGAAGGTCTGAACGGTCTTCTCCTGTTCTCAGTCGGTCTGGTCCGAACTGAATCTTAAAACTTCCTCTCTGAGATGGGAATAGACCGGTGAAGTAGAAACACATTACTTGCAGTTATGTTTTCCATGCCTGGCAGTAATTCCCCACGCTGTTTCAGACGTGAATGACAAAAGGATCAGGATGTCAGAGGCTGCATCATGACACAGATACAGTTCACCATTACTAGGGACAGATATCACCAATTGTGAATAACGACAGAGAAATACAAGAGGCAGAGAGTCACCGTGCACTCGATGGGCTGAACGGCTTATTTCTGCACGGGAATGATGCCATGTGTTGATGACATCACTCTCCCTGTCTCTGTGACGGAGCGGGTGAGGGAGAAACAATGGCTCATTATTAACCCTCCCTTCCGCGTTGTACTGTCTGCAGCCCCGCAACTCAGGGCCGTTGGAGATGTCTCTCAGTGCGTGAGTGTTTCACTCAGAGTCACTTAACGCGGGACTGTTGGTGTCGGACATTAACTCCTGCTGTGGAGGTCACAAACGAACGGGCGCCCTGTGTGCAGGCAAATTCTGAACATCAAACAGGCTGCACAGAAAGATCGCATTTGAATTTGCTGAAGAGACTAATTTCTAGTTTCGACTTCTATCTTTCCCAGCAGCTCTCCATGCTTCTGTCTGCCTCTGATAAAAGTCATTTGATGAAAGTTCCAAATCGCCGTTTACAATTTTCTGCACAAGTCTGATTCCACCCCTTCTGCTCCTTCCTTCTTCCAGTGTTTGAGAGACAGCGACAAAGTGTATCCCACCTTCCAGCGCTGCCTGCCCGTGGCCAAATGGTTTAATGCATCTGCCGATGGCGAGAGCTCTGTCCCAGGGGAAGGGAGACAGAACGAAAAGAAGATGTTCATTAAAGCAACGGGGAATGGAATTTTTTTCAGCAATACGTTCAGATATGTTATTACATACCTCTGGAGCAGATAGAACTTGACTCTGTCTCCTACATCTGAGGTAGGGACACTATCACTGCCTGAGTGGCACCTCATTTATTGTTAACTGGGCTGTCAATAGACTGTGTTATTGGTCTTGTGGTCTAATTCTCACATCAGGCAGTTATTCGGAATGCGAGAAGTTGTAGGCTTGAATCCCACATGTTGTTGCCTCTGACGTTTTTTTAAAATGTTCGGGAGAACATGGGGGTGGTTCTTTATGAGATCGATTTCAGTCTATGATCCCAAAGTGTGTTTGCTGCGAATATATCACGTGCATCCCCTTCACCTGATGAAGGTTCAGGGTTAGTAATAGTCTGAAATTACGTTTCGTTGGATTGGTTCGTAAACGAGCACAGTAACTGAATAAAACGATGGCAAGTCTCCGTGGAGAAAGAGGTGACAGTGAATGAGGCATCTGAGGACAAATTTGTTTCTTTTGCAAGTGAAATTTACTGCTTCCCAAAGTGGGGTCCATTGAAGTGAAGCAGTGACAGAGATTACCTTTGCTGGTGCTCACCTCGTGAAGCACATTTCTACCTTGGTCCCTGTTAACATCACAACCGGACAAGATGGACCTTGTGTGCTGTGGGCCAGTGGTGTAATGGATAATATGCCTGATTTCAGATCAGAAGTTTGCAGGTTTGAGTCCTGCCTGTCTCAAGTACAGCTGATACCTTTTTTCTACACTTGCAAGTAGACTCGTTCTTCCAAAGTGGGAATGTATGGCGGGCGTTTTTGTTGTCAGATTCCGAGGAGCTGCAGTGATTGGAAATGAAAAGTTGCGCATGAGCAGCTTTTGCGACCCATTCAGCTCACTGTCCGTTTCATTTCCGAGCTCACAACAACAGTTCTCATTGCCTGGAGAACTTGCTTGTGGTCCATGTAAAGCTGCCTTTAGTCGGGGAAACATGTGTGGGGACGGAGAGGGGACCGAGAGTGAATGTGAAGCACCTGGAGCGGGTGTAATCCTGAGGCCTCTGTCACCCTCGGGGATGTGTCTGTGTATCTCCCTCTGTGGTTAAACATGAGGATGAGTTCCATTAGTGGGCTGTAACACAGTTTTACTGTCACGAAACCTCAGTCCCGTTCGTACATTACAGGGTTAATCTCATTGATATTTGCCCTTGATACGTCAGAACGCACAACGCAGTGGGCCAAACGCTGGAAACGGAGAGTAAAATAGACACACGCACCGACATGATGGGCCAGATGGTCTTTTTCCACGCTATAAAAACTTGAAGACAGTGAGAAACTGACCTGTCACCAAAAGGATCAAAAATGGAAAGGCAATAACAATGTCGTTGAGAAATGATACAAGCACCTCTGGCGCGTTCTCTGGTTGCCCAGTGGTTCGGATTTGGTGCTTTTGGAACCATGGCCCTGGTTTGAACTATCGAGTGGAAGTTCTTCCCTCATAGCTTTTAGTGATGACAGCTTTGCTGACTCATTGTACTTTTATTCATTAACTGGCGTCGCCGGCTAGGCTGCATTTATTCAATCAACCACATTGCTGTGGGTCTGGAGTCACATGTAGGCCAGACCAGATAAGGGTGGCAGTTTACTTCCCTAAAGGACATTAGTGAACCGGATGAGTTCTCCCGACAATGATTGCAGGGATTGCATCGCCTCTCCTATGAGGAGAAGGAAAGGGGCTGCGAGTTAACTTATTGTGTCCCAAACGATATTCAAGCTAACATGAAACAAAGAACTGAGGATGCTGGAAATCTGAAACAAAAACAGGAATTAGAGAAACCCAGCAGGCCTGGCAGCATGTGTGGAGAGATACAGCGTTAACGTTTCAGATCCACTGAATGTTCGACAGAACTTGGTCAGTTATGCCCTTTTATATTATAATGCCAGGGAAAATGGATTTCAAAGTGGAGAAAGCGGAACTGTAATAACCTGATGTTGTTCAGTAGATGTCTTGCAGAAAAGTACAAAAAGAGCTGCTGTTAACAGGAGATAGCAAGAACTGCAGATCCTTTATTCGTTCACAAAATGAGGGCGACGCTGGCTAAGCCAACATTTATCACCCGTGTCTAATTGCCAGAGAAGGCAGTTACGAGTCAACCACGTTGCTGTGGGTCTGGAGTCACATGTAGGCCATACCAGGTAAGGATGGCAGTTTCTTTCCCTAAAGGACATTAGGGAACGAGGTAGGTTTTTCCCCACAATTGACAATGGATTCATGGTCATCAGTAGATTCTTAATTCCAGACATTTATTGAATTCAAATTCCACCATATGCTGTGGCAGGATTCAAACACAGGTTCCCAGAACATTATCTGGGTCTCTGGATTAGCAGTCCAGCGATCATACTACTAGGTCGTCACTTCCCTGTCGGAGTCAATGCAGTGTGCAGCTGGAGGAACACTGCAAGTCAGGCAGCATCAATGGAGCAGAAGGAGGACAACTTCTTAAAGTTTGGCATCCTTCGAAGAGGCTTCACAGAAGGGAGTAAACCCGAAACGTCGATTTTCCTGCTCCTCTGATGCTGCCTGACCTGCTGTGTTCCTCCAGCTGCACGCTGTATTGATGCTAACAGGAGCTTGTTTTAGCGCGCCGAGCTGCGGTAAAGGGGCGACACCAATAAAGGTGTTGTTCAACTTGTGTGATTCCAGAACATTGCCTCGAAATCACCAGTGGTTTCTCGCTTAATTTGTTCAGGGTCTGGTCTTGAAGAGACCATGACTCAACGTATGAAAGTACATTTCACTGGAGTGAGTCATAAAATTGTGCCGTGACTGTGAATAAAATGATGGCAAGCTCAGCAGAGAACCAGGCCACACTGAAGCAGGTGCCAGAAGTCAAACGTGTTTCCTTTGCCAGTGAAATTCACCGCTTTGCAAAATGGGGACCATTGATGTGAAACATTGAAGTGAAGATTTTCTTTGTTGGTCGTTTGGCTTTTGAATCCTGTTTCCGTCTATCTCCCTGTTAACATCACAACTTGACAAGTTGTGGCATCCAGCAGTGTAATTTGTGCCAGTGCTGTAATGGGTGATGGGTAATTCGAGTCAGAAGGTTTTAAGTTTGTATATTCTCTGGATCGTGGGCAGACAACAGCGTTTTCCTTTCTTTTCTAACCTTGCAAATTGACAGTTGGTTCTAGTCGGGAATGTGTCAGGAGCTCTCTTGTCAGATTCCCGGGAGGTGTTTTGCCAGACTCGCCACAGCTGCAGTGATTGGGTCGGTGAGTTTTAGAAACTGAATGTTACACTTAAGCAGCCTGTGGGACTATTGCAAGTCATTTTCCATTTCATATGCCAGCTCAGGGTAACGGTTCTCATTGTCTGGAGAAGTCACTTGTGTTCCACGTAAAACTGCCTTTTGTTGGAAAAACTTGTGTGTGGGAACGGAGAGTAGGCGTCAAGCACACGGAGCGGGTATCATCCTGAGGCGTCTCTCACTCTCGAGGTTGTGTCTGTGTGTCTCCCTCTCTGGGTGAAAATGAGATGAGACCCTCAGGGAGGCTTTAACACAGTTTGACCAACTTAAACGTCAGCCCCCATTCGTTGTGATATTTGAGATTACAGGGATTATCTCATTGAGATTAGCACTTGAAACGTCAGAACACAGAAGGCTATGGGCCAAATGCTGGAAACTGGGATTAGAAAAATGGAGGTTTGGTGACTAGAACTGACACGATGGGCTGAGGTGTCTTTTCCCCACGCTGCAAAGATTCAATGAGAGGGAGAAACTGATCTGCAATCAAAATGATAGCAAATCAAAAATCAGAAGCGATGTCGTTGAGAAAAGATATGAGAGACTGAAGCACCCTTTCTGTTGGTCTAGTGGTTAGGATTTGGCGCTTCTCGGTCAAGGAATGGGAGTTCTATGCTGCTAGTTTATTGTGATGACTGATTTTCAAGAGCTGGAAAGAAGCTGTAGAGCCGGAAGTTAGACTATTTTGTCCCAGATATTATTCAAGTTAACAGAAGTCAAAGAACTGCAGATGCTCGAAATCTGAAACAAAAACAGGAATTGACCAAGAAACTCAGCAGGCCTGGCAGCATCTGCGGAGAGAATGAGAGTTCATCTTTTCCGTCCATGGACTGTTAGTCAGAACTAGGTTAGTTATGCATTTCTGTGATATAATGTTAGGCGAAATTATCAGCTTTATCTGTCAAATTGGCATATTTACCAAAATATCTCTCTCTGATTAGCCTACAATTGTTAATTGTTACAGTTCAGAAAACAGCAAAAAATAAAATTGCCAGTTTTGTTAAGCTCAAGCAACTGGAGTGGAATCGAAGGTTTTGGAGTATATCTGTAGCTCGGGTTGTGGGTGTTGAGGTTGGTTGGCTCGCCGAGCTAGTTTGTTGTTCCGCAGAAGTTTTGTTCCCATGCTTGGTAACATCCTCAGCGCAGCCTCTGATGAAGCGTCGGTGTGTTTTGCTGCCTGGTTTTTAAACTCTGGGGTCCGTTGCGATGGATTGCCTCAATTCCGGGTTTCCTCCGTAGTGGAATGTATATGGGGTCGAGTTCAATGTGTTGAGAGTGTTCAGAGTGGCACACAAGCCCACATCAACCCTACAACAAATGCTCACCCGAACTAAAGACCCACTCCCCACCATGTACAGGACCCATGTCATCTACAAGATCCCCTGCAGAGACTGCCAGAAACATTACATCGGACAAACAGGAAGGAAACTAACAACAAGAGTACATGAACACCAACTGGCTACAAAAAGACACAATCAATACTCATTCATCTCAATCAACATGGACAAGGAGAACCATGACTTCGACTGGGACAACACCAAGATCCTGGGACAGGCTAGGCAGAGACAAACACGAGAATTCCTGGAAGCATGGCACTCCACGAAGCATGCTATTAATAAACACATTGAACTCGACCCCATATACATTCCACTGCGGAGGAAACCCGGAAGTGAGGCAATCCATCGTAACGGACCCCAGAGTTTAAAAACCAGGCGGGAAAACACACTGACGCTTCTTTGGAGGCTGCACTGAGGATGTTACCAAGCACGGTAATGAAACATCTGCGGAACAACAAACCAGCCGACCTCAACTGGAGTGGAATAATAACACATTGACAGTAAATGCAGGTAGCAAGCCAGCTGTACCTTTAGAAAAGTAGACAGTAGGGCCGTTTGTGAGAAGTTCAGGCAAGATACCCTCACTGTAAGTAATAGGCACCGCTGGGATTCGAACTCACAATCTCCTATTCACTAGACAGGTGCTTTAACCGACTAAGCCACGGCACCACCCTCTACCTGCGCCTCTGTTCATGTACATAAATACTCAATCACAGAAACTTGATGCTTTTGTTTTTCTTTCTCAATGTTACTCAGTGAGAATCGAAGTCAAACACCGCTTTTGTAAAGACGGACAGTTCACAGCTGAACATTTCCAGTGAAAATGGACAGAACGAGACGATCTCCTCTTACACTGCTTTAAAACCGATATTTTCACAATTTAAACTGGCAGGATGAAGAGTATGTGTTCATCCTTTCTGTATCCATTAATCATGTTGATACACACAGACGAAACTTCGCAAGCTGCATGAAATTATATTCCCCCTGTTCGAGGAAAGATGAAAAGGTTTAGAAAAGGCTTACAAGGAAGTTGCCAGAGTTGGAGCGGTTGAGCTGTAGGGAGAGACTGAATAAACTAGGGCTATTTACACTGGAGTGTTGGAGGCTGAGGGGTGACCTTATATAAGTTAATAAAATTATGAGGTGCAGTGATGGGGTCTTTTTCTCAGGGTAGTGGAGTCCAAAGTTGAGGTCATAGGTTTAATGTTTGAGGGTAAAGATTTTAAAGGGACATAGAGCACGCAGGATGGTGTGTGTATGGAATGAACTGACACAGGAAATGGTGGAGACTGGTACAAATACAACATTTAACAGGCATCTAGATGGATACATGCAGAGGAAGGGTTTAGCGGGATATGAGCCAAATGTTAGCAAACAGAACTAGATTAATTTTGGATATCTGGTCGGCATGGACGAGTTAAACCAAAGGCTCTGTTTCTGTGCTGAATATCTCTAGGACTCTGTAATTGCTTTAAGTGTAGAAACGGTTCACTCAAACATCCTACCTGCTGACACACCAGCGAGACCGCACTCAGGAGAGGTCGATCAAATGTTCCAAGTGTTGGAAGAGATCGAGCCAGTCTTCCCATTTGCTCTCACACCAGCGAATTCACACGGGAGAGAAACCATAGATTTGTTCTGAGTGTGGGAAAGGATTCAATCAATCATCCCACTTGCTGAGACATCTTGACAACGACACAGATGATAAATGTTTTAGTAGCCTTGACTGTAGTTGTTTATTTTTATCAAATGTTATACACACATTCGTTGGTGACTGGAGAAATGATAACGAGACACTTACAGACACAGAGTGAAGTCAGGAACTACATATCTATAATGTTGAACTCTGCAAATAAAGCTGTGCCAAGTAAAGAATGGCTTACGATTCTTCCTTCACTATAAAGCACTCTCTTAATAGAGGTGATAAATTCCAGAGAAAAATATTTCCATAACTGTTCAAAGAGCCAAATGATGCATTAGGGGTAGGATGTGGGAGGCGGTTAATTTAGATCTGGTAACGTGTAATGTGGCAGGTTTAATGAATTACATCAGGTTAACAGATCTCCTCGAGAACAGTGCCCATCAAATAGTATATTTGTGAGTACGGTGGGTGGGTTGTGGGGGGTGGTGTGGACTGAAGTAGCATTCGGCAAACTAATGACACTAAAGACAGTTAAGGCCCTCGGCTCATGTCCAAGGATTCTAAAACAAGCAGCTACAGAGATCGAGGATGCGTTGGTTGTAATTTTTCAAACGTCCTTATATTGTGGATTGGACCCAGCAGATTTGAAAATGACACAGTTTATTCAAAAACGTCGGGCAAACTCCTGGAATACGAGAGAAACCACCTGAGACAAAGACTTTCAGTCAGAAATGAGCACTCTCAGCCCTGCCCTCAATTCACGCTGATTTCTGGAGGTTCCAGTGTTTGACTGGGTAGACAGGTCAGAATTCATACTACACCAGGTTGTAGTCCAACAGGTTTATTTGAAATCAAAGCTTTCTGAGCGCAGCCACTTCGCCAGGTGAAGTGAAGTTAAGCACACAGGCACTGAAGCTATAATCAGAGAGATCAAAAGAGCGAACAAATGGCATGTGTTGACAGGCTGAATAATAATTCTGTCGAGCTGATCAAAAGTATCAGTCAATCTGAGTAAAGTGTCAATAAATGAATAGCAGGGGAAGGGATATAATCCAATTAATTGAGGCAGAGATAATTACAAAACAATAAAAATAAGATGGTGCTGGAGACAAAACAAATGGCTGGGATAACATGATATGTAAAGAGATAACATAACCAGGGTCTAACCAAAGTAACAAGTAATCCAAAATTTAAAAAAAGTAATTAAGGTAGAGAGATCACAACAAGTTATGAAGGTGATATATCAAAATAGGACAGTAAGGAAGATTTTTCAGATACAGAACAGTATGATGGGTTTACATGTAGCGTGACGTGAACCCAATATCAGAGTCGATGCCATTTTCATGGGTGCAGAAAACTTGGCTATCAGCTTCTGCTCGGTGATTCTGTGTTGTTGTGTATCTCGAAGGCCGCCTTGGAGGAGGCTCACCCGAAAACTGGGGGCTGAATGTTCTTGACCGCTGAAGAGATCCCTGACTGGGATGGAACATTCTTGTCTGGTGATTGTTGCACGGTGCCTATTCATCTTTTACTGTTGCATCTGCATGGTCTCGCCAATATACCATGCCTCAGGATATCCTTGTCTGCAGCTTATGAGGTACACAACTTGGTCAAGTGACATAAGTATGTGCCATTTAATCCTGGGCACATTCTTTCCCGTCTGGGAACAACATCAGAAATAGGAGCAGGAGGGGGACATTAAGCCACTCAAACCTGGTGCACCCATCAGCAAGATCAGAGTGAATCTGCACTAGGCATCAACTCTTCTTTTCTCCAAGATCCATACATTGTTTAACTTGGTTGTTTTTTTGAGAATCTTTCTCCCTCCTTTAGAACACGTTTCGTGATCTCGCCTCTGCAACTGCTTCGGTAGAGCATTCCAGATATTCTCTACTCTCTGAGAAAATAATTTCCTCCCATCTCAATGAGAATCCCTTTATTCTGCAAATGTGTCTCTACTCCATGATCCATCTACTCGTGAAATGGTCTTCTTCGTATCTGCCCCGTCGAGCACTGTCAGAATCTTGCATATTTTGACAAGACCAGCCTGTCATTCTTCTCAACTGTCGTAAAGAAATGTCCAGCATGTTTAGTTGTTCTTAACCTTCATCGCAGGAATCAGTCTATTAAATCTCTTTTGAAGAAACTCCAATACCATTATATCCTTTAAAAACGAGGGGACCAAAACTGTCGACAGTGAATGAGGACTCACAGACCCTGCACAGTTGGAACGAGGCGTCCATATTTTTTAAACTATAACCCCATAGTAATAATGGTAAAGTTCCATCTGACTTATTAACTATTTGCTGCAGTTGACTGCTAGCCTTGTGTGTTTCATCCTCAAGAACACCCAGGTTATACTTATGAACACCGCACTTATAAGGAGTTTCTTTCGATTTTAATCGTAGTCTGCCTTTTGACTCCTCCTCTCAAAGTGCATGAGCTCACATTCCCGACATGAAACTGCATCTGCCAAGTTTTTGCCCGCTCACTCAAACTATCTATATCTCTTTGCAGATTCCCACATTCTCACCACAACATGCCCTCCCACCTATTTTGTATCGTCAGCAAATCTGGACACGTCACGCTGTCACTTCCTCCAAGTCATTAATACAGAAACAAATAATTAAAGCCATATGAATGACCATTCTGCCACTCGACGAATTGTGTCTTTCCAACTTGAAAAATACCCATTAATCCCGATTCTGTGTCTTCTGTTAATTAAACAGTAGGAAGTCCATGCTCATTTATTACCCAACACCGTGAACTCTGACCTTGTGCTATAACCTTTTATATGACCCCTGTCTGAGTGCTGTGGAAAATTCAAGTACACTTCATCTACGGGCTCCCTTTACGAACTCTGCTTATAAAATTAGCAAGCATCTCTTGGAAAATTGCCAAGCGCAGATTTCCTTTCAGCAAACGATGTTGACTCAGTTTGACTGCAATCATCTTTGGTGAATGTTCTGCTATTTCTTCGTTGACATTGTTCCCTTGCATTTTCCGTCTGCAATTGGAGCAGATGGAAGCCGTTTGGCCAATCAGGTCAGCTATACCTTTTGGTGAGGTCATGGCTGACATGGTAATCCTCAACACCACTTTTCTGCCTTATCCATGTGGCCTTTGACTCCCTAAATGACTAAATATCTGTCTATCTCAGCCTTGAATATACCTGACCTTGACAGCCTCTGTTTTCAAGAATTCCACAGATATGCTTCTCTCTGAACGTGAGAATATCCACCTTATCTCTGATTTAAATGGGCACCTCGTTTCCCTGAGATAACACACCCGGGTATAAATCAGACCACAACAAGCCTCCAAAGTTAGGTATGAACTCAACGGCGTCTCCAGCGCCAGTTGTAAGTACTTAAAACATTTTGTATTTTGATTTCTAGTTAAACCAACTGCCCTGATTTGCTCGTTAGATTTGCTAAAGACGAATCTGCTCCAAACGTACTTCATTGGCTGTGATTCAGGTGGTGGTGAAAGGCGCGATAAAAATACAAAAATATAATTCTTTCTCGATCCATTGGCCTGATAATTAATCTCTCCGCTCATGGAAATGGATCCTTTCCATCTACTCTATCTCTCATCAATGTGCTTAGTTCAATTCAATCCCCCAACAGCCGACTCCGTTCTCAACAAGTACAGGGTGACAGTAAATATTAGGGGTCGTGGCACCGATATCGCAAATCAAATGCTCGCCTTTCCTGTTAGAACCATATCATAAAAAATTTTGAAAGAGTTACTTGTGGCTGAATGGTTAAGGCGATGGATTCGAAATCCTTTGGGGGTTTCCTATGCAGGCTCGAATCCTACCGTTTACGTTTCTATAATGTGCAGATTATTAATGGTTTCGTGCTGTCGGAACCAGCTAATGCTTTTTCAAGTCTGGTAGTTTGTTGACTTTCAGGAAAGCCGCGTTCTGAACAAGAATCTAACTGTACTCAAAACCTTAGCTCTGTTTCTCTTTCCACCAATACAGCTGGACCTGTTGAGTTTCTGCAGTATTCTGTGTGTTTATTCTGTGCAACTGCTGTTTTTCATGAAATGTCTTCAATCCCAGTCCTCTGGCAACTGACCCTTGTCATTGGCACAGTTTCTCCCGACGATCAACCCGCCCATCCCCACCCCCACCCAACCCCATCATTACATACAGCCCCAGGATATCTCCGGTTTTGCTCCTCTGGATTCTGTCCACCAAACGGGACTTCCTCATCTCTGGACATGGTGCAAGAGATTTTGGGAAAATATTGTCAGTTGGCGGGGAGAAAAATATTATGAAGCAAAACAGAAAACCCAATCTCCAGCAATGTGAATCTTTAGAAACGTTTTGAGAACTCGAGCTGCAGCGCAATGGTTGCCGTGCGGTCTAAACTGCTGGAGTAAAGCGCTAGTCTCTTTGGGGACGTATGATCGAATCCCAGTGGTGTCGTTGTTTTGCTGGGCTGAGAATGTTGCATGGATGATTTCTGTTCAAACTGCCCGAACGAAAATGCGCTGTCTTTTTGAGCACTTGCAGTCCATGACGAGTGACAACGTAAAAGCTCCAAGAAGCCAGCGGTCCTACTGAGTCTCTGCATGTTCTCCTCACACGCAAGGAGGTTTTCAACACAGAGCTGCTGCGTTATTATCTCAGCAAGATGTGTTCTCCCAACTTGTCAGTGAGTCGTTGAATTTTATGTCACTGCTGTTTGAATTCCACAATCTTGCACTGAAAATACTCGCCAATATTTGATGTTATGGGGAAGAAAATGACATCGAAAATTAACTGTGGTGAAATTCTATTTTTGATTTCGCTCCCTCCTCGTTCTGATTATGAGCCAAATTGCAGTTCCAAGGCCGTTCTTGCAACAAAGGTGCTGCATTGCTCAACCATTGTGCACTTCTGAGTTCCAGTCGCACTCTGGTCGCATTTTCCCTAAATGCTCGCCTCAGGCCTCAGGGCTGTGCTTTTTCCCACTTCTTGTATGAGCCTGTTCTGGTCAACTTATCTCATCACAGAGTCCGGAATTCTCCTCAGAACAAAAAGTGCAATCCATCTCAAAAGTTTAGTTCATCACAACTTTCAACAAAGACCTCATGAGATAAGGCTCCGATCTATTTGGAGGCGCAGGTACCAATCCCGCCGCTACCATTTGTATCAGTAATCCATCACTCAGACTCTTCGGACTAACAGACACAATGCATTTATTCTTCGCTGTGATTGAAAATGCAAACGGCTTGTCGTTTTTGCTTCTGTTGCATGGAAAAAAAGCTACCTGTTTGGGGATTTGCTCGATACGTCAGGGGCTGACACAGTTTGCGGAGAGTCTTCCTGCAGGCAAAACCTTCACTGAGAAATCAGGAGAGTGTCACGGGGAAAGATAATTGGATAACAATAGGGAAGGTGCCGTCCACGGGCGGTTTCGAAACAACAAGGTTTTAGTGAACAGCCGAGAGTACTCAGCCATTGCTCCAGAGTCTAACGCTTCCTACGAATTTGTCGAATCAGGGGTGGGGGCGAGGTCACCCGTTTCTGAGCCTTACTTTCTTTACCACACTGCCAAGAACCCTGATCAAAAATCGATCTATTTCAACAACAAAAAAGAAAAGCGATGAACAGCTGTGAAGCTAATGCTGCAGGAATATCAGCGGTGGAGGTGGGGGCGGTGGGCAGCGAGGCTGTGTTCTGTTTCTGAAAGGCCTGCTTCAACTGTCGTCTGCCATCTATCAAAATGCACGGATCATAAACCAAAAGGCCCTTATCATCATTTTGGGCAGAGAAATATCTTCGCATTTCAAAGCGTTGGCCTTA
>NC_063339.1:91909940-91918043 GCF_021869965.1 Rhincodon typus
GATTTGTATTTTGGCACCTTTGACAGGAAAACAACTCATGGCCCTTCACAGAGGCAGAATCTGACAAAATAAAATTTACACCAAAGGTCGAGAGGTGACCTGAAGCTTCATCAATGAGGTGTGGTTTTAAATGGGTGTTGAGGTAGAAATGGTGGGAGCGAACTCAGAGCATGGGCCAGAAACTCTACTTCAACATGAACACTAATGATAAAGCACATGGCTTATATTGATAGTCAACAACAAAATATGGTGCAATGACTTTAAGAAACACTTGTAGCACATCAACTAAATTGAGAGAAGCCCGACTCAAAATAATTTGTGCTTCCTTAGTCATATGTACACTGCTCCATGCACTGCAGACCATTTTACATCCCCAGTGTGGAATCAATGGATGGAAAACAGCCAACAATTATCCTCAAAGGTCTTGGGTGAGAGCAGTGGGAATAAAAACAATGACTTTTAATTATACTGTGTTGTTAACATGAGAGGGAATGTAAGGCACATCGCAGGAACATTCTGAAACAAAGTATGACATTGAGCTGCATAAAGAGATAATTCAAGCTTGGGGGTCAAAGGTAGGTTTTGAGGAGTGTCTTAAAGGAAGAAATTGAGGTAAAGAGGCAGAAATGTTTAAGGAGATAATTCAAGAACTTAGGGCCCAGCAACTGAAGGCACGGCCACTAATGATGGAGATTAGACAGTAGAACTAAGAACAGTCAACACTGCAACCCATGAGCCTTGATCCAATAAACACTTGAATAAAGGCAAAATACTGTGGATGCTGGAAATCTGAAACGAACTTAGAAAATGCTGGAGAAATTCAGCAAATCTGGCAGCATCTGTGGGGAGAGAGAAACAGTTAAAGTTTTGAGTCCAGTATGACTCTTCAGAACTGAAAGGTGTTGAAAAAAATGTTTTTATACTTTTGACGGATTCAGAGGGGGAGCAAGAAGGCAGATGGAATTGGGACCCAGTGCAAAAAACAAAAGGGTGTTAATAATGGAAAAAAGAATGATGTAAAATGGGTATAAATTAAGAATTAAAAGGGAGAGAGAAAATTAGTCCTCTGTCCTAAGTGCAAAGTAATCAAGACACCAAAACGACATGGCTCTGGGGAAAGTGTAGAACAAGATGTTTCTTTCCGCAAAAACAAGTAACAAAATCTTAACAGCAAGAATGGAATCAGTTTTATATTGATGTCTCTGACTTGTACGCATCCTGTATTCTGAATTACAGCCGATCTGCACCTCATCTGTTTGTACCCATCGCAGTTCCATGACTCTTGATTTCCTTGACCAACAAGGGCATTACTATTCTCAGGCTTGAAACTTCAATTGTTCCCCTCAACAATCACAGTCTTTCTGAAAGATTCCACAGTCCTTGATGTGGAAAAGTGTCCGATTTCACTCGGAGGAGGAAAAGCTCAAATTTTAAGATTATGTCACTTCACTATTGAATGTCCCAGATGAAAGAAATAAATTTTCCATACCAAGCCTGTCGAATCATAAAATAGTACAACACAGAGGAGGCCACTTGTCCCATCAAGCCTGTGCTGGCTATTTCAAAGAGCGTACAGATGAGTTCTACTTTCCTGGTCTTTCCCCATATCCCTCAAACCTTTTCTCCTTCTCCAATAACAGTCAAATTTGTTCGATGTGATTTTAAGCACTTGTATAAATTTTCCTCTTTTCCTTCTCTGCTCCAAGAAAACAAGCCAGCTTCTTCACTTTGTCCATGTCATTGTAATCCCTCAATCCAAATAAATCTTTTCCATGTCTTTTGCAAAACCTTCACCTCATTCCGAAAAAGTGGTGCCAAGAATTAGATGCAATTCTTCAAGTAGCTTGAATCCATTTAAATGCCTCAATCTTATTGGCACTCAGACTTCCCATATTGTCACCTAATTTTATCATCCTTACATTACATTTGTACTCCTGCAAAAAATTATGGTCTTGCTTGTATGAATTAATGTGGCTGACACTAGTTCTGCATCCCAGGAGAGTCAAATTATAAATGAAACAGCACTTCCACGTTATGAAATGAGCCAGTTATTAGCTTTTTGTTCATGGCATTTCAAGTGAGACATGACCTTTACTTGAGTACACTCCCTCTTTAAGCTTTTCAGAATTTGACAGTACCTTACTGAAAAGGGCCTTGGTCCCTTCACCTGGTTAAACACAAATACAAAAGGATAAACAACTTGACAGTCCATGTACTCTACTCACCGACATCTTCGTGTGTACAAAGTGGAAGCTTGAGTATGCGAGGGAAGTTGTGACAGTCTTGTGAAGAGAGAAGTGAGAGCAGAACTGTGCGCAAATGTGTATATATGGATCAGGCAAAGCGTGTTAATCATTGATCAAGTTCCCTATCAGTTTTAAGCCCACTTGTAAATGATTTATAACAGTAATACATTTACAAGAGATAACACAGTGTGGAGCTGGAGGGACACAGCAGGCCAGGCAGCGTCAGAGGAGCAGGAAAGTTGACGTTTTGGGTTTTAGTGACTGTTAGGTAGTGTGTAATGGCAGGCTGTAACAACAAGGCCTGGTGTGTAGGATAAGGGGCTAGGACATGGGAGAGTGACTGTCAGTCACTAACAGACCCCATTAACAGCTATTCACCCTCCGAGCCAGATTGTTATCAACTCCGAGATAGTAGGAACTGCAGATGCTGGAGAATCTAAGATAACAAGGTGTAGAGCTCGATGAACACAGCAGGCCAAGCAGCATCAGAGGAGCAGAAAGGCTGATGTTTTGGGCCCGAAGCGTCAGCCTTCCTGCTCCTCTGATGCTGCTTGACCTGCTGTGTTCATCCAGCTCTACACCTTGTTATCTCGTTATCAACTCCATTGTCTCTCCAATTGCTCTTCTCTCTCTCTGGACACTATCCTTTATCCTACTGTTCACTCCCTACCCCACCACCCTTCCTATTTTCTGTATATAAACCAGCATTTTCCCAGCTACCATCAGTTCTGAGGAAGGGCCACCAGACCTGAAACGTTGGCTCTGATTTTTTCTTCACAGATGCTGCCAGACCTGCTGAGCTTTTCCAGCAACTTCTGTTTTTGTTCCTGATTTACAGCATCCGCAGTTCTTTCGGTTTTTATGTTATAAAACTCAATTGGTTCACTAATGTCCTTTAGGGAAGAAAACCTGACATCATATTTGGTCTGGCCTACATGTAACTCCAGCCACACAGCAATGTGGTTGACTCTTAACCACCGTCTCAAATAGCTTAGCAAGCTAAGATCGAGAGCCATTAGGGATGGGCAATAAATGATGGCCTTGCCATTTAATGCCCATATCCCTTGAGCAAAACAAATGTACATCAGTGACTACAAGGTGCATTAGGATGTGCTGAAGATGAATGGTGCTATATAAATTCCAGTTCTCATTTACTGGTTAAGTAAGAATTGAAACACTGATGGGAAAGCTTAAACCTCACTAAAACTCAGTTTCCGCTGAACTACGTATAAACAGCAATACCAGAATTTAGTCCGTGGGCCCTTTGTTGATTATCACTAGGGACTGGCTTAATATTGAGCTATTAATTACTAATTACTTAGCATTCCTCTCTGGACTATTATCTCCTTAACGACTGTTTAAATGGAGACCTTGAGTATCATTGAAACATCCTGAAGTGCTTCACAGGAGTGATCCAGGGGCCTGAGTTCCAGAACTGAGTTCAAATCTCACTGGAGTTGATTAAATTTAGATTTAATGAAATAAATTCAGAATTGAAGTAAATTTCAGATTTGTGGTGACCATGAAACAAGTAGATTTTTGTAAAAAAACTCCCCCTGGTTCACTTTTGATGTCTTTCAAGGGAGGGTATCTGTTGATCTTAGCTGGCCAGTCCTACCTGTAACACCAAGAGCCTTAAGGACATTTAAATGCCTTCTGCAATGGCCTGGTTAGTCACTCAGTTTCATTAACCTATTACAGGGAGCCTGTACCTACACCACATGGACTGCATGCCTTTTTTGAGGGCAATTAGGGATTGACAACAAATACCTGGCATGTTGGTGCTACTCACATCCCTTCAATGAATAAAGATGAAACATTAAGACAGGTTAGTCCAAGGGATTGTTTTTAAGGAGGGCAACAAGAGATGTTTTATGGAGCAAATTCTCGAGTTTAAGCCCTAACAGCCGAAGGTGTGGCCACCAGTGGGAAGACACGAGCTGATTTTCCTTTACATAAGAACATAAAAACATAAGAGCAGATATAGGCTATTTGGCCCTTTGAGCCTGCTCTGCCATTCTGTAAGATCATGGTTGATGTGATTGCGGCCTCAACTCCACTTTCTTGCCTGTTCCCACAACCCTGGAGCCTCTTGTCAATCAAAAATCGATCCAACTCAGCACTAGATTCAACAGCTTTGAATATCTTCAATGACCAGCCTTCAGTGCTTTCTGGGGCAGAGAATTCCAAATACCAATGATCCTCTGAAACAAAATTCCTCCTCACCTCTGACCTAAATGGGAAAACCCTTATTTTGAAACTCTCTCACCTAGTTCTAGACTGCCCCACAAAGGAAAACATCGCTTCACATCTCCCCTGTCGAGACCTCTCAGAATCTTTTATGTTTCAATACGATCACCTCTGATTCTTCTAAATTACAATGAACATAGATCCACCATGGGGCATCATGTCAGTTAAAATACCTTTTCAGCTGGCATTCCTGTGAATTATTCATAAACAGTAAGTGATGAGTTGAAACACAATCCCTTGTAGATATTTTCTTAACAGCCTGTTCAGGCATGACATGCCACCTCTGGAGCAGGTGGTATTTGAACCCAGGTCTCCTGGCTTAGGGATGGGGATATGAACCACAACGCAACAACAGCTCTCTCAACCTCTGGTAGACTTTCTGTCACTCACACTTATTTTCAGCCTGAACACACACCTCCCTTTTAATCCTTGTCCCATCAGCCCTTGCACAAAGGGCTGTTACATCTTTGTCTTCTCTCCAGTTCTGATGAAAGGTCACAGACCTGAAACAGACCCATTTTCTCTTTCTATACAATGCTCGCTGACCTGTTGTCTTTTCCCAGCATTTGCTGTACCCATCCATATTTTTGGGTTTGATGAGTTAAACATGGAGTGCCAGCACCACCTGGAGTCCTAATGAAGTAACTGCAGGAGAGGATCCCAAGCTTAAATATAAGAGCTGTGAGTACTGAATATTTGAAACAAAAACAGAAGTTGTGGAGAAACTCACTAGGTCTGGCAGCATCTGCGGAGACAGAAACAAAGTTAACGATTTGAACCCGGTGACCCAGATGCTGCCAGACCTGGTGAACTTTTCCAACAATTTCTGTTATTGTTCCTGCTTTAAATATTCCTGATTATCAACATCACTGTCATAGGAAAACCACTCCTTTGTATTTCTCCATTTTATTCTCAGATTCCACCAAGTCACTCATACATGCCATTTTCAAAAAATCAATACCTGATTTCCAGCACCAAGGCAATGTATGTTGTGGGTGGTGTTGAATATGTTGACTATGGCATGGATCAGAGCAAGTGGCTTAATTTACCGTTACAATACGGCAAATAACACACCTTGGGTCAACTTACCTTGAATAATTTTGCAAAAGGTGGAATGATGGAACTCACAACAACTCAAAATAGGATCCACATACATTCGTGGGCCCGAAACCCCTCTAATTCGAACAAATCCACACAAATGCGGGATGTATTAGTGCTAAATCAAACTCAACTCAGTGATGGGGGAAGGAGGAGGGGTGGGGGGAAGAGGAATGAAGAGCATTTGTGAGGTGTAAAATGGATCTACTTCAGACTGGGATTCAACTCCTTACCTTCTGATCGGATGAAAAATACTCAAGTTAGAGAGCTCTGGTGAGAGAATGGCTGCTCCCATTCCTCATTAGCTTTGGAAAGCTCAGTTTAGATACCACTTCATTCATGCCTACACTATAGTTGTGAAAACAAAAACACTACAATCTGCCATTCCCAGTAATCCATCTTGCAACCTTGTTTTGATCTAATTGTGTATAATGTGTTCTTAACTATGTGTGATATATATGTTTTAATAACGGGTTTGATTGTGATGTTGGCGATGACTATTGTCATGTGAATACAACCATTATCCTGTAAACAAACCAAAACAAGTCTATATTTAAATCTTTTACCTTGTGCATTTATTACTCCATCTATAATAAAGCTTTTATTCTTTCTTTTCTGTGTGTTAGTGCTTCTTTTTCCTTATTTTTCCCCAAAGATTCCACCTTAGAAAACAATATTCACCCTTCGTTCTTGGTTCTATCAGAGAAATCCAGTTGCTTGTGCCATTCTGCCACTCATAGAGTATAGAACAGTACAGAACAGGTGGAGATGCTCAAGAGTGCCAAGTTCCTGGGAGTGATGATCACCAACAATCTGTCCTGGTCCACCCACGTTGAGGTGTTGGTCAAGAAAGCACAACAACGTCTTTACTTCCTCAGGAGGCTACGGAAATTTGGCATATCCCCAATGACTCTTACCAAGTTTTATAGATGCACCATAGAAAGCATTCTATCTGGATGCATCACAGTGTGGTATAGCAACTGCTCCTCCCAAGTCTGCAAGAAACTTAGAGTCATGTACGCAGCCCAGTCCATCATACAAACCAGCCTTCCATCCGTTAACTCCATCTATACTTTCCGTTGCCTCGGGAAAACAACCAACATAATCAAAGGCCCCTTCCACCCGGTTATACTCTCTTCCAATCTCTTCCATCTGACAGAAGATATAAAAGTTTGAATACACGAACGAATAGTCAAGAACAGCTTCTTCCCCACAATTATCAGACTTTTGAATGGATCTCTCAAATATTAATTCTGATCTCTCACTCTCTCTACACCTTCTCTGTGGCTGTAACACTGTATTCTGCACTCTGTTCTGCTACCTTGATGCATTTTGATACTTTCTGCCTGTACAGCACGCAAACCAACACTTCTCACTGTATCTTGCTACATGTGACAACAGTAAACCAATCAATCAATCGTAAGAACAGGCCCTTCAACCGACCATGTCTCAACTGATCATATCATTCTAAACTATCTGCCTGTACATGGTCTGCATCCCCCTATTCCCAGCTTGTTCATGTGTCTGTCTAAAATGGCTTTTAAACATTGTTATCATATCTGCATCTACCATCTCCCCTGTCAGTGCGTTTCCAGATATTTCCCACCCCCTTCTGTTTAAAGAACTTGCCTCACACATCCCCTTCAAACATTCCCCCATTCATCTTAAATCCATGACCTGTAGTGTTTGACATTTCCACCCTGGGGAAGAAAGACCCCCAACTATCCACCCTTTCCATGCCTCTCATAATTTTATACACTTCTATCAGGTCATCCCGCATCCCCCAAAGCCCTAGCAAAAACAATCCAAGTTTGTCCAACTTCTCCTTATAGCTCATACACTGCAATCCAGCCACCATGCTGGTAAACCTCTTTTGCACTCTATCCACATTCCTTCTTATAGTGTGGGGACCAGAACTGTGCACAATATTCCAACTGTGTCATTTAAGTTTTATACATGATGAACCCCCTTTTATACTCAGTGTCCCACTGAAGAAGTCAAGCATGCTGTACACCTTTTTTTATCAAGGTCAGAAAAGACACAACACTAGGTTACAGTCCAACAGGTTTATTTGAAAACACAAGCTTTTGCAGCCTCACTCCTTATTCAGGTGTTAATTGTACTGTCACTTTCAGGGAGCTATAGACTTGCATCCCATGATTCTTCTGTATATCAATTCAAAATGATAGGGGCCTGGGGAGTGTTGTCGAACAGAGAGACCCATGTGTTCGGGTACAGAGTTGCTTGAAAGTGGCACCACAGGTAGGCAGGTGAAGATGGCATTTGGCACGCTTGCCTGTGTTGGTCAGAGGATTGCGTATGGAGGTTGGAATGTCATGCTGCGGTGACACAGGACATTCGTGGGGCCACTTTTGGATAGTACTGCACATTGTTCGCCCTGCTGTAGGAAAGATGTTATTAAATTGGAAAGGGCGCAAAAACAATTAATGCGGATGTTACCGGGACTGGAGGGTTTGAGTTACAAAGACAGGCTGGGCCTTTTTCCTGG
>NC_063339.1:91918143-91922567 GCF_021869965.1 Rhincodon typus
GATTTGTATTTTGGCACCTTTGACAGGAAAACAACTCATGGCCCTTCACAGAGGCAGAATCTGACAAAATAAAATTTACACCAAAGGTCGAGAGGTGACCTGAAGCTTCATCAATGAGGTGTGGTTTTAAATGGGTGTTGAGGTAGAAATGGTGGGAGCGAACTCAGAGCATGGGCCAGAAACTCTACTTCAACATGAACACTAATGATAAAGCACATGGCTTATATTGATAGTCAACAACAAAATATGGTGCAATGACTTTAAGAAACACTTGTAGCACATCAACTAAATTGAGAGAAGCCCGACTCAAAATAATTTGTGCTTCCTTAGTCATATGTACACTGCTCCATGCACTGCAGACCATTTTACATCCCCAGTGTGGAATCAATGGATGGAAAACAGCCAACAATTATCCTCAAAGGTCTTGGGTGAGAGCAGTGGGAATAAAAACAATGACTTTTAATTATACTGTGTTGTTAACATGAGAGGGAATGTAAGGCACATCGCAGGAACATTCTGAAACAAAGTATGACATTGAGCTGCATAAAGAGATAATTCAAGCTTGGGGGTCAAAGGTAGGTTTTGAGGAGTGTCTTAAAGGAAGAAATTGAGGTAAAGAGGCAGAAATGTTTAAGGAGATAATTCAAGAACTTAGGGCCCAGCAACTGAAGGCACGGCCACTAATGATGGAGATTAGACAGTAGAACTAAGAACAGTCAACACTGCAACCCATGAGCCTTGATCCAATAAACACTTGAATAAAGGCAAAATACTGTGGATGCTGGAAATCTGAAACGAACTTAGAAAATGCTGGAGAAATTCAGCAAATCTGGCAGCATCTGTGGGGAGAGAGAAACAGTTAAAGTTTTGAGTCCAGTATGACTCTTCAGAACTGAAAGGTGTTGAAAAAAATGTTTTTATACTTTTGACGGATTCAGAGGGGGAGCAAGAAGGCAGATGGAATTGGGACCCAGTGCAAAAAACAAAAGGGTGTTAATAATGGAAAAAAGAATGATGTAAAATGGGTATAAATTAAGAATTAAAAGGGAGAGAGAAAATTAGTCCTCTGTCCTAAGTGCAAAGTAATCAAGACACCAAAACGACATGGCTCTGGGGAAAGTGTAGAACAAGATGTTTCTTTCCGCAAAAACAAGTAACAAAATCTTAACAGCAAGAATGGAATCAGTTTTATATTGATGTCTCTGACTTGTACGCATCCTGTATTCTGAATTACAGCCGATCTGCACCTCATCTGTTTGTACCCATCGCAGTTCCATGACTCTTGATTTCCTTGACCAACAAGGGCATTACTATTCTCAGGCTTGAAACTTCAATTGTTCCCCTCAACAATCACAGTCTTTCTGAAAGATTCCACAGTCCTTGATGTGGAAAAGTGTCCGATTTCACTCGGAGGAGGAAAAGCTCAAATTTTAAGATTATGTCACTTCACTATTGAATGTCCCAGATGAAAGAAATAAATTTTCCATACCAAGCCTGTCGAATCATAAAATAGTACAACACAGAGGAGGCCACTTGTCCCATCAAGCCTGTGCTGGCTATTTCAAAGAGCGTACAGATGAGTTCTACTTTCCTGGTCTTTCCCCATATCCCTCAAACCTTTTCTCCTTCTCCAATAACAGTCAAATTTGTTCGATGTGATTTTAAGCACTTGTATAAATTTTCCTCTTTTCCTTCTCTGCTCCAAGAAAACAAGCCAGCTTCTTCACTTTGTCCATGTCATTGTAATCCCTCAATCCAAATAAATCTTTTCCATGTCTTTTGCAAAACCTTCACCTCATTCCGAAAAAGTGGTGCCAAGAATTAGATGCAATTCTTCAAGTAGCTTGAATCCATTTAAATGCCTCAATCTTATTGGCACTCAGACTTCCCATATTGTCACCTAATTTTATCATCCTTACATTACATTTGTACTCCTGCAAAAAATTAGGGTCTTGCTTGTATGAATTAATGTGGCTGACGCTAGTTCTGCATCCCAGGAGAGTCAAATTATAAATGAAACAGCACTTCCACGTTATGAAATGAGCCAGTTATTAGCTTTTTGTTCATGGCATTTCAAGTGAGACATGACCTTTACTTGAGTACACTCCCTCTTTAAGCTTTTCAGAATTTGACAGTACCTTACTGAAAAGGGCCTTGGTCCCTTCACCTGGTTAAACACAAATACAAAAGGATAAACAACTTGACAGTCCATGTACTCTACTCACCGACATCTTCGTGTGTACAAAGTGGAAGCTTGAGTATGCGAGGGAAGTTGTGACAGTCTTGTGAAGAGAGAAGTGAGAGCAGAACTGTGCGCAAATGTGTATATATGGATCAGGCAAAGCGTGTTAATCATTGATCAAGTTCCCTATCAGTTTTAAGCCCACTTGTAAATGATTTATAACAGTAATACATTTACAAGAGATAACACAGTGTGGAGCTGGAGGGACACAGCAGGCCAGGCAGCGTCAGAGGAGCAGGAAAGTTGACGTTTTGGGTTTTAGTGACTGTTAGGTAGTGTGTAATGGCAGGCTGTAACAACAAGGCCTGGTGTGTAGGATAAGGGGCTAGGACATGGGAGAGTGACTGTCAGTCACTAACAGACCCCATTAACAGCTATTCACCCTCCGAGCCAGATTGTTATCAACTCCGAGATAGTAGGAACTGCAGATGCTGGAGAATCTAAGATAACAAGGTGTAGAGCTCGATGAACACAGCAGGCCAAGCAGCATCAGAGGAGCAGAAAGGCTGATGTTTTGGGCCCGAAGCGTCAGCCTTCCTGCTCCTCTGATGCTGCTTGACCTGCTGTGTTCATCCAGCTCTACACCTTGTTATCTCGTTATCAACTCCATTGTCTCTCCAATTGCTCTTCTCTCTCTCTGGACACTATCCTTTATCCTACTGTTCACTCCCTACCCCACCACCCTTCCTATTTTCTGTATATAAACCAGCATTTTCCCAGCTACCATCAGTTCTGAGGAAGGGCCACCAGACCTGAAACGTTGGCTCTGATTTTTTCTTCACAGATGCTGCCAGACCTGCTGAGCTTTTCCAGCAACTTCTGTTTTTGTTCCTGATTTACAGCATCCGCAGTTCTTTCGGTTTTTATGTTATAAAACTCAATTGGTTCACTAATGTCCTTTAGGGAAGAAAACCTGACATCATATTTGGTCTGGCCTACATGTAACTCCAGCCACACAGCAATGTGGTTGACTCTTAACCACCGTCTCAAATAGCTTAGCAAGCTAAGATCGAGAGCCATTAGGGATGGGCAATAAATGATGGCCTTGCCATTTAATGCCCATATCCCTTGAGCAAAACAAATGTACATCAGTGACTACAAGGTGCATTAGGATGTGCTGAAGATGAATGGTGCTATATAAATTCCAGTTCTCATTTACTGGTTAAGTAAGAATTGAAACACTGATGGGAAAGCTTAAACCTCACTAAAACTCAGTTTCCGCTGAACTACGTATAAACAGCAATACCAGAATTTAGTCCGTGGGCCCTTTGTTGATTATCACTAGGGACTGGCTTAATATTGAGCTATTAATTACTAATTACTTAGCATTCCTCTCTGGACTATTATCTCCTTAACGACTGTTTAAATGGAGACCTTGAGTATCATTGAAACATCCTGAAGTGCTTCACAGGAGTGATCCAGGGGCCTGAGTTCCAGAACTGAGTTCAAATCTCACTGGAGTTGATTAAATTTAGATTTAATGAAATAAATTCAGAATTGAAGTAAATTTCAGATTTGTGGTGACCATGAAACAAGTAGATTTTTGTAAAAAAACTCCCCCTGGTTCACTTTTGATGTCTTTCAAGGGAGGGTATCTGTTGATCTTAGCTGGCCAGTCCTACCTGTAACACCAAGAGCCTTAAGGACATTTAAATGCCTTCTGCAATGGCCTGGTTAGTCACTCAGTTTCATTAACCTATTACAGGGAGCCTGTACCTACACCACATGGACTGCATGCCTTTTTTGAGGGCAATTAGGGATTGACAACAAATACCTGGCATGTTGGTGCTACTCACATCCCTTCAATGAATAAAGATGAAACATTAAGACAGGTTAGTCCAAGGGATTGTTTTTAAGGAGGGCAACAAGAGATGTTTTATGGAGCAAATTCTCGAGTTTAAGCCCTAACAGCCGAAGGTGTGGCCACCAGTGGGAAGACACGAGCTGATTTTCCTTTACATAAGAACATAAAAACATAAGAGCAGATATAGGCTATTTGGCCCTTTGAGCCTGCTCTGCCATTCTGTAAGATCATGGTTGATGTGATTGCGGCCTCAACTCCACTTTCTTGCCTGTTCCCACAACCCTGGAGCCTCTTGTCAATCAAAAATCGATCCAACTCAGCACTAGATTCAACAGCTTTGAATATCTTCAATGACCAGCCTTCAGTGCTTTCTGGGGC
>NC_063339.1:91923067-91944998 GCF_021869965.1 Rhincodon typus
TGGTAAAGAAAGTAAGGCTCAGAAACGGGTGACCTCGCCCCCACCCCTGATTCGACAAATACGTAGGAAGCGTTAGACTCTGAAGCAATGGCTGAGTACTCTCGGCTGTTCACTAAAACCTTGTTGTTTCGAAACCGCCCGTGGATGGCGCCCTCCCAATTGTTATCCAATTACCTTTCCCCGTGACACTCTCCTGATTTCTCAGTGAAGGCTTTGCCTGCAGGAAGACTCTCCCCAAGCTGTGTCAGCCCCTGACGTACCGAGCAAATCCCCAAACAGGTAGTTTTTTTTAACGTGTAACAGAAGCAAAAACGACAAGCCGTTTGCATTTTCCGTCACAGCGAAGAATAAATGCACCGTGTCTGTTAGACAGTCCGAAGAGTCTGAGTGATGAACTACTAATACTAACGGTAGCTGTGGGATTCGTACCTGCGCCTCCAAACAGATTGCAGTCTTAGCTCATAAGGACTTTGTTGAAAGTTGTGACGAACTAAACTTTTGAGAGAGATTACACTTTTTGTTCTGCGGAGAATTCTGGGCTCTGTGGTGAGATAAATTGACCAGAACAAACTTATACGTGAAGTAGGAAAAAGCACAGCCTGAGCCCTGAGGCGAGCATTCAGGGAAAATGCGACCGGAACTCAGAAGTGCACAGCGCAATGACTTAGCAATCCAGCGCCTTTGTGGCAATAACAGTCTTGGAACTGCAATTCGGCTCATAATCAGAACCAGGAAGGAGCGAAATCAAAAATAGTGTGTCACCACGTTTAATTTTCCATGTCGTTTTCTTCCCTATAACATCAAATATTGACAAGTATATTCAGTGTAAGATTGTGGAATTCAAACAGCAGCGACATAACAAAATCCAACGACTCACTGACAAGTGGGGAGAACACATCTTGCTGAGATAATAACGCAGCAGTTCTGTATTGAACCGAAAACCTCTTTGCGTGTGAGGAGAACATGACAACCACAACACTGCAGAGACTCAGTAGGGCGTCTGGCGTCTAGGAGCTTCTGCGTGGTCACTCGTCATGCACTGCAGTGCTCAAAAGACAACGCATTTTCGTTCGGGCAATTTAAACAGCAATCATCCATGCAACATCCTCAGCCCAACAAAACACCAACAGTAGAATTCGAACCCACGTCTCCGTAGAGATTAGACCCTTAATATTATGCCTTAGACCGCTCGACCACGCTACCCACAGGCTGTGATCGGTAGTTATGACTTTCTTTTTGCAACACAATACAAACAAAGGGGCTCAGAAAAGTCTCAAGGATCTCCAATCTCCAATCCTCCTCTCCATTCGAGGGAACGATATATGCAGCAACAACATGAATAGTTCTTCAATCAAAACAGAAATTAACGGCAAGCTGAGCGTATATTTTGAAACAAAGTAAGAAACAAATGCAGTGTGCCTGTCAAAATGTGTTTTCGTTGACATTTCCATAAAGAAAATGTGATATGCACGACTTTTCTGGAATTTAGATTTTCGTAAAGAACATGATTCGGCACACTGTTCCAAACACAAGAACTTTCCAGCGTAAGTGTAACGTGATCAGCACTAGACTGAAGGGAAATTGCACAAAGCTGAGTGAGCCGGGTACGAGATGATAAGGTGTATCATACTTACAGGTACTGTGCTTGTATTGCAAAATAATCATCTGCAAAAAAAAAGTCTATCTGAAAAGAATAAGCAAATTAAAATCCGAGAACTGCAGATCACTTTGCAAGGATGTTCTAACGTTGGTACAGGTATGAGCTGTCTTATCTCAGTTCCTTTCACTTTCCTTATCTTTCTCCTGAGCGGTGCTTTTTTTCTGACGAAGCCTTCCGCGCTTTGACAAGAGTATATCTCGCATGGCTTTCCACTAAGTTGAAAACCTGTGTGGAAAATGAAGGAAAGCGACTCATTAATATGCACTAGATTCCATCGTGCTTATTTAGAGATCCACAGAAGGCAGTTTCTACACATGTTGTAAGAACCCACAAGGGTATCAGTGATGTCAATGAGGTGCTAACTGTACGTGATCGAGTTTTTTTTTCTACCTGTGAAAACCTCTGGACCCTGAGTCACCCTCCTGTCTCTTTGAGAAAGGAGGTTTTATTTTCACTACAGTTGCATGGTCCTGGCATTCCTCTGCCTCTTGTTTATTTTTCCACCACCTCTGTGATATACAGAGAAAAACAATACAATGTGTTCAGTAGACTGTCTGTCATTTCCTCAATTTTATGTACAATACGGCTTGGATCCATTTTTCGGAGTGCGCCTTAATGTTCTTGACTATATGAGAGTGCGAGTGAAAAGGTTCATCTGCGTCTGTTAATCTATTCATTTTTGTTGTTGATTAAATTATCACCTTATAAGTCCAGCACTTCCAATTGGAAAGATAGCTCTCTGCTCAAAAGGATGATTGGGTCCTTCTGGTTTATGATTCGTGCATTTTGATATATGGCAGGTAACAGCTGAAGTAGACCATTTTCGGAGATTGTTGTGAGATTACATGAAACAGAGAGTGTAAATCAGGAATCGGTTATCCATTGTGACACCAGTAAATCACACTTCGGCTGGGCTTTGAACCAATGCACACTACATAAATGAAAAAGGGAAAGCCAGCTGCGGTCTTCCAAAAGGTGACGGTCTGTTTGAGTACAATTCTGTTGACATTCAGATTCAGGGGAGAGAGAAATACAACAACGTTTCACATAGCAATTAGTTCAAATTGACTTCTTTTTAGATTCAATGTAAGACCTTTTTCGATGACAACAGGAATAAGATAATGCTGTCTGTTCATTCTCATCAGCAAGCAGGCGCGGGACGATTCACCCAGATAAGGAAGGCAGTCTGCTGTTTCTGCCCAATATCAATGCGTGAACCTTTCCCGTGGTCAGGAAACGTGATAACCACTCCACTACACTTTGCAGCCGTTCATCGTTTTACATTTTTTGTTGAAATAGATCGATTTTTAGTCGGGATTGTTGGCTGTATCGAAAAGAGAAAAGCTCACAGAAAGCAGCTGACACACATTTTTACATCATAGAACAGTACAGCACAGTACAGGCCCTTCGGCCCACGATGTTGTGCCAAACTTTTGCCCTGAACCTAGGGTCTATCTAAACTCCACCCTTACCTTATACTATCATCCATATGCCTATCAATAGCCACTTAAATGCCCCTAATGAGGCCGACTCCACTACCCTCTCCGGCAATGCATTCCACGCCCCTACCACTGACGTCTCCCCTACATCTGCCTCCAATCACTTTAAAATTATGTCCCCTCGTAATAGCTATCTCCACCCATGGAAAAAGTCTCTGGCTCTCCAATCTATCTATACCTCTGATCATTTTGTACACCTCTATCAAGTCACCTCTCATCCTTCGTCGCTCTAAAGAGAAAAGCCCTAGCACTCTCAACCTTTCCTCGTAAGACCTTCCCTCCATTCCAGGCAACATTCTGGTAAATCTCCTCTACACCTTTTCCAATGCTTCCACATCTTTCCTGTAACCAGGCGACCAGAACTGGACACAACACTCCAGATGTGGCCGAACCAGGCTTTTGTATAGCTGGAACATAACTTCACGGCTTTTGAACTCAATCCGTCCATTAATGAAAGCTAACACACCATACATTTTCTTAACAAGCTCTATCCACCTGGGTGGCAGCTGTCAGGGAACTGTGGACATGAACCCCAAGATCCCTCTGCTCCTCCACACTGCCAAGAATCTTTCCGTTAACCCTGCATTCTGCTTTCAAATTTGTCCTTCCAAAATGAATCACCTCACACCTTTCAGAGAAAAGAAATTCCGTGAGAGTGTGGAAGATAGGAGGGATTTAACAAAAAAAGGAGGGTGCTGAAAGGTAGAAGGTGAAGTGAATGCAACAAGTAAAAAAGAAACAGAAGTTCTGAAGAAAGCTCACTGCACCTGAAAATGTTAACTTTGCTCTCTCTCCACACATTTTGCTCAACCTTCTGAGATTTTGCAGCAATTTCTGTTTTTGTTGAACATAAGGAGTTTGCTCCTTTGAACGTCTTGTCATTTATTTTACATGCGGCTGCACCGACAAACTGATGTTTGGGACTTCCAGTGAAGTGGAAACCGTTTTCATTCTAAAACAGGAAGCCAGTATCTGAATCAAAGCAGCAGAGAAACTATGCTTCAGGCATAGCTGAAGCTGTTGGTTTCACTGGTAACGTTGGAGGAATGAAGAGTGGGGTTTTGCCTCAGAAAGTGAAGTTATATGAAACAATAACACCCAGTGTGGGACTTGAACCCATGACCCTGATATTAAGGGTTTTATGCTCTACCGACTGAGCTAGCCAGGCTCAGCCAACTATTCCTTATTTTCCCAGTTCACACTGAGCCGAATCCCCTGCAACCTAATTTCAAGGTGCCAAAGATGAACAACCTCGAAAATCCCACGTTTCCAGTTCATTCCTCTCAATCACAAATAACATCCTTTACTCCTTCCATTTTTCAGCTGTTACTCCTTCACACCGTTATAATTCATTTTCAGCGCTTACTCCGAGATTTAACATTCAAAATTCATATTTCAAGATCGGTGCCCTCATCCTTTAGTTGCCCATGTGACTGTCAGTCACTCTGAGAGACGGTGAATCTGTTTCAATAAACTCAGTCATTTCACATTACAGACTGTGAAATGCGTATCTGTCTGCCTAGTCTCACTCAATACTTTCAGCACTTTGTTTGCTCAGTACTTCAGCAACTTTTGCAGCTTCGCATTTGGGGACTGGATTTTCAGAGTTCGGTTGAAAAGATTCAAAGGTCAAGAAGAATTTTCTGCAGCTGTTGTGAAATGTAAAAGGATTTTCGCCATTTTCCACACGGGAAGAGCCGTTCACAAGGAACAGGTTTCCATTAGTTGTATCAGTTGAGATTTCCCAGAGAAAGTTCCACTCACTTGGAGATTGTGTCAATGCTGCTGTGAGGTTTACTGAGCGGGGTGTCATCTCCCTGTGTTTTCTTGAACCTGTGGTCAGTGCATGGGGAAGATTGGCTCTGGTTGTAGGATATTGCCTCCCAGGGATGGGCAGCAAGTGGCTGATTGAAGCTGCAGTGGCCAATTTCTGCCGACAGCAGAGGATTGGAGTATGTGGGGTCAAATCCTGCTGCTTGTCCCTGTTTCACTCCATACAGAGGTGGGGAGGAAAGAAACATTGATTAGTTTGTTTGATTCCAAACCCTCCATCGACTTCTATGGATTAAATGCAGGTACAGAGCCGATTTAATAGTTTGATCATTATTTTGAGAATAACTGCATGAAAAGCTCTATATTTGGGGTCTGACTGGATAATAGTGGAGCTGACAAAGTTTAGAAGCTATCTCTTGAAGGCACAATCCCGAATGACAATCTTCTGCGTCACCGGAAACATCAGTCAATGGGCAATAAAACGGAAGAGGCTGCGTTTCTGGATAGCCTCCAAACACGAATCTTGCTCTCAATAACCCAAAACCGTAACCATTTGCATCACAGCAACTGCTAAGATTAGACTCTGCAAAAGCCCGTAATGCAGAGAGTAGGCTTGTTGCGCAGCTGGGGGTCTCTCAGTTTTCAGAACCTATCTCCAGCTTATGTGTGATATTTACATGTGGGAGAGTTGTGGCGTTAACATGGACATGGGCAACAATGGTAATATTCACAGCGTGAACACCCAGCAAAGATAACCACCATCTCTGCTTCACTTCAATGGTCCCTGCTTTGTAAGGCGGTGCATTTTAGCGGCAAAGAAAACAGATTTGTCATCCGGAGTCTGATTCAATGTCTCCACTTCCAATGCTGGATTCGTCATGAAGTTCCTTTCCGCTGTTCCACAAGCACTTCTGCTTCTCCTTTTCTTCTATTCTCATCCTTTCATTCCCAGTTTGGTAGGAATAACGAGGAGAGGCAGGATAAACTGCACACTTAGTGGGGAATGTTGTCGTGATGGCACAGACACCACGAGCTGATCACCCTCATTCTCTGCTGTCAACATTCATTCATTTTACGCTAACAGTAAAGACATGGCTACAATCCTATAATTTGTTGTTTTTCTGGTGGTTTAGGATCTCTATTTAGAATTCTGAAGATTCTCAATCTTTTGAGAGAAGGACTGTCTCCTTATCTCTGTCATAGGTGACAGACACACCATCCAGGGAATGTGAGCCCAGTACCAGACACTCTACTGTCAAACTGTCTCTGAATTTCAGACTTTTCAAAGAGTAGAAATAGGAAATAGGGTATATGGACAGACGGAGAGTCCGCAAATGTGATAGGGGGTGAGGTAGATACACAGAGACAAATAGAGACACGTATTGTGGTAGACACTGAAAGGACCAGTTCTCCATTCGACCTGGCTGCTATCTGACAGATGCGTCTGCTGAGGACAGATTGGTGAGGATGAGGTCAAGCATGTTTTATTTCTTCTTTGTTCTCTCACCACCTGCATGATCAGTCGAACAACTATGTCCTTTAAGACCCGACCAACTGCTGCTGAGCCACTCTGGATGATGGACATTGAAATCGCCAGGACAGAGTTCATTCCGCGCTTTTACCAGCCTCAGAGTTCTGTCCAGGTACTGTTCAACATGAAGGACTGCTGATTCATCAACCAAGTGAGAACAGTACACAGTAATCAGCAGGGGTTTTCCTTGTCCGTGTTAAACCAGTGGCCCTGAGATTTAATGTGATCGAGAGTCCATGTTGAGTGCTCCAAATCAACTTCCTCCCGATTGTGTCGCAATGTACCGCCACCTTTGCTGGGCCTATCATGAAGGTGAAACAGGACATATCCAGGGATGGTGATGGTGAATCTGGGACATTGTAAGATATGATTCTGTGAGTTTTGGAATGATTGCAATTTTACAAGAATAACAACTGTCCTTTGTCAGTTTCCCTCTGACACAGTAAAGCTTGTAACATTCATTGTGGAGACACGGAAACAGTTTAATCCCATCCCTTGCAGAGAAATCCGTGCCACCGGGAACCGGCTGTCCTGAACCCTGGGCCATCTCCCTTCAAACCTTTTAACTCCTTGTCTGTTCCCAAATATCTGATTGCGCTGCAGTGGAGATTCAATTTGAATTCTTGATCTTTTCAAAGAATCCTGATTATTTCAATGTCTCAGGTCAGGTAACAACACCGTCAACATCAAAGTCAATGTTCCAGTGTCTTAAAGAAGAGAAATTTCTAAAGAAGGTTCCAGACCCGAAACATCAGCTTTCCTGCTCCTCTGATGCTGCCTGGCCTGTTGTGTTCCTCCAGCTCCACACCTTGTTATTAAAGAAGGGAAAAATGCCTTGACTGGCTCTGCTCAATTAGATCGTTCACCCTTCACTCCACCCTAAGTCTGCTTCACAAAGAGCTTTGAAAGATTCAAGAAGCTGAAGACTGGGTTTTCTGTTTTGTTTCCTTTCCAAGTTTCCAACGACCAACTGACAATTTTAGTGCTGTTTATAATGTTGGGGATGGGCAGCAGTAAGCTTGGGCAGTTTGTTTGAGCTAATAGTGAGAAATTATTTCCACTGAACAAAGTGAGTAAACAGAGCACTTGGATTTAAGGAAGACATATTTGTATTCAGATAGCGCTTTCCCAAAGCAGCGACGAAGCCCGTTTGTCCATTGGCAGGCGCTCTTTATAACTTGAGGAGAGATTTGATGAATTGAATTTGGGTTGAGGGGCCCAGCATCCGTTCACAAGTCAGGGTTTACTGGGATATTAGACATTAGAATAAACATGGAGAGCGTTTACTTGGATATGAAGACATCATAAAAGACACCGACTGGTTTACTGGGATATGAGGACATTAGGAAGGACACAGACAGGGTTTGCTGGGTTTCAGAAACACAATAAACTATCTCAACTGTTTCCTGCTATCTGCAATTGAATCAGTTTCTTAGATTGATGTTATTGTCACACAGACCAAGGTTGTCAATGCTGAAAATACGTGCTAGTCAAGACTGTCTGCTCTCACACATCCCACTTCTCTCCAGGACCTGTCAAGATGATGGCCTGGATTGCCTTGTCCTGTTCTCTGTCACTCTGAGATTATTTGAATAGTAAAATCTATTCTCTGAGCTGAGAACAATGTGCTGAAGTCTATACACATCAGGTGCAGTGTGTCTGAGAGACAGGACTCCCTTCAGTAACACCCCACGCTGAATCAGACAGCTGCAACCTCCCTGTGACATCGAGAAGGACACAGATATTGCGAGAGATTCTCTTTTTCCCAGCAACTCTGCATTTTTCGCACTGTCTCGGATGCAGTAATCTGGACAAGGTTCCCAACAGATTGTTATTTTCTGTGCATGCACGATCTCCCTTTTGCACAGTCTTCCACACTTTCCATACCTCCCACTCCCAATACACCCCTCCCCTGTCTTGCAAGTCCGTGTTTGACAGGGAGCTGAAGAGCGCATTCATGCTGTTCTCCTCCAGCACGGCCTGCCAGTGGAAGATTGTTTACTCTAGCCGCCAATGGAGAGAGCGTGGTCTCGGAGGAAGGGAGCTTACAGACCCTCGTGGGAGCAAGGTTAAAGAATGGGAAGAAGCTGTTATTAAAACTCAGTGCTGCTTTCGTGTTAACGGTTCTGCGTTGTTGCTGTTTCATTGATCTAGGGGTATGATTCCTGTTTCACGTGGATGGAGTAAATAGGAACAGCTCTGCACTTTGTATCGCCGGGCGATCATCTATCTCGCATCCATTCTTCATTGGTGAGGTCTGATTTTGATGAGATCGACTTCCGACTGAGTATTTCGTTAAGTTCGTTCACAAGATAAGGGCATCGCTGGAGAGGCAGCATTTATTGCCCTGAGTGCAGTTAAGGGTCAACCACATTGCAGTGGGTCTGGAGTCGCATTGTAGGCAGTTTCCTTTCTCAAAGGGCATTAGTGAACTAGATAGGTTTTCCCCACAGCAAGCTTAATTCCAGTTGTTTATTGAATTCAAATCCCACCATTCGAACCTGGATCGCCCAGAAGGATTAACAGCCCAGCGATAATACCACTCGGCCATCGCCTCCCCACTACCACAGGCAAGCAAGTTTTAAAGAACCTCTGCCCGTGGAAAACGACCTATACCGCTGGTGGTGAAAAGTCCTACATAAACACAACTCTCTTTATCTTCAATGTGTTAAAATCCCAGTCCCCTGTTTACTGATCCTGATGGGTGGAAACAGTTTCTCCACGACCTGCATCATGCAAACACTAGCGCCATGAAATTTCCATTTAATCTTTTTTGCTCCGAATAAAACAATCCCGGCCTCTGAAATCTCTCCATAAAACTGAATTCTCTCGTCCCTGGGCATGATGAAACCCGAGGATTGCGATGAGATTTTGGGGAGAAAAAACACAGTTGGTAGGTGGAAACATGGAAAGGAAATGAAACAGAAACGCAGTCTCCAGCTTCGTGAATCTTTCAAAACTTTTTGTGATCCAAGTGGAAGAAAATGGTTTAATCTACCAATGGAAAGACCCAGTTCCAGGGGACGGGACAAACAGCACCGTCCCGGGAGCTGGGAGACAGAATGAGGAAAATGTTCGTGAAACTCTTTGCTGGTTCCAGTTACTAGGGCAACATAGGAGGTACTTCGCTCTGAGCAAGTCTCAGCTGGTTCGAAGCTCAGCAAGCCCCTATGGCGTCGGGTCGTTGGTCTAGGGGCATGATTTTTTCGTTTAGGATACCGTGCAACGTTGATATGTGAAAAGTCCCGGGTTCAACTCCCAGACGAGCCCTGGTTTCCTGCTTCATTTTTGCCACAATATCCAATCAGCTTTCTGAAAAACCAACTTCGTGAAATGAGGTCGGGTTGCCTGAAGTAAGATTGGGGTAGAGGTACCATTGCAGTGAACACGACAAATGGAAACACTCATTCAAAGCGAAAACAAATGTTTAAGGTTGTTCCCCCATGCAATCCGACTCTGAATGAATCCTCTATCTGCATTATTGTTCAGTTCTGGGCGTGAAACTTCCGGAAGCGGGGATGTGACGTGATTGGAGACAGCGCTGAACAGATTCACGTGAATGATGCCGTGGATGAGGAATGTCAGCAATGAAGATAGATTGGAAAGTTGGGAAAGTTCTCCTTGCGGAATAGAAAGCTGAAAGCTGGTCTGTTTGAAGCTTTGACCAGATGAGAGGCTCTGTAAATCACTGCCCGAAATTACCCAAGACGCAGATTTAATTGGTACAAAAGGGAATCCGATGGTTATGTTAAAAGTAATAATGTGCAGAGTTACACGGAGAAGGCAAGAGAATTACACTAAAAGAGACACTCATTTACTCATTGTGGAGAGCGGCACAGCTAAGGTGGGCTGCATGGCCTCCATTTGCGTTGTGATACAGTTTGTGATTCTGAGTGAAATCAGAGTTCGACCAAGGGAATGTGGGAAATTAGACAAAGGCTATGTTTACACAAGCGAGACACATCTACGCAACAGAGCATCACACATCAACAATAAAATCTTTTGGGAAAAAAAAAACAAAAGAACTGGGGATGCTGTAAATCAGGGACAAAATCAAAGTTGCTGGAAAAGCTCAGCAGGTCTGGCAGCATCTGTGAAGGAGAAAACAGAGTTAACGTTTCGGGTCCGGTGACCCTTCCTCAGAGCTCAACTTTTCCAGCAACACCAGCATCCGGTGACCCTTCCTCTGAAAATCTTTTGAATTCATTCTTGAAGGTACATACCACACGCCAAATGAAAAGAAGAATGCTTATTTCAAAAGCAGAGTTGCACAGCGGGAGCGTGTTGAGCCCATAACTCCGAGGTCTATGGATCAAAACAGTCCTCTGCTATTCATTACAGACACCTGATACTTTGTTCTGTGCCTTGTGTCGCGATCACCTTTCGAATTGACACACAGGCACTCGTCAAGGTTTCAATCGTCTCCTCCTGCTCTGAACTGAGTTGTAAAACCGCTTGTCTCAGAGAAGATTGAACTGGTGAACGTGAAATGTATTGCTTCCAGTTTCTTTTCCATGCCCTGCGATAATTGTCCACGCCGTATCAGATGTGAGTAACGAGAGCAGAAATAAAGTTGCTTGAAAAGCTCAGCAGGTTTGGTCACATCTATGCAGAAAAAGAAGAGTTAATATTTCGAGGCCCGTGACCATTCGTCATTTCTAACCCAAGACGTTAACTCTGTTTTTTTGCTTCACAGATGCTGCCAGACTTGCTGAGCTTTCCAGCAACTCTGGTTTTTTTTCATGATTTTGTGATGTTGGGTGTAATCAGAGTTGGACCAACAGAATGTGGGAACTTGACAAAGGCTATGTTTACACAGGCAGAGCCGTGATAAGCTGATGTTGTTCAGTAGATATACAGCAGCAAGGTACAAAACCAAGGTTGATGCTAACAAGAGCTTGTTTTGAGGCGCTGAACTGCCATCAGCGCCTGGCAGTTGGCGAATAAGGCCATCGTTCAACTCGTCTGATTCCCGAGCCCTGGCGAGAAAGGACCCGAGGAATCTCGCTGAATTTGTTCACGGTCTTGAGTGAAAGAGACCATAATTCAAAGAATGAAAGTACATTTCACTGGATTGGGTCATAAACTAGCAGTGATTGTGAATATAATGATGGTAAGTTCCAACAGAGAACCAGGCGACAGAGAGTGGAGGACTGTAGTGTGTTGCAAAGCTGTCATCCTTAGGTCGCTGGTTCAATTCCACTTCGATGGAGCTCCCATTGTATTTTAGGGTGGCACGGTGGGACAGTGGTTAGCACTGCTGCCTCACAGCGCTAGGGACCCGGGCTCGATTCCACTCTCGGTTGACTATCTGTGTGGAGTTTGCACATTCTCCCCGTGTCTGTGTGGGTTTCTTCAGGGGGCTCTGGTTTCCTCCCACAGTCCAAAGATGTGTAGGGTAGGTGGGTTAGACATGGGAAATACAAGGGTAGAGGAACGGGTCTGGGTGGGATACTATTTGGAGGACCAGTTGGTATGTATTGTGCCAAACAGCCTGTTTCCACACTGCAGCGATTCTATGACAGTGGAGCAGGCATCTGAGGACAAATGTGCTTCCTTTGCCAGTGAAAGTCTTGGCTTTGCAAAGTGGGGTCCATTGAAGCGAAGCAGTGATGGCAATTATCTTTGTTGGTGCTCACTGTGTAAATCACATTTCCACCTTGGTCCCTGTTACCATCTCAGCTCGACAAGATGTAAATTGCCACCAAGCAGTGGGCCAGTGGTGTAACGGATAACAAATCTGACTTTGGATCAGCAGGTTGTAGGTTTGAGTCCTACATGGTTTGAGTGCAGCTGACTGCTTTTTTCACATTGCACAAAAACAAAGTTGTTCAGCAGGTAAAAGGAAAAAAAAACAGAGTTAACGTTTTGGGTCCGGTGACCCTTCCACAGAGCTGAGCTGTTCCAGCAACTTTGTTTTTGTTTCTGATTTACTGCATCAGCAGTTCTTTCAGTTTTTTTTTCTAACCTTGCAACTTGACACGTCCTTCCAAAGGGGAATGCGTACCGGGCGTTTTTGTTGTCAGATTCCCAGGAGCTGAAGTGAATCAAAATTAAAAGTTGCACATGAGCAGCGTTTGGGATCACTTCAGCTCGCTGTCCGTTTCATATCTGAACACACAACAGTTCTCATTATCTGAAGAACTTGCTTGTGTTCCAAGTAAAGCTGCCTTTTGTCATGAAAAAGTGTGTGGGGTCAGAGAGCGAACGTGAAGCCCATGGTGTGGATGCAATCCTGAGGCCTCTGTCACCCTCGGGGATGTGTCTGTTTCTCCCCCTGTGGCTGAAAAAGAGGATGAGTTCCTTAAGTGGGTTGTAACACAGTTGTACTACCACAAAACCTCAGTCCAATTCATTGGTTACGGGGATAATCTCATTTATATCTACCCTGCGAACGTCAAACAAGGCAGGGGGCCAAATTCTGGAAGCTGGGACCAGAATAGATGGATGTCTGATGACGCGCACTGACACAATGGGCCGAATGTTCTTTTTCCACGTTACAAAAAGTCGAAGGCAGAGTAAAACTGATCTGCAGCCAAAATGAACAAAAAAATGAGAAGGCAAAAGCAATGTCATTAAGAAAAGATGCAGAAGCCCCCTTCGTGCCTTCCCTGATAGTCTAGTGGTTACGATTCAGCGCTCTCACCGCCGCTACCCGCGTTCACTCCGCGGTTAGGGAATGTGAACTCTCCCTTACTAATTTTTCATGGCCACGGCATTGCAGACTGATTTTCTGAAGCAGGAAAGGAGCTGTGAGGTTTCAGATTTTATCCCAAGCGATGTTCAAGCTAATGTGTAATAAAGAACTGCGGATGCTGGAAATCTGAAATAAAAACAGGAATTGATAGACAACCACAGCAGGTCTGGCAGCATTTGTGTAGAGAGGCAGAGTTAACGCTTCGGATCCACTGATCGTTTGTCAGAACCAGGTTAGCTATGCACTTCCATGTTATAATGCCGGGGAAATAATCACTTTTATCTGTCGATTCAGCATATTTATCAAAATATCTCCTTAGTTTCCAAACATTAACTTAACAATTTTAAAAGGAATTTATCGGCTCAAATGCTGCTTCCATTGCCCTGAGGTGGGGAAAGGTTCTGCTTAAATTGTTGTCTTTTCCTTTCCTTCTCGGTCCCTCAGCACCCATTTCGAATGAAAAATCGGTCCTTTCAGTGTCTATCTCAATATGTGTCTCTATTTGTCGTTGTGTATCCAGTTCAGCCTCTTTCGTGTCTATATCCCACATATCCCATTTCTGCTCTTTGAAAAGTCTGAAATTCGGAGAGTGTTTGAGAGTGAAGGTGCTGAGAGGCTTATCCCACTCTGGCTGTAGAACTGTGCTAATATTATTCAGATAATGTGTCTGTCCCTTAGGCCTGAGGAAAGGAGACATTTCTTCCCTGAAAATACGATGAGCTGGTAGGCTTTGAAACAGAATTCATTATCCACCAAACTCCAGGAAGACATCCTCAGTCCTATCCATCGACGTCGCTGATTGGATCAACAATATGGCATTTGAGAGAGGTTTAAATGAGAAATGGTGCACATAAAGCACAGGTATCTATATAACTTGAAGCCAAGATCTCCTGTTTACAAGGCAGGAGCGTTAACCAACTAAGCCACAGCGCCAGGTAGCCCTTGGCTTTTCCCACCGATATATGCATCTCTTTAAGCATGCAATCAGTTACGCTTTTTCTTTATCCATTTTGCTGAGTGAGAATTTCAATCAAACCAGGTTTTGCAAACGTGGATAATTCACAGCTGAGCATTCTCTCGAAAATGCACAGAAAGAGACAATCTCCTCTTTCAGTTGTTAAAAACTGATAATTTCACCTGCTTAAACTGACGGCAAAAACAGGATTGGTTCATCCTCTCAGGGCCCGCGTTAATACACACAGAGGGACCTTCACAAGTGGAACGGCGTCATTGTGGCAAATTGACCAGGAGTGATGGGAGAGTCAGTGTAAATAGTGAACAGTAAAGTCTGATTCATTAGCACCGACATAGAGCCTTGCATCAACAGCTCCACACTCACTTCCTGCCTCATGCCTCCCAACCATCATTACCTTTCATTTTAATTTCACTCCTTTTCTCTGCTTCTGAAATTGTTCCCAATTGATTGCATGCATCTGATTAGAAAATGCAACGTTTGAACACGTGTCTCAAATGTGGATGTCACTCACTATGATAGGATTTACTGTCCATCCCTAATTATAGCAAAGATGGAGGTGACGAGTTACTTTCTTGAACACTTGAACTCCTTATCACGTAGGTACAGCCATGATGACATTAGGAAGGGAGTTCCAGGATTTAGATCCAATGACACTGAAGGAACAGGGACATATTTCCAACTCAGAATGATAAGAAGTTTGGAGGGGGATTTACAGTGGTAGTTTTCCCGTGCATCGCCTGTCATTGTCCTTCAACACGGAGGCTACATCTCACTGGTCTGCTTCTGGCAGATTCAGGGTGTAGAGTATAAAACATTGAACTGGTGTGTCTGCGCTGCTTTCCATGCTGGACAGATACCTAATCTGGGTTTATAGGTTAATAATTAATTGTGTTTTGTACAGCTCCACATACTGGACAGATGTCCAGACCAGGATTACAGATCAATGACTGGTGATGTCTGCACAGTATTCCACTCTGGACAGTGTGCCAGGTTGTATTGAGCAGTACACTATCCTACTCTGCACTGTGCTCCATGTTGAACAGGTATCTCATCTGGGTTTGTGTTTTCTGGGCTGGCTCTGTGAGATGGACTGAGAATGCAAGATAACTAACTGTTTCAGCTGTTCCAGCAATGCCTTTATTTTATGTTCTTATTCTTATGACAGGTCCCTCCAAATTCTGACTCCTCCAGCTCGTCCCATTCCTCTGTCCACCCCCCATATTTCTGCAGTTAGTTGTCCATGAAGTAATTGTTTAGTTTTACTGTGAATTACTGCCCTCTGTCTTTCCCTCATCTTTGGTTTTGCTCACCTGTTAAGAAGCTGAGAAATGATTCACTCTCTTTCACTTCCGAGTGTCCCGCACAGTGCTGCCTGTTGAACAGGGGGGTTTGAGCAGCTTCGAGACACCTCTTTGAAACTTGTTCTGTGCCTGTCTATTGAAAGCCTGAGTTAGTCTCTCTCCGCTGATCATGAGTTCGGTAATATGAGAAATCTTCTTGACTGTTATTGATTCAGATTAGGCTTCCAACTTGGAGTTGAGTGGTGTTTCACTTAATAATGGTTTTGGAAAGTTCGTGGAAATGCTGGGGTTGGTTTACTGGAGGTTTTGCTTTAAAGCTGCTGTGGGCATTCAGGAAGGCCAGAGGTTTTGGTGACAGTCTCCGGATGAGTCATGTGACTGTAGTTACAGCATCTGGGTCTGCAATGTGACCAAAAAATGGAACAGAGGCTGTAGAGAGGGCAATCTCTGTAAGATGGAATGGGGAGTAAAAAACAGATCAGTCATGATCATGTTGAATGAGGGAGCAGGATTGAATGGCCCGCTCATGCAACTTTTTCTAATATTTCTGTTTGTAAGAACCCAATTCTTCTTCTCTCCCAGTGTATCATACCGGTGAGGGGTGAGTTGCCTCCTCCTGTTCCTGGGTAACAGGATCCTAGTAGCTCACTGCCCTCCAGATATACCAGTGTACCAGTCTGAAGCAGTTGAATGGCTGCCTCCTGTTTCTATGTACTAGATTTGTGAAAATAGATGTCGTCCTCCTGTTCCTGAGTAACAGACTTGAATTGCAATGCTTTCTCCTGCTCTTCCCATGGAATGGAATTGAGGGGCTGTGTGGCCTCTTCACTTTCTTTACAGCTTCTATTGACTGAGAGCCTTTCTCCTATTTCTGTAAAACATCCTCAAAATCTGAACGATATATTTGTGTGTTTTTCTCACTGTAATTGAGCAAGCAAGCTGTGCTTTTCTGTAACGTATTTGAGGAACTGAATGGCCTCTGCCTGTCCCTCTGTCAGGCTCATGAGGCTGAATGGCCTCCACTTGCTCCAGCGTAAAACGTCTTGCAAGGCTTAATGGCCTCATCCTATTCCTGTGTAACATATTCGAGAGGTTGAATAGTCTCTCCTGTTCCTGTGTAAAAAACTCAAGAACTGATTGGCTTCCTCCTGTTCCTGTGTAACAGAGTCGAGAAGCTGAATGGTCTCCAACTGTTCCTGCACAACAGATGTGAGAGACTTAATGGCCTCCACTTATTCCCCATAACACGGCCAAGAGGCTGAACGACCTCCTCCTATTCCTATTTAACAGACTGTAGAGGCTGAATGGCCTCTTCCTGTTCTTCTGAAATAATCCCAACAGGCTAAATGGCCTCCTCTTGTTCAGGTATAACGGACTCAAGAGGCTGAATGGTCTCCTCTGGTTCCTGACTAAGAGACTGTAGAGGCTGAATGGCGCCTCCTTCTCCTTCTGTAACAGACCCAAGAGGCTCAATGGCCTTCTTCGATTCTTATGCAACAGGCTCAAGAGGCTGCAAAGCCTCCACCTGCACCTCCGCAATAGGTTCAGGACATTAAATCGCACAGCAACCCGTGGATTTTGAGCAGGTACTAAACTGTATCTGATGGAGGCCCCTCCCTTCTCAATTGCAAAAACACAAACAACACAATGTACTCCAGATATCTTCTAGTAACACCTCATACAGCTGCACTACCCCTGAGAATCATAGAGCAATACAGCTTGGAAACTGTATGGCCCGTTGGCCCAAGCTGGTCCATTCTGACCATAGTGCCCACTCAGCTCGTTCCAATTGTCCGCATTTGGTCCATATACCTCTGAACCCCTCTCATTCATTTTCCTAACCTATCAATGTTTTGAATGATTCTTTTTGCAAAATGTGCCAATATTCCAGCCTTCAAGTGGTAATAGGCTAGTGTGGATTGAATGGCCTGCTCCTATCCCGCGGTGATAGGCACACTGGGACAGATTGTTTCCTCCCGTTCCTGAGCTGCAGTCGCAATGCTCTGAATGATGTCTCAAGGTTATGAAAGGATTTGATAACGCAGCACTTAGTAATAGGAGCAGCATTAGAGAAAGTCAAGGAACAATAAATATTGTTACCCACATTTTTGATGTCTAGGAATTTCCTCACCGGTCATTTTATGCAGCTGCTCTGTTGTTTTACCCCTGTCTCTTTTCATAAACAGAGTGGAACACATACAACCCTGCATGTGCTGGCACTACTCCGACATACAGGGAAGAAATATTACAAAGAGTAAAAGATTTATGGTCCATCCCTCAGCAACCCTCGCCCATTCCATCCAGACTGAATAAATGTTCCTTTTTATTGTGATATGAAAAGTGATGTAAAGAAGGAGTTAACTGAACCTGTTTGTTCGATGACTGTAATTAACATCAGTCTCCACGGAGTCGAATTATCCCAGTGTAGAGTTTCAATCTTTGAATGATAAATGGGCTCTGTTCAATGTGTTATCCCATAGTCTGAGCGGGAGCATCACCTGCAGCACTGACAGGGATCAGCAACTCCAGAGAGAGAGAGGAGAGATCAGAATCTGAGAACATTAGACTGGAATATTACAACAATGGACAGGGATTTATCCTTTAATTTCTGGCTTCTTTCTACATTTCATGATTCGATGTCATTATCACAACGGATTGAATATGCACTTTACATTATTCAATGTTTTTATTATCCTATCCTAGCTATTGTTGGTGTCCCTGGTAAGTCTCACTGTTCAATTACTATATCTATCAACCAGGTTTAACTGTATTGCTGTACTTTTCTTTTACTCTATTTACTCATTAATTCCTGGCCGCTGTTATTGTTCCAGCTGAGACTCTGAATCTAGACATTCACTCTAGAAATCACTACTAACCGCATTAGTGAACTTGTTCATTCACTCTCTTCCTCTTTACTTCTGACCAAATTGTCCATTGCTTATCCATTTATAGACTCTTTAACTCCTCTTGATAACTTCGCATCCCACCTATCATAGAGTCATCGACAAATTTAGTTAGAATACATTTGTTCCATTTACCTAAACCGTTGACATCGGTTGCAAATATGTGGCACTGGTCGATGTGTCAGTGCAGTCATCATTTTCAGTTAAACCAATAAACATTGAAGTGCACACTCCACATTCTGTGCCTTGTCACCCTCCGTGATTCCTCTGATTTGTTTTTTTCAAAATCAAGGAGAACTGATTCATCACTGAGGGGTGATGTGGAGGGCACTAGCTGTCCATCCTCAGGCGAGTTCCTTGATCATCCTTGACCTGTTACCATGAGATTTTTACACACAGGGTGGTGGGTGCCTGGAACTCGCTGCCGGAGCAAGTAGTGGAAGCAGATACGATAGTGATTTTTAAAAAGTGCCTTGACAAATACATGAATAAATGGTTGCAGCGATAGTAGGAACTGCTGATGCTGGAGAATCTGAGATAACACGGTGTAGAGCTGGATGAACACAGCAGGACAAGCAGCATCAGAGGAGCAGCAAAGCTGATGTTTCGGGTCGAGATCCTTCTTCAGAAATGGGGGAGGGGAAGGGAACTCTGAAATAAATAGGGAGAGAGGGGGAGGCGGATAGAAGATGGATAAAGGAGAACATAGGCGGAGAGGAGACAGACAGGTCACAGAGGCAGGGTTGGAGCCAGTGAAGTTGATTGTAGGTGGGGAGTTAGGGAGGGGATAGCTCGGTCCAGGGAGGACGGACAGGTCAAGGAGGCGGGATGAGGTTAGTGGGTAGGGGATGGGGGTGGGGCTTGAGGTGGGAGGAATGGTTAGGGAGGCGGGGACGAGCTGGGCTGGTTTTGGGATGCTGTCAGGGGAAGGGAGATTTTGAAGCTTGTGAAGTCCACATTGATACCCTTGGGCTGCAGGGTTCCCAAGCGAAATATGAGATGCTGTTCCTGCAGCTTTCGGGTGGCGTCATTGTGGCAATGCAGGAGGCTCAGGATGGACGTGTCATCCAAGGAGTGGCAGGGGGAGTTGAAATGGTTCGCGACTGGGAGGTGTAGTTGTTTGTTGCGAACCGAGCGTAGGTGTTCCGCAAAGCGGTATTCAAGCCTCCGCTTGGTTTCCCCGATGTAGAGGAGGCCACAATGGGAACAGCGGATACAGTATACCACATTAGCAGATGTGCAGGTGAACATCTGTTTGATGTGGAAGGTCTTCTTCGGGCCTGGGATGGGGGTGAGGTGGGAGGTGTAGGGGCAGGTGTAGCACTTGATTTGGTTGCAGGGAAAAGTGCTGGGTGAACTGGGCCTGGAGGAGAGTGTGGAGCGGGCAAGAGAGTCATGGAGAGAGTGGTCCCTCCAGAAAGCAGATAAGGGTGGGGAGGGAAAAATGTCTTTGGTAGTGGGGTCAGATTGCAGATGCTGGAAGTGTTGGAGGATGATGCATTGGATCTGGAGGTTGGTGGGGTGGTACGTGAGGACGAGGGAGATTCTGTTTTGGTTGTTATTGTGGGTAGGGAGTGTGAGGGATGAGTTGCGGGAAATGCGGGAGACATGGTTGAGCGCATTTTCGACCACTGTGGAGGGGAAGTTGCGGTCCTTGAAAAAAAAGGACATCTGGGATGTCTGGGAGTGGAATGCCTCATCTCGGGAGCAGATGTGGTGGAGACGAAGGAATTGGGACTTCACAAGCTTCAAAATCTCCCCTCCCCCGACCGCATCCCAAAACCAGCCCTGCTAGTCCCCGCCTCCCTAACCATGCCTCCCACCTCAAGCCCCACCCCCCATCTCCTACCCACTAACCTTATCCCGCCTCCTTGACCTGTCCGTCCTCCCTGGACCGACCTATCCCTTCCCCAACTCCCCAACAACATTCACCTTCACTGGCTCCAACCCCGCCTCTGTGACCTGTCTGTCTCCTCTCCACCTATCTTCTCCTTTATCCATCTTCTAACCACCTCCCCCTCTCTCTCTATTTAGTTCAGAGTCCCTTTCCCCTCCCCCATTTTCTGAAGAAGGGTCTCGACCTGAAATGTCAGCTTTCCTGCTCCTCTGATGCTGCTTGTCCTGCTGTGTTCATCCAGCTCTACACCGTGTTATCACATGAATAAATGGAAATAGAGGGATATTATCCCTGGAAAGTTATGTGGTTTTTGTTGCGACGGGCAGCATATGGTGCAGGCTTGGAGAGCCGAAGGGCCTGTTCCTGTGCCCTAATTTTCTTTGTTCTTTGTTCTATTTCTGGGGTTGTGGAATCAATGTTGGGGAATTCCAGGGAGACTCCTTTCATGACTCTCAGTGCGACCACCACTGGTGGGCCTGTCCTGTCGGTGTGACAGGATATACCCAGAGATGGTGATGGTACTTCATGGTTCATTAGTCATCGGGTCTGATTCTATGAGTATGATGATGTCAGACTGTTTCTTGACAGGTCAAAATGGGAAATAAAGGCGACAATGGAGCAGGGAATAATGGTTAAAAAGCTGAATGAAAGACATGCTATCTGAATGTGTATTGTATTCTCAAAAAAGATTGAGGAATACATTGAGGTAAATGGATTTGATTTAATGGCACTAGAGAGACATGGCTACAGGGTGATTGATATTGGGAACTGATTATCCAGAACATTTTACATTTGGGAGTGTTGGACGAAAATGAAAAGGAGGTCAGGGGTGGGGGGGATCTCCGAATGAGGAATGGCATCTGTATGATTGTAAAAGAGGATCTTACACCAAATGTTCAAGGTATCGTATTAGGTTGTAGACATGCTCGCCGAGCCGATGGGTTTGCTTAGGCACATTTCGTCACCCTGCTAGGTAACATCGTCAGTGTGCTTACGGTGAAATGCAATGTTACCTAGAAGGGTGACGAAATGATTGCAGTCAAATCCACAAGCTCGGCCAGCATGTCAACAACATCATCTACAACCCGAGCTACAAATCTTCTCGAAAACATTAGGTATTGCCTTAACCTTATTGTTTTTTGCATGCAAAGTGCCAGCTGACATGAGTTTGGAGAGAAACTACCACTGTGAGGCTGAGTGGCTCTCACCAAACTTGACAGACAGAAAGGCCTTTGTGATGTGGATCTTTATGATCCTATCACATTCTACAATGGACATTTTCTGGAACGCTGTATAACTGATATTATTTGTGAAAGGCCGGCCATCAATTAATTCAACAAAAGTTCCCAGGGTAGAGATCCCATTACAGAGAGAAGGAAAACACTGTTTCAATGTCTGCTCAGGCAGTTAAAGGGGCAAATATGTTTTCCCTTCTTTTACATGTCTTCACGATCGAACACAATTTGGACTAAAAGACATACGTTCCGAGCTCCATTTGTCTTCAAAGAACTGGGAGGGAATCATTCAGGACGTCAATGTTTTCACCCACTGTACTAAGAACTGTAAAGAAGTGACCTGTGTCTGCTCTCCAGTGATTGAGTGTGTGGGAATATTCTAGAAATCATCTATTCTTATGGATGTGTGCCTGTGTGTTGGGGAAGGAGTGTTTCTTGTGTTTTATGTCACATTTTTGT
>NC_063339.1:91945498-91953215 GCF_021869965.1 Rhincodon typus
CTTCTACCAATGACAGGAAACATTACTGTTTGCTGGAACACGAAATCGACAATTTCCTCCTTGAAGACAGTTCCGAAAAACAAACTCTTCCTCAGAGCCATTTGCTAGTTTTCCTCATGATGCCAGTAGATTGAGATTATATCCGTCTGGTTACGCTAATGGCTTTCGTTTTCAACTCTCTGCTCACCCGAGGAGTGTTGTCCCTCAGGTTAAACCACCATCACTTGTCTCTCTCTAATAACGGCCCAGAACAAGTATGGCAACATGAGCTTTTAATGCGTGGCTCAGTGTCAGATTTTGTGATATTGTAAACATGGCACTCACAGGGATATTTTACTCTTTATTGTATGCAGTATATAGGTCAGTTGCGCTCGGAAGAGATAAACAGAAAGATTGCTTGTACACGTAATAACTTACAAAATTAAAAGTCTACAGTGGCGGCTGCGTTAACCCAGAATTCCGAGCGCTGGTTAACATCCCCTATGATCGGGATCCTTATCGCTGCGCGTGCACAGACACACCGCGGCTCAACCATGGCATGGCGCAAGCGCGGTCGGAGCGATCCTGAGGAGTCGTTGCACTTTTCCTCGGCTCCACAAAAGGTAACAATGAGGCGGAGTGGAGCAGGCGATGGGCCGGCCGGTCGATGGGCAGTGTTTCCTAACTACTTTGTGGATGCGCTAGGGTTCGTATAAAGGTAATATTGTCCTCATTTCACGGAACTGGACAAATCGCTGCACCCTCTTAGGGACAGGCCCTGGTTATCGTCCGCCATCTTTGTATGGGGCAAAAGGCAGCTGGGCGCATGTGCAATCACCCAAGGCCAGGGGAGAGAACATTGTGCTTCGGGTCAACTTTCCTGCTCCCCGATGCTACCTAGCCTGCTGTGTTCCTCCAGCTCCACACTGTGTTATCTCTGACTCCAGCATCGGCAGTTCTTATTATCTCTGACAAAATGTTGTGAATGTGTCTCCTGGACTAATAGGGATGGAGTTTATAAACTACTTTTACAGGGTGTGAGGAGGGGAGTATTTACACACAGCAAACTCAAAATCACAGAAATGTTTGTTTCATCTGAAATTCTTTACTGGACTGACTGAGATGGCTTTCGTAAACTTATTTTACAGCATGCTGGAAGAGGATTTGCTGATTGGAAACTCAAACCAAATGATATACCAAGATCTGATCGTGCCACTTTATCCTTTATTCATTCAGCACTGGATACTATTGGCCTTTGAATGAAAGTATTGAGTGAAATAAAAGTTACATAAATTTCCTTCCTTACATCTCCCAGTAACACTTACCCAATATCTTATATCTGTGTCTCTAATACCTTTACTATCAGCAAATGGTAACAGCTGCTCTTTATCTGCCTTATCTAAACCTATCATAAACACAGACACCTTTATCAAATCTCACGTCAGTCTTCTTCGCGCTATGCAGAGCAACTTCAGTTTCTCCAACCTGACCTTACAACTAATATTCCTCATTCCTTGAACCATTCTGATCAACCCCAGTCCTGACAAAGGGTTTTGGCCTGAAACGTTGACTATCCTGCTCCTTGGATGCTGTCTGACTGACTATGCTTTTCCAGCTTCACATTTATTCATTCTGATCAATCTCCTTTTAACTCTCCCCAAACACGCTCACATCTTTTATGGTGATCACTTGTTTGCGGAGACCCAGATGCACTGTGTTCATGTGTGTGATCTTATCACACAATCAATTGCTCAGTCACATCGCTGTGATTGCTGGATGAGAGTTTCCACTGACCCCAGTCCTTCTGATTTCTTTTGATCTGCAGACTTTGGCATTTGATTTTAAATGTGAAAACACTGAAATTGTTGCATAATTCAGCTTCTGGTGCTGTTCTTAGTTACCTGTGAAAGCTTGATGTGGCCCTGGGGCTGGTGTGACCCCTTTACTGTGGATCTGAATCAATATCCATCCACTACTCTGGTTCATCTCTGCTCTCCCTGATCAACTCTCTGTCATTGTCTAACCTCCTCTAACTCCAATAATAGGTGCAACTGTCTTAGGTGTTTTATTGTTACTTTCATTGACTCTCTAAATGAGGTTTTTACAACTGAACATCCCCTGACCGTTTGCTGCTGGCAATTATCCTCCCTTAGTAGCTCCCACGATCCTGTTAGGTAAGGAGTTATTCACCAAGATGATGAAGGGACTGTGATATGTGTCTAAATCGATGACAGTTAATTTATATCAATATAGTGCCTTTCACATAGTGGAAACTTCCAAGCTGTTGCTCAGGAGTGGTTATAAAGCAATTTTTGATTACAATCACATAACAAGATATCAGAGTTGACAAAAAATTTTATGGTCAAATATGTAGTTTTCAAGGAGTACTTTAACGTGGAAAAGTGAGGTTGAGAGAGTGATAAGTTTAGTGAGGAAATGTCACACTTTATGGCCTTAGCAAGTGAAGGTTGAGGGCACCAAATGTGGAACAGTTAAAATTAAGAATGCTCAGGAGGTTGGAATTAGAGGTAATGCAGATATCTTGGAGGGCATTTGTTAAAATTCATTCTTGGGATGTGGGCTTCGCTGGCTCGGTTAGCATTTATTGGCCATCTGTAATTGCCTTTGAGAGGGCTGGAGGACATTACAGAGAAAGAGAAAAGGGACACTATCAAGAGATTGAATAGAAGGATGAAAAGCTTAAAGTTTAGCTGCGCAAGCACAAGGTGGTCAGTGAAGCAGACTTGGTGCAAATACTCACACAGGCAGCAGAGTTTTGGATGACCTCAGGATTACATCTCTGGGTGACTAACCTGTAATTCCTTCCCTGACAGCGTTGTGGGAGCTTGTGTGGGAAGATAAAGCTGCTAAGGCAGCAGCACATGCTTGGGAGAATGGGCAGTGGTAAAACTCTCATTCCGATACAGTGAATGGAAGGAACAATAAAACACTAAACAGAGCTAAAGTACATCCATTAATAGAGGCAGAGGAAGTTAGACAAATGCAGGGAGGGGAATGTGAGAGGACGGTGGGGAATGTGTTCGGATAGTTAAGTCCAGAGGGAACAAAGGAATGGATGAGACATTCAGCAGCAGATGAGCAGATACTGAGAAGAGCCAAGTGATGTTACTGGGGTGGAAATGGGCAGTCTTTGTGACAGTGGGTATGTGTGGTTGAAAAGTCATTTTGGTGTGTGAAGTATTTCACCATGGTTATGACCTGTTTGGTTCAGATGCAGACAGTTGCCAGGGAGAGGGATGGAGTCAGTCATGAGGCAGTGGAGTTTGTGTTTGGGACCGAAGACAAAGACTTCAGTTTTGCCATTATTTAATTGGAGGAAATTTCTGCTCCACCAGGGCCGGATGTCAGACAAGTCAGAATGGTGCGTGACCCGGAGGGAATTTGGCGGTGATGGTGTTCACATTCCCTGCTGCTTCTTGTTCGTGGAGGCTGAGTATTTGGAAGATTCTGATAAGGTTATAGTCAAGTAGTGTGTGTTGAAACTCCCCCTCCTTCAGTCCCTTCCTTCACATAGAAGCCGGAGTCTTGTGAGAGATTCTCTCTCATTCTATTGTTATTTGTTTAACATCAATTTTACAGGATATTAGAAGGGGAAGATTTACAAACCAACCATTACAACATGATCTGATGGAGTTGCCCATTTTATCACAAATGGAACATGAACTGATTTTGAACATGGGAGGAAACAGCCCTGGAGAGAAACCATGCACATGTTATGTGTGTGGACAAGGCTTCAGCCAATTATCAGGCTTCACAAACCACAAATGCAGTCACACTGGGGAGAAACAGTGAAAATGTGGCGATTGTGAGTAGGAATTCATTTCCCCACCAGAGCTGGAAATTCATTGACGCTGTCACACCAGTAACAGGCCATTCACCTGCTCAGTCTGTGGGAAGAGACTCACTCAGTCATTTAACCTGCTGCTACACCAGCTCGTTCACACTGAGGAGAGATCATTTCAATGCCTGGACTGCGGAAGGTGCTGTAAAAGTTCTGGGACTGTTATTCCATCAATGTGTTCATTCTGCAGTCAGACCTTTTAAATGTCCAGACTGTGGAAAATGCTTTAAAACTTCCAGGGAGATGTCATCCCATCAATTACCTCACATTAATGAGAGACCTTTTCAATGCCCAGACTGTTAAAAATACTGTGAAAAAAAACACGGAGTTCACACATCTCAACAGCGATTGGATTTTGCAGTTCATCACATTCGGGACTGAAGGCAAAGTTTTAATATTTTGGTTAAAACTCACGTCAATCAGCTTTACGTGGCAGGTCATTGTAAGGATGTGATCATGGAGTACTTGGTAGAGTCGGCACGGCTTCATCAATGGGAAGTCATACCTGACAAATCTTAGAACTCTTTGAGGAGGTACTGAGCAAGTTAGGTAAAGGAGAGTTCGTGGAAGTGATCTGTTTGGACTTCACATGACATTTGACAAGGTGCCACATGGGAAGCTGCTAAATAAGATAAGAGCCCGTGATTTCAGGGCCAATGTACTTACAAATCTTGAGGATTGAGTGACTGGCAGGGCTCTTTTTCTGAATGGCAGCCAGGGACTAGTGGCATTCAGCAGGGGTCAGCATTGGGACCACAATTATTCACATTATTCATTAACAATCTGGACAAAGGAATTGAGGGCATTGTTGCTCGGTTTGCAGATGACACAACGAAAGGTGGAGGGATGGGTCATATTCAGGAAGCAGGATGACTGCAGAATGACTAGGGACAGGCTAGGAGAGTGGACAAAGAAGTGGCAGGTGGTATACAACGAGGGAAAATGTGAGGTTATACAATTTGGTCAGAAGACTAGAGGCATAGTCTATTTTTGAAACGGGGAAAGGCTTTATAAATCTGAAGCACAAAGGGACTTGAGAGTTCTAGTTCAGGATTCTTTTACGGTTAGTGTGCAGATTCAGTTGGTGGTTAGGAAGGCAAATGCAATGTCGGCATTCATTTCAAGAGAGCTGGAAAACAGGAGCAGAGATGTATTGTTGAGGCTAAACAAGGCTCTGGTCAGACTGCATTTGGAATACTGTGAGCACTTTGGCCCAGTATCTAAGAAAGGATGTGTTGGTGTTGGAGGGTGTCCAGAGGTGGTTTGCAAGAATAATCACAGGGATGAAAGACTTGTCAGGTGAGGATTGGTTGAGGACTCTCTGTTCTTGATGTAGTTTAGAAGGATGGGTTGGGGAGTGGAATCTGTTTGAAAGTTACAGAATACTGAGGGATCTGGATCGAGTGGACATGGAGAAGATGTCTCCACTACAGGAGATGCAAGGACACGGGGGCACCACTTCAGAGTGAAGGGATGACATTGTAGAACTGAGAGAAGGAGGAATTTCTTCACAGAGTGGTGAATCTGTAAAATTAATTGACACAGAGAGCTGTGGAGGCCGAGTCATTGAGCATATTTCAGACAGCAGTGGATATTTTCTAGATTAGTGAGGGGATGAAGGGTTATGGGGAAAAGGCAGGAGAATAGTTTTGAGAAATATATCAGCCATGATTGAATGGCAGAGCAAATTTAATGGACCGAATGGTCTAATTCAGTTCCTATATCTTATGATCTTTTGGTAATAGTTCAAATAAAATTCGGTCCCTTTTGCCGTGCATTGCATTTCTGCTGCAGTAATAGTTTCCATAGTCCCAGACAACCATAGGGCTGTGCTCGCACTAGAGAGAAAGAGAGATGACTGGTGATGAGTTTAACCTGAGAGAGCTCCTGTTCATGGGACCCAACTCCTAGTCCCTCTACAATGGTCCCACTCAACTTCTGACCATCCACCTCTCCCTGTGTGATGGATATTGTTAACAATTCTCTCTAACTCCTTTGGCTCTGTCCCTCTCACTGATAATTCCACCATCATCGGCCTTCTTGAGAAAGACTGACTCTTCATCCTGCTATCCTTGCAAACTGTCCATCTCCAACCTCCCTTTCATAGATGATTAAGAGTTGGGGACCAAGTGTAGTGTGTCAAAGTTCGCAGATGACACCAAGATGGGTGATAGAGCAAAGTGTGCAGAGGATATAGATAGTTTAAGAGAGTGGGTAAGGGTCTGGCAGACGGAGTATAATGTTGAGGTTATCCGTTTTGGTAGGAATAACAGCAAAATTGACTACAATTTAAATTGTGAAACATTGCTGCATTCTGCTGTGCAGAGGGACCTGGGTGTCCTTGTGCACAAAAAAAAAAATTTAGTACGCAGATGCAGCAGGTAATTAAGAAGGTAAATGGAATACTGACCTTCATTGGTAAAGGAATGGAATTTAAAAATAGGGAGGTTATGCAGCAGCTGCATATGTTTCTGGTGAGGCCAAGCCTAGAGTACTGTGTACAGTTTTGCTCTCCTGACTTGAGAAAGGATATACTGGCACTGGAGGGTGTACAGAGGAGGTTCAATAGGTTAATTCCAGAATTGAGATGGCTGATGAGGAGAGATTGAGTAGACTGGGACTATTCTCATTGAAATTTAGAAAAATGACAGGGGAGTGAATAAAATTATGAATGGATGAGATATGATAGAAGCAGGAATGTTGGGTGGGTGGAACTAGAACTAGGGGGCATTGCCTCAAATAATGGGGAGCAGATTTAGGACTGAGTTGAGAAGGAAATTCTTCTCCCATAGGATTGTGAATCTGTGGAATTCTCTGCCCAGTGAAGCATTTGAGGCTACCTCATTGAATGATTTTAAGGCAAAGATTGTTGAACAGTAAAGGAAATGAAGGTTATGGTGAGTGGGCAGTTAAGTGGAGCTGAATCCACAAAAAGATCAGCCATGACCATATCGATTGGCAGAGCAGGCTCGACGGAGCAGATGGCCTACTCTTGCTCCTATTTCTTATGTTCCTCTCGAAATTCCCTGAATTTGTTTGTCCCTCAAAGACCTATCCTTGGCTCTGCTGTTACACCTTTTATTATAATAGACTCTAATCCAATAACAGATGTTATGCTAACTGGTCTGCAGTTAGTTTGTTTTTCACATAAAGGTACTAAATTGGCAATTTTCTAATCCTCTGGGACTCTTCCAAACTCTAAAGATTCTTGTAAGATGGCTACTAGTGAATCCACGATTTTTGCAGCAAGTTCCTTTCATATCCTAGGATGTAGCCCACCAGATCCAGGGGTCTAATTGGTCTTTACCTCCACTAGTTTTCCTAGCATTTCATCTCCAATGATATTCATTGCATTTATTTCTTGTCCTTTTTTTTTGCCTTTTGGATATTAAGCAAGTTTGAAATGCTATGAGTGGCTTCTACTGTGAAGACTGGTGTGAAGTATTTATTCAACTCTTCTGCCATTTCCTGGTTCCCCATTATTATTTTCCCAGTTCATTCTCTCAAGGGCCTGTGCCCACTAGATTTAAACAGACAGATTTTTCTTTTTAATCTGTAGAGAAATTAAGGGTTATGTGAAACGGAAGCACAGTGGACTTGAGGGTTATCAGATCTGCCATGATCTCATTGAACGGTGGAGTAGATTCAATGGGCCGAATGGCCTACTCCTGCTCCAACACCTTGTGGATGGCGGTGGTTTTAATACATGGTGGAAGCCCCTACAATTGGCAGAAAGCTTCTGCATTTAATACGGAATAGATGTTCTCTTTATGGATATTATCAGGCACAAGCAATCATTCCAACGCACTCAATTCCCATTATTGTGGAAAGGTTTGTCATTATTTGTACATCAAACTCAAAGCAACGTGCCAATTT
>NC_063339.1:91953225-91956017 GCF_021869965.1 Rhincodon typus
TAGGTTCAAAATCAGAAAGTAACTTGCAGGGATTATGAGGTTGGAACTTGAATATGGTGGGTTTATAGCAAAAGGGACAGTACCAGCAAGAGAACTATTAACAAATGCAGAAGATAAAGATGTTCAGTGGTCAGACATTTCATGGGAATAGGGCCATTGGAGCAGGAAGTGAGAGTCTTGGACACAGTGAGCTCTAACATGGCACGACAGGAAATAGAGGGAGAGTGAAGACACGTACACGTCCAGGGCTCGGACATGGAAAAAAACTTCGGAGGCAATTTGCCGGAGTGAGCGAATGAGAGAGGGAAACGGGACAGGGAGCTGATCAAATTGTCTTAATCTTAGTGACAAAGAAGCTCCATGTTTTCCTTATACTTATTGTTGGAGGTGAGGATGAAGGAGACAGGAAAGAGGGAGAGTCCTTCAAAAATAACAAACTTCTGTTTGATATTAAAAAAGACTCATCACACTGTGTAATTGATACATATCTGACTTATTTGACACCCAGAATAGTAGCACCTTTAACTTGGTTGGATTTTATTAACATCAACAGAATCAGAGCCTGATATACATGGATAACTTTAGGATGTGATTAACAGGAAAATCTCAACACCAGAACTACTTGTGACATCGTTGGTGTCTCAGCAGATGGGATGAATGAGCGATTTTCTTCTCACACTTGGAGCAGGCATATCGTCTCTCCCCAGTGTGAACTCGCTGGTGTGACTGAAGATGAGATGATTGAGTGAACTTCTTCTGACACATGGAGCAGGTGAATGGCTTCTCTCCAGTATGACTGCATTGATGTAGAGTGAGTTCAGATGAATGCTTGAACCCAGTCTCAGTGAGAGCACTTGAATGGTCTCTCATCTGTATGAGCACTTTGATGGCGTGTCAGTTCCCTGGAACTTTTACAGCACTTCCCAGTGTTTGCACATTTAAAAGGTCTGACATTAGTATGAACCTGCTTGTGCCTCAGCAGGTTGGACAAATCAGTAAAGCCCTTCTCATAAACAGAACAAGTGAATTGCCTCTCCCCAATCTGAACTCGCTGGTGTTGCAGCAAGCACGCTGACCGCGTGAAGCCCTTCTCACACACGGAGCACAGGAACAGCCTCCCGTGTGACGGTGCTGATTAGTTTCCAGCTCACAGGAGAAGTTAAATGCCCTCCCACAGTTCCCACATTTACACAGCTTCTCCCTGCCATGACTGTGCTTGTGTTTAGACAGGCCAGAAGATTGGCTGAAGCCTCAACCACACAGAACAGGTGTACAGTTTCTCCCCACTCAGGTGTTTTCTACTTCCATGGTCAAAATCCAATGATGTTCTGGTTACAATAAATTGAGTAATTTGTCAAATCTTGATGAGATGTTTGGTTCAAGTTTCCTGACTGCAAATCCTCACCCTCGAATACACTGTGAAAGTGATTTTAAAAAGGTGTGAGAACCGACAAAAACATAAAGGTAGTATGTGAAATTGAGCTGAATGAAACTGGTGATTTGTGGGGAATAATCATTCCTGCACCTACCGGTCACGCCATGTACAGTTCTCCCAGTTAGCTCACGTGTCTTTCCATATCTAGTATCCAGCAGCAATTACTCATCCAAATCTCATATTAAACACTCCAGTTGGTTAAACTGAATTATAGCCAGAAAACTTGCTGATGAAAAAAAATGAAGCAAGGCTTGGGGCTGAATCTCTGAAAGCCTTGTTATAAACCAGTTCAGCAGCACTTATTCACCCTGGAATGTAAATGTAAACTGATATTTCTCCAGATTAAAAGGAATTCACCAAAATCTGTCGGATGTGTTAATTGGATAGATGTAGAAACTATTTCCTCTAGTGGGGGAATTGAGAACAAAGGGATATTATTTGGAGATGTGAAATCTTCACACAAACAATTCTTCATACAAAGGATAGCAAAAATTGGGAATGAAAACAGAGCATGTTGGAAAATCTCAGAAGTTTGGGCAATATATGGACAGAAAGAAGTAGAGTTAATGTTTGTCAGGTATGTCAATTTTCATCAGGACTAGGAAACGTAATAGGTTTTGAGTAAGTATTGGGTTAGACTAGTACAAAAAGGTGGTCCGTGACAAGGGAGAAGACAGGAAAGATTAAATTACAGAAAAGCTCCTCCCTCAAGGCTACAGGCAATGGAGGTTGGGGCTGGAAAAGAAACAAAGTAACAAAAGATGTGCCTGGATGAGGTGTGCAGCTGACAAAGAAACAAACTGAAACAAGAGAAATGAAGACAAAATAGGGGGTCAGAGTTCACAGTCTGAAAATATTGGTCTCAATAGGGAGTCCAGAAAGTTTTAAAATGCTGAATTGAAAAAAAATGAGGCACTTTCTTGAACCTTACATTTAGCATCACTGGAAGTGTGCAGTGAGTGGAGATCAGAAACGTCAGTGTGAGAGCAAGGTGGAGAATTAGAAATGTAAAATCCCCGGCCACAGCAGGTTGTGGATAGCGATAGCCAATTGAACATTTTAAAATGGAGATGTTAAGAGCTTAACAAAGGTAAAGGTATACTAAGTAAGGGTCAGTACTGATTGAACTGAATGTGGAGGAGACTTTAGGGACTGAATGGCCTCCTTCGAACTGAAATGCTAAGCAGTCTCAGAGGGGTTGAATGACCTACTCCAGTTGATCTGTACATGGTTTCCAAACTTCTCCCGCTCTAATACTTTGCCCAGGGTCTGGTTTCCTGTTGCTGCGTTTTGACCCCAGCTCTTCCATGCCTTTCTGTTCATCAGTTGTATTTGGGTCCAGGTTTATTTGGAATAT
>NC_063339.1:91956517-91963428 GCF_021869965.1 Rhincodon typus
CAAGAGATTGAATAGAAGGATGAAAAGCTTAAAGTTTAGCTGCGCAAGCACAAGGTGGTCAGTGAAGCAGACTTGGTGCAAATACTCACACAGGCAGCAGAGTTTTGGATGACCTCAGGATTACATCTCTGGGTGACTAACCTGTAATTCCTTCCCTGACAGCGTTGTGGGAGCTTGTGTGGGAAGATAAAGCTGCTAAGGCAGCAGCACATGCTTGGGAGAATGGGCAGTGGTAAAACTCTCATTCCGATACAGTGAATGGAAGGAACAATAAAACACTAAACAGAGCTAAAGTACATCCATTAATAGAGGCAGAGGAAGTTAGACAAGTGCAGGGAGGGGAATGTGAGAGGACGGTGGGGAATGTGTTCGGATAGTTAAGTCCAGAGGGAACAAAGGAATGGATGAGACATTCAGCAGCAGATGAGCAGATACTGAGAAGAGCCAGGTGATGTTACTGGGGTGGAAATGGGCAGTCTTTGTGACAGTGGGTATGTGTGGTTGAAAAGTCATTTTGGTGTGTGAAGTATTTCACCATGGTTATGACATGTTTGGTTCAGATGCAGACAGTTGCCAGGGAGAGGGATGGAGTCAGTCGTGAGGCAGTGGAGTTTGTGTTTGGGACCGAAGACAAAGACTTCAGTTTTGCCATTATTTAATTGGAGGAAATTTCTGCTCCACCAGGGCCGGATGTCAGACAAGTCAGAATGGTGCGTGACCCGGAGGGAATTTGGCGGTGATGGTGTTCACATTCCCTGCTGCTTCTTGTTCGTGGAGGCTGAGTATTTGGAAGATTCTGATAAGGTTATAGTCAAGTAGTGTGTGTTGAAAATCCCCCTCCTTCAGTCCCTTCCTTCACATAGAAGCCGGAGTCTTGTGAGAGATTCTCTCTCATTCTATTGTTATTTGTTTAACATCAATTTTACAGGATATTAGAAGGGGAAGATTTACAAACCAACCATTACAACATGATCTGATGGAGTTGCCCATTTTATCACAAATGGAACATGAACTGATTTTGAACATGGGAGGAAACAGCCCTGGAGAGAAACCATGCACGTGTTATGTGTGTGGACAAGGCTTCAGCCAATTATCAGGCTTCACAAACCACAAATGCAGTCACACTGGGGAGAAACAGTGAAAATGTGGCGATTGTGAGTAGGAATTCATTTCCCCACCAGAGCTGGAAATTCATTGACGCTGTCACACCAGTAACAGGCCATTCACCTGCTCAGTGTGTGGGAAGAGACTCACTCAGTCATTTAACCTGCTGCTACACCAGCTCGTTCACACTGAGGAGAGATCATTTCAATGCCTGGACTGCGGAAGGTGCTGTAAAAGTTCTGGGACTGTTATTCCATCAATGTGTTCATTCTGCAGTCAGACCTTTTAAATGTCCAGACTGTGGAAAATGCTTTAAAACTTCCAGGGAGATGTCATCCCATCAATTACCTCACATTAATGAGAGACCTTTTCAATGCCCAGACTGTTAAAAATACTGTGAAAAAAACACGGAGTTCACACATCTCAACAGCGATTGGATTTTGCAGTTCATCACATTCGGGACTGAAGGCAAAGTTTTAATATTTTGGTTAAAACTCACGTCAATCAGCTTTACGTGGCAGGTCATTGTAAGGATGTGATCATGGAGTACTTGGTAGAGTCGGCACGGCTTCATCAATGGGAAGTCATACCTGACAAATCTTAGAACTCTTTGAGGAGGTACTGAGCAAGTTAGGTAAAGGAGAGTTCGTGGAAGTGATCTGTTTGGACTTCACATGACATTTGACAAGGTGCCACATGGGAAGCTGCTAAATAAGATAAGAGCCCGTGATTTCAGGGCCAATGTACTTACAAATCTTGAGGATTGAGTGACTGGCAGGGCTCTTTTTCTGAATGGCAGCCAGGGACTAGTGGCATTCAGCAGGGGTCAGCATTGGGACCACAATTATTCACATTATTCATTAACAATCTGGACAAAGGAATTGAGGGCATTGTTGCTCGGTTTGCAGATGACACAACGATAGGTGGAGGGATGGGTCATATTCAGGAAGCAGGATGACTGCAGAATGACTAGGGACAGGCTAGGAGAGTGGACAAAGAAGTGGCAGGTGGTATACAACGAGGGAAAATGTGAGGTTATACAATTTGGTCAGAAGACTAGAGGCATAGTCTATTTTTGAAACGGGGAAAGGCTTTATAAATCTGAAGCACAAAGGGACTTGAGAGTTCTAGTTCAGGATTCTTTTACAGTTAGTGTGCAGATTCAGTTGGTGGTTAGGAAGGCAAATGCAATGTCGGCATTCATTTCAAGAGAGCTGGAAAACAGGAGCAGAGATGTATTGTTGAGGCTAAACAAGGCTCTGGTCAGACTGCATTTGGAATACTGTGAGCACTTTGGCCCAGTATCTAAGAAAGGATGTGTTGGTGTTGGAGGGTGTCCAGAGGTGGTTTGCAAGAATAATCACAGGGATGAAAGACTTGTCAGGTGAGGATTGGTTGAGGACTCTCTGTTCTTGATGTAGTTTAGAAGGATGGGTTGGGGAGTGGAATCTGTTTGAAAGTTACAGAATACTGAGGGATCTGGATCGAGTGGACATGGAGAAGATGTCTCCACTACAGGAGATGCAAGGACACGGGGGCACCACTTCAGAGTGAAGGGATGACATTGTAGAACTGAGAGAAGGAGGAATTTCTTCAGAGAGTGGTGAATCTGTAAAATTAATTGACACAGAGAGCTGTGGAGGCCGAGTCATTGAGCATATTTCAGACAGCAGTGGATATTTTCTAGATTAGTGAGGGGATGAAGGGTTATGGGGAAAAGGCAGGAGAATAGTTTTGAGAAATATATCAGCCATGATTGAATGGCAGAGCAAATTTAATGGACCGAATGGTCTAATTCAGTTCCTATATCTTATGATCTTTTGGTAATAGTTCAAATAAAATTCGGTCCCTTTTGCCGTGCATTGCATTTCTCCTGCAGTAATAGTTTCCATAGTCCCAGACAACCATAGGGCTGTGCTCGCACTAGAGAGAAAGAGAGATGACTGGTGATGAGTTTAACCTGAGAGAGCTCCTGTTCATGGGACCCAACTCCTAGTCCCTCTACAATGGTCCCACTCAACTTCTGACCATCCACCTCTCCCTGTGTGATGGATATTGTTAACAATTCTCTCTAACTCCTTTGGCTCTGTCCCTCTCACTGATAATTCCACCATCATCGGCCTTCTTGAGAAAGACTGACTCTTCATCCTGCTATCCTTGCAAACTGTCCATCTCCAACCTCCCTTTCACAGATGATTAAGAGTTGGGGACCAAGTGTAGTGTGTCAAAGTTCGCAGATGACGCCAAGATGGGTGATAGAGCAAAGTGTGCAGAGGATATAGATAGTTTAAGAGAGTGGGTAAGGGTCTGGCAGACGGAGTATAATGTTGAGGTTATCCATTTTGGTAGGAATAACAGCAAAATTGACTACAATTTAAATTGTGAAACATTGCTGCATTCTGCTGTGCAGAGGGACCTGGGTGTCCTTGTGCACAAAAAAAAATTAGTACGCAGATGCAGCAGGTAATTAAGAAGGTAAATGGAATACTGACCTTCATTGGTAAAGGAATGGAATTTAAAAATAGGGAGGTTATGCAGCAGCTGCATATGTTTCTGGTGAGGCCACGCCTAGAGTACTGTGTACAGTTTTGCTCTCCTGACTTGAGAAAGGATATACTGGCACTGGAGGGTGTACAGAGGAGGTTCAATAGGTTAATTCCAGAATTGAGATGGCTGATGAGGAGAGATTGAGTAGACTGGGACTATTCTCATTGAAATTTAGAAAAATGACAGGGGAGTGAATAAAATTATGAATGGATGAGATATGATAGAAGCAGGAATGTTGGGTGGGTGGAACTAGAACTAGGGGGCATTGCCTCAAATAATGGGGAGCAGATTTAGGACTGAGTTGAGAAGGAAATTCTTCTCCCATAGGATTGTGAATCTGTGGAATTCTCTGCCCAGTGAAGCATTTGAGGCTACCTCATTGAATGATTTTAAGGCAAAGATTGTTGAACAGTAAAGGAAATGAAGGTTATGGTGAGTGGGCAGTTAAGTGGAGCTGAATCCACAAAAAGATCAGCCATGACCATATCGATTGGCAGAGCAGGCTCGACAGAGCAGATGGCCTACTCTTGCTCCTATTTCTTATGTTCCTCTCGAAATTCCCTGAATTTGGTTGTCCCTCAAAGACCTATCCTTGGCTCTGCTGTTACACCTTTTATTATATTAGACTCTAATCCAATAACAGATGTTATGCTAACTGGTCTGCAGTTAGTTTGTTTTTCACATAAAGGTACTAAATTGGCAATTTTCTAATCCTCTGGGACTCTTCCAAACTCTAAAGATTCTTGTAAGATGGCTACTAGTGAATCCACGATTTTTGCAGCAAGTTCCTTTCATATCCTAGGATGCAGCCCACCAGATCCAGGGGTCTAATTGGTCTTTACCTCCACTAGTTTTCCTAGCATTTCATCTCCAATGATATTCATTGCATTTATTTCTTGTCCTTTTTTTTTTGCCTTTTGGACATTAAGCAAGTTTGAAATGCTATGAGTGGCTTCTACTGTGAAGACTGGTGTAAAGTATTTATTCAACTCTTCTGCCATTTCCTGGTTCCCCATTATTATTTTCCCAGTTCATTCTCTCAAGGGCCTGTGCCCACTAGATTTAAACAGACAGATTTTTCTTTTTAATCTGTAGAGAAATTAAGGGTTATGTGAAATGGAAGCACAGTGCACTTGAGGGTTATCAGATCTGCCATGATCTCATTGAATGGTGGAGTAGATTCAATGGGCCGAATGGCCTACTCCTGCTCCAACACCTTGTGGATGGCGGTGGTTTTAATACATGGTGGAAGCCCCTACAATTGGCAGAAAGCTTCTGCATTTAATACGGAATAGATGTTCTCTTTATGGATATTATCAGGCATGAGCAATCATTCCAACGCACTCAATTCCCATTATTGTGGAAAGGTTTGTCATTATTTGTACATCAAACTCAAAGCAACGTGCCAATTTTCCACACAAGTGCATGTTGCTCCATCAAGCAGTTAATGTGACCACAAGTGCAGCTTTTCCTGAATGTTGCAGGAATGGAAATTTGTCTGGGGATTAAAACATTGCCTTCTGGGAGAGGTGACGTGGATTTGAGAGGAAAAAGTTCATTCCAAGAATTTGGACAAGAAAGGTAGGTTCAAAATCAGAAAGTAACTTGCAGGGATTATGAGGTTGGAACTTGAATATGGTGGGTTTATAGCAAAAGGGACAGTACCAGCAAGAGAACTATTAACAAATGCAGAAGATAAAGATGTTCAGTGGTCAGACATTTCATGGGAATAGGGCCATTGGAGCAGGAAGTGAGAGTCTTGGACACAGTGAGCTCTAACATGGCACGACAGGAAATAGAGGGAGAGTGAAGACACGTACACGTCCAGGGCTCGGACATGGAAAAAAACTTCGGAGGCAATTTGCCGGAGTGAGCGAATGAGAGAGGGAAACGGGACAGGGAGCTGATCAAATTGTCTTAATCTTAGTGACAAAGAAGCTCCATGTTTTCCTTATACTTATTGTTGGAGGTGAGGATGAAGGAGACAGGAGAGAGGGAGAGTCCTTCAAAAATAACAAACTTCTGTTTGATATTAAAAAAGACTCATCACACTGTGTAATTGATACATATCTGACTTATTTGACACCCAGAATACTAGCACCTTTAACTTGGTTGGATTTTATTAACATCAACAGAATCAGAGCCTGATATACATGGATAACTTTAGGATGTGATTAACAGGAAAATCTCAACACCAGAACTACTTGTGACATCGTTGGTGTCTCAGCAGATGGGATAAATGAGCGATTTTCTTCTCACACTTGGAGCAGGCATATCGTCTCTCCCCAGTGTGAACTCGCTGGTGTGACTGAAGATGAGATGATTGAGTGAACTTCTTCTGACACATGGAGCAGGTGAATGGCTTCTCTCCAGTATGACTGCATTGATGTAGAGTGAGTTCAGATGAATGCTTGAACCCAGTCTCAGTGAGAGCACTTGAATGGTCTCTCATCTGTATGAGCACTTTGATGGCGTGTCAGTTCCCTGGAACTTTTACAGCACTTCCCAGTGTTTGCACATTTAAAAGGTCTGACATTAGTATGAACCTGCTTGTGCCTCAGCAGGTTGGACAAATCAGTAAAGCCCTTCTCATAAACAGAACAAGTGAATTGCCTCTCCCCAATCTGAACTCGCTGGTGTTGCAGCAAGCACGCTGACCGCGTGAAGCCCTTCTCACACACAGAGCACAGGAACAGCCTCCCCTGTGTGACGGTGCTGATTAGTTTCCAGCTCACAGGAGAAGTTAAATGCCCTCCCACAGTTCCCACATTTACACAGCTTCTCCCTGCCATGACTGTGCTTATGTTTAGACAGGCCAGAAGATTGGCTGAAGCCTCAACCACACAGAACAGGTGTACAGTTTCTCCCCACTCAGAGGTGTTTTCTACTTCCATGGTCAAAATCCAATGATGTTCTGGTTACAATAAATTGAGTAATTTGTCAAATCTTGATGAGATGTTTGGTTCAAGTTTCCTGACTGCAAATCCTCACCCTCGAATACACTGTGAAAGTGATTTTAAAAAGGTGTGAGAACCGACAAAAACATAAAGGTAGTATGTGAAATTGAGCTGAATGAAACTGGTGATTTGTGGGGAATAATCATTCCTGCACCTACGGGTCACGCCATGTACAGTTCTCCCAGTTAGCTCACGTGTCTTTCCATGTCTAGTATCCAGCAGCAATTACTCATCCAAATCTCATATTAAACACTCCAGTTGGTTAAACTGAATTATAACCAGAAAACTTGCTGATGAAAAAAA
>NC_063339.1:91963438-91967100 GCF_021869965.1 Rhincodon typus
ACAAAGGATAGCAAAAATTGGGAATGAAAACAGAGCATGTTGGAAAATCTCAGAAGTTTGGGCGATATATGGACAGAAAGAAGTAGAGTTAATGTTTGTCAGGTATGTCAATTTTCATCAGGACTAGGAAACGTAATAGGTTTTGAGTAAGTATTGGGTTAGACTAGTACAAAAAGGTGGTCCGTGACAAGGGAGAAGACAGGAAAGATTAAATTACAGAAAAGCTCCTCCCTCAAGGCTACAGGCAATGGAGGTTGGGGCTGGAAAAGAAACAAAGTAACAAAAGATGTGCCTGGATGAGGTGTGCAGCTCACAAAGAAACAAACTGAAACAAGAGAAATGAAGACAAAATAGGGGGTCAGAGTTCACAGTCTGAAAATATTGGTCTCAATAGGGAGTCCAGAAAGTTTTAAAATGCTGAATTGAAAAAAAATGAGGCACTTTCTTGAACCTTACTTTAGCATCACTGGAAGTGTGCAGTGAGTGGAGATCAGAAACGTCAGTGTGAGAGCAAGGTGGAGAATTAGAAATGTAAAATCCCCGGCCACAGCAGGTTGTGGATAGTGATAGCCAATTGAACATTTTAAAATGGAGATGTTAAGAGCTTAACAAAGGTAAAGGTATACTAAGTAAGGGTCAGTACTGATTGAACTGAATGTGGAGGAGACTTAAGGGACTGAATGGCCTCCTTCTAACTGAAATGCTAAGCAGTCTCAGAGGGGTTGAATGACCTACTCCAGTTGATCTGTACATGGTTTCCAAACTTCTCCCGCTCTAATACTTTGCCCAGGGTCTGGTTTCCTGTTGCTGCGTTTTGACCCCAGCTCTTCCATGCCTTTCTGTTCATCAGTTGTATTTGGGTCCAGGTTTATTTGGAATATAGGAACAGGAAGGGACCACTGATTCACTCAGATCTCTTCTATCAGAATCAGAATTAGCTTTATTGTCCCATGTACTCAAATGAATACAATGAAATACTAAATAAAAGCCAAAAGAACTGCAGATGCTGTAAATCAGAAACAAAAAAACAGAAGTTGCCAGAAAGGCTCAGCAAGTCTGGCAATATCTGTGAAGAGAAATCAGAGTTAATGTTTTGGGTCCGGCGACCCTTAAGTGTATAAGTCGTCACTTACAGCACCATCTTAAGTACAAAGGTCCCCAAGTATAGCTTTTTCAGTTACAGTTCTTTAGAAGAATAGAGGTTAAAAAACAGTCCAGCACTGCAGATTTTAGGAATAAATTATAAAAAGGAGAATAAAAAAAGTTCAGAACAGTCTTCCGATGCAGTCCATGCTGGCATTCAGCCTCCAGTCTGCACCGGGCCTTGACTCCGGACAACACCTAGCTTCAACTTAGGGTTCACAAGACCAGGAGAATGCTCTGGAATCACCTCAAGACAGAAGTCCATGCCAAAGCCATGCTGGGCCAGTAGACTGCATTAACAGGCCGAGAGGATGCCTTGTCGGGTCTGTGCTGAGGCTGAGATTTCCGAGGCTGTGGGTCGGAGGCCACAAGATCCAAGGCCGGGAGGTTGAAGCTGGGAGTTCGGAAGCCACGAGGCCCGATGCCTGGAAAGAGAAGAGGATGATTTAAAAAAAAAAAAAAAAAAAATACAGAAGGATGATTAATTGAGGGTCGTATCTCATCTGTGACTCAACTCCATTTACCCTTCAATTGTTTTAATACTGGCTCTCCCAGTCTGTTTCAATCGGATTTAAAGAGACCTTTCATTTATGTCACACCTTCAGTTAGGCAATTGTCCCAAGATATACCTCAGAAACATAAATTTACAAATCTGATCAATTAAATGATGTATCAAAGGGGATCTTGGGAGGCCTGACAAAATCTGGTTGAAGATGTGGGTTTTTAGGAGGTTTTGAAAAGTCCATCTCCCTGTTCCCACGGAGCAAGAAGGGTGTTCTCAGCGCTGCTGGATTTCTGACATTTGGCCTCTTTGCCAATTTTCAGAACAATAAAACATTCTGTGAATGAAGGATCAAACCACAATGTCAGTCCTGTCACCTATCAATCATCTGAACCCAGATCACAATTACAGCAAGAGTAAAAACAAAATAAGAGTAACAGTGAAATTATCAAGAAATGCACAATCATACTGTTTAGTTTAATGTTTGCTAACTAATGGAAAATCCCAAAACAAAGGTTTACCCCCAGGATTCTTATTATATCATTGCAGTGTTGGTTCAAACTTCGAGAAAGAGCTGAAGTCCAGAGTGAGGTGAGAGTGCCTGACATTGACAAAAGACTGCATTCAGCCAAGTGTAATATCAAGGAGCAATATTCGAATCAATGAGAATCAGTGAATAAACCCTTCTTTGTTTAGGGTCATAGAGGTGCACAGCACGGAAACAGACTCTTTGGTCCAACTTGTCCATGCTGACTCGATAGCCTAAATTAATCTAGTTCCTTTTGTCAACATTTTGCCCATATACCTCTAATCCTTCCTATCCATGTACCCAGCCAGATTCCTCTTAAGTGTTGTAATTATACCGGCCTCCACCATTTCCTCTGGCAGCTCATTCCATACACGCACCACATTCACACATTTTCTGTGTGAAAATGTTGTCCCTTAGGTCCCTTTTACCTCTTTCCCCCCTCACTTAAAACCTATGCCTTCTAGTTTTGGAATCCCCCATCCTGGGGAAATGACTTCGGTTTTCACCTTGCCCCTCATGATTTTATAAACCTCTATAAAAAGGTCATTCCTCAGTCTCCAACAGTTCATGAAAATATCCCCAGCCTATTCAGCCTCTCCCAATAGCTCAAACCCTCCAACCCCAGTAACATCTTTGTAAATCTTTTCTGCACTCTTTCAAGTTTAACAGCATCCTTCCTAAAGCAAGGAGATCAGAAGCGAACGCAGTATTCCAAAAGTGGCCAAACCAATGTCCCGGACAGCCACAACAAAACACCCGATTACTACACGTAATGCACTGACTAATAAAGATAAGCATACTAAATGCCTTTTTCACCACCCTGTCTACCTGCAACTCCACTTTCAAGGAACTATGAACTTGCACTCCAAGTTCTTTGTTCAGCCACACTCCCGAGGACCTTACCATTAGGTGTATAAGTCCTGCACTGATTTGCCTTTCTAAAATGCAGCACCTGACATTTATCTAAATTAAACTCATTGATCACTCCACAGCCCATCAGCCCATCAGATCAAGATCCCGTTGTACTCTGAGGTAACTTTATTCACTGTCCCCGTGACCTCCCACCCCATTTTGGTGTCATCTGCAAAATACTAACTATACTTCTTATATTCACATCCAAATCGTTTATGTAAATAACAAAAATCAGCAAACCCATCAATGATCCTTGCAGCATTCAGCTGGTCAAAGGCCTGCTGTCCAAAGAGCAACCCTACACCACCACCCTCTATCTCCTACCTTCAAGCCAATTTTGTATCCAAAATGGTTAACTTCCCCCAACATTCCATGTCATCTAACCTTGTTAACCAGTCTACTGTACAGAACCTTGTCAAAAGTCTTGCTAAACCCCATATATACAACATCCACCGCTCTGCCTTCATTAATCTTCTTTGTCACTTCTTCAAAAAACTCAATCAAGTTTGTGAGACACGATTTCCCACAAATAGCCATGTTGACCAGCCGTAATCTATCCTTGTCTTTCCAAATACA
>NC_063339.1:91967200-91971718 GCF_021869965.1 Rhincodon typus
GGAATATAGGAACAGGAAGGGACCACTGATTCACTCAGATCTCTTCTTTCAGAATCAGAATTAGCTTTATTGTCCCATGTACTCAAATGAATACAATGAAATACTAAATAAAAGCCAAAAGAATTGCAGATGCTGTAAATCAGAAACAAAAAAACAGAAGTTGCCAGAAAGGCTCAGCAAGTCTGGCAATATCTGTGAAGAGAAATCAGAGTTAATGTTTTGGGTCTGGCGACCCTTAAGTGTATAAGTCGTCACTTACAGCACCATCTTAAGTACAAAGGTCCCCAAGTATAGCTTTTTCAGTTACAGTTCTTTAGAAGAATAGAGGTTAAAAAACAGTCCAGCACTGCAGATTTTAGGAATAAATTATAAAAAGGAGAATAAAAAAAGTTCAGAACAGTCTTCCGATGCAGTCCATGCTGGCATTCAGCCTCCAGTCTGCACCGGGCCTTGACTCCGGACAACACCTAGCTTCAACTTAGGGTTCACAAGACCAGGAGAATGCTCTGGAATCACCTCAAGACAGAAGTCCATGCCAAAGCCATGCTGGGCCAGCAGACTGCATTAACAGGCCGAGAGGATGCCTTGTCGGGTCTGTGCTGAGGCTGAGATTTCCGAGGCTGTGGGTCGGAGGCCACAAGATCCAAGGCCGGGAGGTTGAAGCTGGGAGTTCGGAAGCCACGAGGCCCGATGCCTGGAAAGAGAAGAGGATGATTTAAAAAAAAAAAAAAAAAAAAAATACAGAAGGATGATTAATTGAGGGTCGTATCTCATCTGTGACTCAACTCCATTTACCCTTCAATTGTTTTAATACTGGCTCTCCCAGTCTGTTTCAATCGGATTTAAAGAGACCTTTCATTTATGTCACACCTTCAGTTAGGCAATTGTCCCAAGATATACCTCAGAAACATAAATTTACAAATCTGATCAATTAAATGATGTATCAAAGGGGATCTTGGGAGGCCTGACAAAATCTGGTTGAAGATGTGGGTTTTTAGGAGGTTTTGAAAAGTCCATCTCCCTGTTCCCACGGAGCAAGAAGGGTGTTCTCAGCGCTGCTGGATTTCTGACATTTGGCCTCTTTGCCAATTTTCAGAACAAGAAAACATTCTGTGAATGAAGGACCAAACCACAATGTCAGTCCTGTCACCTATCAATCATCTGAACCCAGATCACAATTACAGCAAGAGTAAAAACAAAATAAGAGTAACAGTGAAATTATCAAGAAATGCACAATCATACTGTTTAGTTTAATGTTTGCTAACTAATGGAAAATCCCAAAACAAAGGTTTACCCCCAGGATTCTTATTATATCATTGCAGTGTTGGTTCAAACATCGAGAAAGAGCTGAAGTCCAGAGTGAGGTGAGAGTGCCTGACATTGACAAAAGACTGCATTCAGCCAAGTGTAATATCAAAGGAGCAATATTCGAATCAATGAGAATCAGTGAATAAACCCTTCTTTGTTTAGGGTCATAGAGGTGCACAGCACGGAAACAGACTCTTTGGTCCAACTTGTCCATGCTGACTCGATAGCCTAAATTAATCTAGTTCCTTTTGTCAACATTTTGCCCATATACCTCTAATCCTTCCTATCCATGTACCCAGCCAGATTCCTCTTAAGTGTTGTAATTATACCGGCCTCCACCATTTCCTCTGGCAGCTCATTCCATACACGCACCACATTCACACATTTTCTGTGTGAAAATGTTGTCCCTTAGGTCCCTTTTACCTCTTTCCCCTCTCACTTAAAACCTATGCCTTCTAGTTTTGGAATCCCCCACCCTGGGGAAATGACTTCGGTTTTCACCTTGCCCCTCATGATTTTATAAACCTCTATAAAAAGGTCATTCCTCAGTCTCCAACAGTTCATGAAAATATCCCCAGCCTATTCAGCCTCTCCCAATAGCTCAAACCCTCCAACCCCAGTAACATCTTTGTAAATCTTTTCTGCACTCTTTCAAGTTTAACAGCATCCTTCCTAAAGCAAGGAGATCAGAAGCGAACGCAGTATTCCAAAAGTGGCCAAACCAATGTCCCGGACAGCCACAACAAAACACCCGATTACTACACGTAATGCACTGACTAATAAAGATAAGCATACTAAACGCCTTTTTCACCACCCTGTCTACCTGCAACTCCACTTTCAAGGAACTATGAACTTGCACTCCAAGTTCTCTTTGTTCAGCCACACTCCCGAGGACCTTACCATTAGGTGTATAAGTCCTGCACTGATTTGCCTTTCTAAAATGCAGCACCTGACATTTATCTAAATTAAACTCATTGATCACTCCACAGCCCATCAGATCAAGATCCCGTTGTACTCTGAGGTAACTTTATTCACTGTCCCCGTGACCTCCCACCCCATTTTGGTGTCATCTGCAAAATACTAACTATACTTCTTATATTCACATCCAAATCGTTTATGTAAATAACAAAAATCAGCAAACCCATCAATGATCCTTGCAGCATTCAGCTGGTCAAAGGCCTGCTGTCCAAAGAGCAACCCTACACCACCACCCTCTATCTCCTACCTTCAAGCCAATTTTGTATCCAAAATGGTTAACTTCCCCCAACATTCCATGTCATCTAACCTTGTTAACCAGTCTACTGTACAGAACCTTGTCAAAAGTCTTGCTAAACCCCATATATACAACATCCACCGCTCTGCCTTCATTAATCTTCTTTGTCACTTCTTCAAAAAACTCAATCAAGTTTGAGAGACACGATTTCCCACAAATAGCCATGTTGACCAGCCGTAATCTATCCTTGTCTTTCCAAATACATGTAAATCCTGTCCCTCAGAAATCCCTCCAACAATGTTCCCTCCTCTGATGTCAGGCTCACCAGTCTATAGTTCCCTGGATTGTCCTTATCACCTTTCTTAAATAATGACACCACATTAGCCACCCTCTAGTCTTCCAGCACCTCATCCATGGCTATCAATGATACAAATATCTCAGCAAGGGGTCCAGCAATCACTTCACTGGCTTCCCACACAGTTCTATGATACACCCGATCATGTCCTGGGGATTTATCTGCCTTTATGCGTTTTAAGATGTCCAGCACTTCCTCCCCTGTAACATGTATCACTATTTATTCTCCAAATTCTCTAGCCTCCCTATCCTCCTCCACAATTAATACTGACACAAAATACTCACTTAGTATCTCACCCATCTCCTGTGGTTCCACAAGTAGGCAGCCTTGTTGATCTTTAAGGGACCCTATTCTCTTCCTTGTTACTCTTTTGTCCTTAATGCATTTGTAGAATCTCTTTGGAATCTCCTTAACCCTATTTGCCAAAGTTCTCTCATGTTCTCTTTTTACCCTCCTAATTCCCTCTGGAGTGTACTTTTACTCCTGAAGTGATTCACTCAATCCCAGCTGTCTATACCTGCCACATGCCTCCTCCTTTTTCTTGACCAGAGCCTCAATTTCTTTAGTCATCCAGCATTCCCTACATCTACCAGCCTCACACTTACAGGTACACACTGCCTCTGGACTCTCGTTATCTTATTTTTGAAGGCCTCCCACTTTGCACCCATCCCTTTACATGTGAATTGTCTGTCCCAATCAATGTTTGAAAGTTCTTGCCTAATACAGTCAAAATTGGACTTCCACCAATTTAGAACTTGAACTTTTGGATCAGGTCTATCCTTTTCCATAACTACTGGGAAGGACATGATTACTGGATATTTAGAAAATAAATGTCTGATTGGACAGATGAGACAGATTTATTAAGGGGAAGTTATGTTTGAGAAACCTGTCCCTTAAGGATGTTGCCAGCACAATCAAAAAGTGAAAACCAGTGAGTGTGGAATATTTAGACTTTCAGAAGGCTTTTGACAACATTTCACACAGGAGACTAATAGAATGAAATTACATTGAATTGAGAGCAATATACGAGGATGGACTGAAGACTGGTTAATAGGCAGAATGCATAGAGTCAGAATAAATTGGTATACTGTGATCAATGGCTTACTTGTTAATTGCTTAGCTGATTCAGGAACTCTGGAGAAATCTTTACTGTTCAGAGTAAACAACAAAATGTGTTTTCACGACAGCTGTAAAACAGAAACAAACATTAGTACCGTGTGGTTTCAAGCATTACCATACTTTGCTTGTTCAACTTTTCTTACAATAAGATACTTACAATTTTCTCAAATGTAACTTGCTAGATTATATGTGACTCTCCTTCTTTCAAAAATTATTCCAAATTCAAATTGACAACAACAGACTCAAAGGTTTCTGTTGTGTCTGGCCTCAGCAGTGTTGTTGGGATAACAGGTTTCATTAGTGGTCCATTAATTTCTTCCCAAACAAACAAACAGATAGTAGGAACTGCAGATGCTGGAGAATCTGAGATAACAAGGTGTAGAGCTGGATGAACACAGCAGGCCAAGCAGCATCTGAGGAGCAGGAAGGCTGACGCTTCGGGCCTAGACCTTTCTTCATTTTTCTGAAAAAGGGTCTAGGCCCGAACCGTTCGGGAAAAGATTAAAATGTCCCTTTACCCCCC
>NC_063339.1:91971818-91985309 GCF_021869965.1 Rhincodon typus
GAACAAGCTAAGCCTTTTATTTTTATTCCCACATCTTGTCTACAGGAGTTTAAAAAAGAACATTTTTGAGACTTTTCAATGAAAGAAGATTTGAAAGTCTTGAACCTGTAACGTTTTCAGAATACTCCTTGTTTTAACATTGATGTCAGTCAAAATGTTGAGAATGTTTTCATTGTAACTGTCACAGAAATGCTGTGTGAACACAATTCAATTTTCACAGAGGGCTTCTTTTAACTTCACTGGGGGGGTAAAGGGACATTTTAATCTTTTCCCGAATGGTGCCTAAGGTCATAATCCTTTGTCTGTGCTTTGTAGCTCCTGGGTGACATTATACACTTGTGTTGTTTCACTACACAGGGCTGGAACATTTAGGGAAACATTGGCAGCTACATTCTCAAGTTTAACTGGGGCAGAAGCTAGGAATACTGCAGCGAGTAACTCACCTCCTGACTCCTCAAAGCCTGTCCACCATTTACATGGCACAAGTCAGGAGTGTGATAGAACACTCCCCACTTGCCTGGATGAGTGCAGCCCCGACAACACTCAAGAAGCTTGACACCATCCAGGGCAAAGCAGCCCGCTTGACTGGCACTACATCCACAAGCATCCATTCCCTCCATCACCAACGCTCAGTAGCAGCAGGGTGTATTATTTACAAAATGCACTGCAGAAATTCACCAAAGATCCTCAGACAGCACCTTGCAAACCCACAACGACTTCCATCTAGAAGGACAAGGGCAGCAGACATATGGGAGCACCACCACCTCCAAGTCACTCACCATCCTGACATGGAAATATATCGCCGTTCCTTCACTGTTGCTGGGTCAAAATCCTGGAATTCCTTCCCTAATGACATTGTGGGCCAACCTACAGCTGGTGGACTGCAGCAGTTCAAGAAGGCAGCTCACCACCACCTTCTCAAGGGCAACGAGGGACAGGCAACAAATGCTGGCCAGTCATCGATGCCCACATCCCACAAATCAATAGAAAATAAAACCGACCTCGTCTTGCAATATAACTGTCCCAGGTGCTGTCTGTTCTGTGTGACATGATTTGATTTTTGTCATCGGATAATTCTCTTTGAACAGAATTATTTGTCTAAAATTCCCACTTTCTCATTTTAGAGCATAAATTCACACCAATAAACATGTAAGATGAGGAAACCTTAGAATCTAGAAATGAAGATTGACTTAAATATTACAGTAGTATTTGGAACTTCACTGTGGCCAGAAAATGAAATTCCAAACACAATAATTTAATCACAAAGGTTTTGAAATTCACCTTTACCCAGGACTCTTTCCTCAAACTAAATACACTACACAGTGGAGCATTTTGATGAAATATGTTATGCCATTTATCATAATTCCCTTCCTTCAATTGGTTTCGGATGACTGATTTTCATCAAGCCCTTAAGACACTAATTCCAAATAAACATCATTTAGCAGGCTCCTTCTAAATAACCACTGACTATTCTTTAAAAGGGATGTCAACTCAATCATATATGTTCCAAACTGCTCCAAGCACACACTATACTGTCACATCATCATACACTCAAAATATAATCTAAACTGTAAGCCTCCCCAGAGAGGAAAATCACACAAATGACACGACAGCATTTTAGCAGCCAACGAACAAAAACCCATGAGTCAGACCTCAAAGAATTAACACTGTGGACCCTCAAAAAAATTCGCATCCAGACAGACTATTTATAAAAGCTGATCTGTCTCTTGCTCTCTCATCCTCTCCTCCCACAGTCTGTGGACATTTTCTTCCAATCATAATTTTTAAACTTTATGCTTATCCTTTACTGTAGTGAAAATTAAATAATTTCACATCCAATGATTTACATTCCAGAACCAGCAGGTACAATTCAGAGATAGTAGGAACTGCAGATGCTGGAAAATCTGAGATAACAAGGTGTAGAGCTGGATGAACACAGCAGGTCAAGCAGCATTATCGGGCCTAGACCCCTCATCAGAAATGTCTAGGCCCGAAACGTCAGCCTTCCTGCTCCCGTGATGCTGCTTGGCCTGCTGTGTTCATCCAGCTCTACTCCTAGGTACAATTCAGAAAAAGGTTTATTATCTTTTATTCAACAACAGTTACATGAGCCAGGCTTTCAGTCACATCCTGCCCGTGGTGGCCACTCTCAGAGGTCTGTCTCTCAGGTCATGTGGCTGCTGTGCCGAGCGAACTTTCAACTGTTCAAAAGGTCTTGACTTAGTCCTATCGCTTCACACAACTAATTCACAATCTGAATAAAAACCAAAAGAACTGCGTACGGTGTAAATCAGGAACAAAAACAGAAGTTGCTGGAAAAGCTCAGCAGGTCTAGCAGCATCTGTGGAGAAAAAAAAAATCAGAGTTAACATTTCAGGTCCAGTAACCCTTCGTCAGAATGTGTTCTGAGGAAGGGTCACCGGACTTGAAACGTTAACTCTGATTTTTTCTTCACAGATGCTGCCAGACCTGCTGAGCTTTACAATGACTTGCCTAACTCCCATCTCTCTCCCGGAGATGTTTTATTTGCTTTCACTCTTCTCTTTCTGCCTCGCTCCCCGTCTGCCTTTGTTACCTCTTTCATTCCCCTTTTCTTACATTCTTTTTTCTCTTTTTTTTAAAATTTCTGACACTTACCTCTTCCTTCTGCCTTTGTCTCTGTTCTTTCCCACTTTTTGTGTTTCCCCCACCTCGCCACATTCCCTCCATCTTGTTTTGCAGGCCCTCCACAAATTATACACACCCAAAATAAAGCAGTCCATCCCCAAAGGTTCTTTGCACCAAATTTTGTAGTCCACAATATTGCATTCTCTCTCAAAATTTTGTACCCCTGCAAACTTCTGAACATTCCGTAAGTTTGTTCCCTCCCCAGTTTGTGTAGCCCCCTCCCAATTTAGCAAACCTCAATCTTGCTGTGACCCCACTCCCGTGTTTTGCATTCCTTCCAAAAAATAGACACCCCATTTTGCAATCCCCAAAACTGTGCCCCACACCCAGACATTGCACCACCAAAAACTGTGCACGCCACACCACCCAAATTTTTGCCCCTTAACATATTGTGGCCCCTCAGACTGTGCCCCAGATAGTTTGCCCCATCCTCTGATTTTTCACACCATCAATTTTAGCCTGAGTTGTGTCCCCCCCCAATCTTGCACTGACTTCTCCAGTTTTACTCCGATATTGTTTGCTCCTGCAGCTCCCATCATTTTGTCCCTCCAAATTATGCACTGCCTCATTTTTCACCCCACCACATCTTCACCCACCCCAATTATACAACACCCACAATTCTGGGAGACCCCAACAGTTTTCACCCTTCCCCAAACTTTGCCCACCACCAAGGTTTGTGCCCTGCTAAATTTTGCATCCAATATATTGGCCCCAAGATATTGCACTCATCCACTGACAGACCCCCTCCAATGAGTTATGCAGCCTCTCCACAACATCCCCATTTTATGCTCACCTAAATTATGCACCTCCCCTAATATTGCATGTTTCCCCGTTTACGCAGCTGCACACGAACACCCCCCCCCCCACCCCACCAACAATTTTGTACTCGGCATAATTTGCAAGCACCAAATATTTTGCCAGTCCAAAGTTCCCTCTATTGTCATGTCCTGAAATTTTGCATTAACAAATAGGATTAAGGAGAATCCAAAGGGATTCTACAAATACATTAAGGACAAAAGGGTGACGAGGGAGAGAACAGAGCTCCTTTAAAGATCAGCAAGGCTGCCTATGTGTGGAACCACAGGAGATGGGGGAAGACACTAAATGAGTATTTTACTTCACTGTTTACTGTGGAAAAGAATGTGGAAAATGTAGAACGTAGGGCAATATATAGCAACATCTTGAAAAATATCCGTATTACAGAGGCGACGCTGGCCATCTTAAATCGCATAAAGGTAGATAAAACTCCGGGACCTGATCAGGTGCACCCTAGAACTCTGGGAAGCTAGAGAAGTGATTGCTATGCCCCTTGCTGCAATATTTGTATCGTTGATAGCCACAGGTGAGGTGCTGGAAGACTGGAGGTTGGCTAATGTGGTGCCACTATTGAAGAACTGTAGTAAGGAAGAAGCCAGGCAACTATAGACCAGTCAGCCTGGCATTGGTGGTGGGCAAGTTGTTGGAGGGAATGCTGAGGGACAGGATTTACATGTATTTGGAAAGGCAAGGACTGATTAGGGATAGGCAACATGGTTTTGTGTGGGGGAAATTGTTTCACAAACTTGATTGCGTTTTTTGAAGAAGTAACGAAGAGGACTGATGAAGGCAGAGCAGTGGACGTGAGCTATGTGGACTTCAGTAAGGCATTCAGCAAGGTTCCTCATGGTCGACTGGTTGGCAAGGTTAGATCACATGGAATAAGGGAGAACTAGCCATTTGGATACAGAACTGGCTTGAAGGTAGAAGACAGGGTGGTGGTGGGGAGTTGCTTTTCAGACTGGAGGTGTGGGGCCTGTGACCAGTGGTGTGCCACAAGGATTGGCGCAGGGTCCACTACTTTTTGTTATTAACATTAATGATTTGGATGTGAACATAGGAGGTATGGTTAGTACGTTTGCACCAAAATTGGAAGTGTAGTAGACGGCGAAGAAGGTTACCTTAGAGTACAAGAGGAATCTTGATCAGATGGGCCAGTGGGCTGAGGTGTGGCAGGTAGAGTTTAATTCAGATAAAATGTGAGGTGCTGCATTTTGCAAAGGAAAATCGGGGCAGGGGTTACACACTTAATGGTAAGGTCCTGGAGTATTGCTGAACAAAAAGATCTTGAAGTGCAGGTTCATGGATCCTTGAAACGTGAGTTGCAGGTAGACAGAAAAGTGAAGGCGGCATTTGGTATGCTTGCCTTTATTGATCAGTGCATCGAGAATGGAAATTGGGAGGCCATATTGTGGCTGTACAGGACATTGGTTAGGCCACTATTGGAATACTGCATGCATTTTGGAGTACTGCATGCAATTCTGGTATCCCTGCTAAAGGAAGGATGTTGTGAAACTTGAAAGGGTTCAGAAAAGATTTACAAGGATGAAGCCAGGGTTAGAGGGTTTGACCTATAGGCAGAGGCTGAACAGACTTGCGGCTGTTTTCTCTGGAGTGTCAGAAGCTGAGGGGTGACTTTATAGAGGTTAATAAAATCATGAAGGGCATACATAGGGTAAATAGTCAAGGTCTTTTCCCTGGGGTGGGGGAGTCCAGAACTCAGGGGCTTGGGTTACAGGTGAGAGGGAAAAGATTTAAAAGGGACCTAAGGGGCAACTTTTTCCACACAGACAGTGGTGCGTGTATGGAATGAGCTGTCAGAGGAAGTGGTGGAGGCTCATACAATTACAACATTTAAAAGGCATCTGGATGGGGATATGAATAGGAAGGGTTTAGAGGGTATGGGCCAACTGCTGGCAAATGAAACTAGATTTATTTAGGATATCTAGTCAGCATGGACGAGTTGGACCGAAGGGTCTGCTTCCATGCTGCATATTTCTATGACTCTAAATGTTGTCTTCCCCTGCCCTCAGATATGGCACTCGAAATCTTTGACCTTCCCTAAATATTGTCCCTGCCCCATTTTAGTGCCTGTTTCCAATTTACACCCACCTTATATTTTGTGCTGCCACTCCTTCCATTGCACACCCTCCCATTTTTGTCCCCTTTCAATTACACCCACCACACTTTATACCTCTTAAGTTAGCCCCCAGTTTTTAAACCACCACGAACCCTTCGGTTTGATTACTGTCTCTAACTATCTCCAGTTTATGTATTACTTTACATTAAAAACCACACGGAACACAACAATAAGATTCCAACCTGTAACTCACTCCCATGTATCTGTGACTCAACATAAACCACCCTGAACCCCTCGATTAGACTAAAGTTTGTAATTCAGTCCTGGGTTTCTTTTATTCTATATATAAGCCATTCTGCAACCTTCAATTAGATTCCAGTACGTAACTCACTCCTGTGTATCTGTACTCTATATATAAACCACCTCAATCCCCTCAGATTCTAATCTGTAACTCACTCTGGGGTATCTGTTATTCCACGTATAAACCATCCTGAACCCCCTCAATTAGATTCTAGTCTATAACTCATTCCTGGGTATCTGTAACTCTGGGCATCAACCATCTCAAATCCCTCAACTAGATTCCATGTTTTAACTCACTGCCTACTACTTGTTAATCTGTATATAAATTACCCAAATCCCTTGATTACATTTCAGACTGTAACTCATTCCCCGTTGTGTTATGAGACTAATGAGATTCCAGCCTCTAACTTAGTAGAAACTGAATGATTCAATGTTAAACTGGGAGCAACAAGAGAGAAATTAGCAGTTTAATTTCTGTTCCATTCTGTTTCTCCAAAAAGTTTTTTTGGGGGGAGTGTAGGTTCAATGAGGCAGCTCACTATTACAATTTCAAGGGCTAATAGGAATGGGGGATAAATGCTGGCGCAGCCAGTGATGCTCTCATCCCATGAACAAATGAAAATAAAAAGACAACCCCTTTGCTTACATAACCACTTGCTGCCCCGACAGAAACTCTGATTCATAACCCAGGACACCCAGATCTCTGTGTCGGCGTCCTGCAACAACTCCTTGTATAAATTGAAGGCTCTTTATCGATTCTTCCTGACAAACATAACACTCTAATCAACTACTTTATACCATATTAGACACTTCTGCCCGCTCACTGATCATCTCTTCAGCAGTCAATTTGAATACCTTTCTATCCTCTTCACGATTTGCCTTCCAAACTATTTTCAGAAAAAAGTTCAATTTTTAAATCAAAGACTGACCTGAACTGATGCCTGTTGGAAATCCAAACAATCCTTCGGTCACTCTGTGTCCCTTGATCAGCACGTATGTGACCGTCTGTTCTTCTCTCCTCTCCTGGAATAGCTGTAAATTGCAACATTCATCCGTTAACCTTTTTGAGTTGGTTCATGGTGACCATGTCCCCTGTACAATCAGTTAGACTTCCTCACGTCCCTAGTCCCACCCCCTAGTAATAACTAGCAACCCATCAGTTAACCTCCGAATATTTGGTGACATCATCGCATTAGCTTTCTGTGATTTGTGTACAAGGATCCAGACAATAATAATCTCTCACATAAGTTACTGCCTTGTGAAAGGCTTTCCTTGTCCTCAGTCTCCTTCAACAAGAGAGTGAGGAGCTTTGACCTCTTAGAGGATGTGACAAGGAGAGTGGAGGAAGAAGACGAGATGTTGTGTATTTGGATTTCCAACCAGCATTCAATAAGATGCCAGGTTAAAGGTTTCCGTGCAAAGAAAGATCTCATGGTGTTGGCAGTTAGCATGGCAGTGGGTTCACTCACTAACAGCAGCGTGATAGTTAGGATAAATGATTAGTTTACAGGTTGGCAAACTTTAACTTGTGGCATATCATAAATCACTCCTGGGACTTCAACTATTTGTTATCTATACAACTGACTTGGATGAAGGAGTCAACTGTATTGTAAATAAATTTGTTGAGCAAGCTGTGAGGAGGTTAGACTGAACCTGCAAAGCAAGAAGGGTATTGGGGAAAACAAAATTACAGATCAAGATTAATCGTGAGAAAATGTGTGGATGTCCACTCTGGCAAGAAGTATGGAAATGCAGAATAGTCCTTCAGTGGAGGAGACAGCAGAATGCTGCATTGCAAAGGGACCTGGGTGTCCTTGGATCATGTAAAGTAGTATGTAGGTAAAGCAAGTAATCAGGAAGACAATTGGTTTGTTAGTCCTGATTGGTAAGTGTCACTGTGATTGGTGGAATTGCCCTCGAGCACCGTGGACCGTGTTGGGAATAAAATTCATATCTATGTGTAAAATAGGAAGATATAGAACTGTTTGGACACTGTGGAATGTAAAGGGTTTTTAACAGTTATTTATTTGAAAAATGAGGTCAGATTTAAAGTCTGTTGTGTTTTACCTGCTAAGATCATTTCACTTTCAGTCTTGAGAAAAAAAAAAAAAGATAAGGAAAGCTTTTTGGGAGATGGGATTGATGGAAATTAATTCCTGGAAAACACATCTTTTCAAAAGACGATGGGGAGTTGAGTACTGATGGTTTTCCTTACAACCTTTTCTGGTCTTGATGTCACGACAGGGCCTGGGTGATGCATAAATGACATAGGACATCAGAGCAAAAGCTGGACATTCCACTGAGCTGCAACTTGATTTTTTAATACATGGTTAATAATTCAGCTTTACTGAAACATATTGCTGTGGATTTTTCTTTCCCATCCGAGTGTTTAACATCACCTGCTGGAGCTCAAAGGATAATCTGGGGAGGGATCATTGGCAGGAGCAGAACTTCAGCCTGGACACAGTCCTTCAGAGCTCACTGAGGGAGACCAATAGCACTTTGATCTTTCTCATCTCTCTTCTCTGACAGCAAAGTCCCCATGTGGGTTAATCCTGAGGTGTGTAAGAAACGTTTCCCAGCTGCACTTTTCAATGTTTCCAGTTTCCAGACACAGAACAAAAACGGGGTTATCGTTTTGTTTAAGAGTCAGGAAGAGCAACAAAACGTACTGTCAAATCATGGATTGGTTTCAAACTGTGATCTGGTCCTGACCAAAAGGAAAACAACAGATTTAAATTTCCAGTCTGAAACTGACTGTAGCTGTTACAAAGTAACCACCACTTTAAGGCTGGTGCTAACTCTTAAAATAAATAAAGTCTGCATTAAAATAGCAGACGGAGGAGTTCACATGAGCCTGTTAACCGCAGGTAGAAGTATACTATTGGCATTTAATCCCCAGATGAAGAAAGACTTCATAGAATCCCTAGAGTGTGGAAGCAGGCCATTCAGCCCATCGAGTCTGTATCAACCCCTCCAAAGAGCGTCCCACCCAGACCCACTTGTTACCCTACTTCCCGTAGTCTGCATTTCCATGGCTAATCCACCTAGCCTGCACCTCCCTGGACACAACTGGCCATTTAGCTTGGCCAATGCACATCACTGGACTGTGGGAGGAAACTGGGGCACCCAGAGGAAACCTACACAGATGAAGAAAAGAAAATGAAACCCATACAGACACCGGGTGAATGTGAAAACTCCACACACACAGTTGCCCGAGGGTGGAATCAAACCCAGGTTTGTGGTGCTGTAAGGCAGCAGTTCTGACCACCGAGCTACTGTGCCACTCTTGCAGGGTCTGTCTAGAAATTCCCTGTTTTATTGTGTGTTATATGCCAGAATAAAGAAAAACATGTATGACATCTTTTTTTAAAAAAAGGTCATTGCAATACAGGAGGAGGCCATTCTGCCCTCGAGATACTTCTGTACATGATTTATAGTAAACAATGGTGCTAGTTTTTAAATGGTATTGTTTCCTGGCCAGTCTTTCCCATGCTGCTGGTGATATTCACACCTCGAGGCAGGTGGTGGCCACACCCAGGGAAATGGTGGCTAGCAGCACAAAGATGTCGGAGGACAAGATCAGCAGGTGAAGGGCTCTGAAGTGAAGCCTAGCAATCGGACTGGACAGAGGATGACTGTGAGGACAGCCCCTCCTAGCAGATACAACACAGAGAGAGACAGAGTCACAAACCTCAACGGAGGGAGCAATATTTTCACACTTACTACTTTCCAGAAGGCGTTGGGCCCAAACAAGCCAAGCAACAAATACATGGATAGGAACGTTTTAGAAGGATATGGGCCAAGCACAGAGAAATGGGGTTAGCATGGATGGACATTTCGGTTGGCATAGACCAGTTTGGGCCAAAACACCTGTCTCCATGCTGTGGGTCTCCATGACTCCAACTACTCAGGCCATTCAGCTTAGAGGCTGCAAAACAAAAATTGCACTGTGTCAGCTATAGGGAAATGCTGAAGAAGCACCAAACTCCATTTTACAATGTCCCCGCTGTGGCAGCAATAAGATCCAGAGGGTGGGATGGGGAAAAAAAAAAAGGTATTGGTACCAATTAACTGCCTGCATCGGGGAGTTTGTTACTGGGGAGGGGAGCAAAATGGTGGTGGTGCCTGAATCATCAATTCAGCAAGCCTTAATCTCTCAGCTTCTTCCTGTAACAAATGATATTCCCCCAGCTTCTTCCTTCTCAGGTAATAAAACAATTTCCTCTTCAATGTTTCGATTGAATCTACCTCTACCACCCTCTCAGACAGCACATTCCAGATATTAACCACTCACTTTCTCCTCATGACTTCATTTCTTCACTTTCCAATGACCTTAAGATTTCATCCTAGTTTCCAACGAGTCAATGGAATGCAAAAGTGGAACAGAATGTTTTATCACTGCTGTCATGGTGACCTAACTGCAGCAAAGTGACTTGTTTGAATTTCAAACTCCGCCCACCTACTGCTGTTTCCCCCTCGGCCTGCAAGTTCTTTCCTTCAAGCGCTGATCCAATTTCCTTTTGAAAGTGCCTGTTCCTGTTTATTGAGGCCTAACAGTAAACTAAATATGAGAGTAAGAACTGCCGATGCTGGAGTCTAAGATAACAAGGTGTGGAGCTGGATGAACACAGCAGGCCAGACAGCATCAGAGAAGCAGGAAAGCTGACATTTCAGGTCAGGACCCTTCTTCAGAAAATTTGAAGAAGGGTCCCGACCCGAAACGTCAGCTTTGCTGCTTGGCCTGCTGTGTTCATCCAGCTCCACACCGTGTTATCTCAGTAAACTGAATATGTTGTATGCACTATTAATGGATGTTTCGTTAGTTTTAGATAGTTTTGTGGTCCAATAAGGAAAATAATAGAGCCTCAACATTTGGTAGAAGCTTCCAGAACATTTTTTTTTTCCCCTCAACATTTCAGGGAAGTGCCCATAGCTTAGAAAGGGAGACTTTAGGTTTCAGTTTTACTTTGTTTTGATCAGACCTGTGAGGTTGTTGGAAGAGGATGGCTGTGCAGAACAGCGCTCTGAATAGGGGAGGGGATATAGTGAACTAGGTTACCTTAGAACGAGCAGTTAGTGTTTGTCCCACACCAGAAGAAGTGTGGTGATTAAACCCTGAAATGGTTATTTAAAGCCGAGTATATTTAAGGCTAGATATATAATAGCTCCAAGGAGAAGCTCACAGTTCCAGTCCAAAAGCTAAAGCCACAGGTGTGTTAAACCTAGCAAGTTGAAAAGACACAAGTACTCTGGTGTGAGTACTGCACATGCCTTAGGATACAGGGTAGGCCATTTCAGACTGAGATAAGTTATTAATTTACTAAAAGGGTAGTCCAACTGCGGAATTCTCTCTCGCAGAAGGCTGCGAAGCCAAGTAACTGAACATACTCAAGAAAGAGATTTTTTTAAAGATTTCGAAGGCATCAAGTAGTGCAGGGCAAAAGCAGGAGTGGGGTACTGAGAGGAGGGTCAGTCATGATCATAATGAATACAGGACCAAGGTCAAAGGATGAAGGGCCTACTCCTGCTCCTAGTTTCTATGATTCAACGAGTGGTGTGTTGGGTAATGTATAAGAAACTGTTTTGTTCCTTTCCAATTTATAAGAGATTTTGGGATTTGAGAGTTATACATTTCCTGGGCTTTTAAAAATAAAGTTTTGAATCTGTATTTAGTAAATGGTTTGGTTTATTCTATTTTATAATCATCCCTTTTGCTAATGAACTTCATTTTATTGTTAAAGCAAAATCTGCAGCACTGTATGCTTCTGTTTCAGTGAGAGACAACATTGTTAAAGCAAACCAAATCAAAATAAAATTTCTGAAGAAGGGTCTAGGCCCGAAACGTCAGCTTTCCTGCTCCTCTGATACTGCTTGGCCTGCTGTGTTCATCCAGCTCTACACCTTGTTATCTCAGATTCTCCAGCATCTGCAGTTCCTACTATCTCCAAAATAAAAGCGTTCAAGTTGGAGGTGAAGTAGAAAGCTCCAACTACAGCACCTCCGCTCATTCTGTTCATTTCCCGTTTTCTTTTTACCACCCCTTTCGCCTGAGGTAAAGCGGGTTGGACGCCCAAGCAGAGCGGGGTCGCTGACTGGACTTGGGTCCAGTGCGGGCGGTTATTGGCTTGGGAGGTTGGACAGACCACATGTAGAGAACCCTGCGCCGATCTACTGCAGGCCATTTACATAAAGACTGTAATGTTTGTCTTTCTAATTTCATTTCTCGTTTTTCTAACTTATACAGAGAGCAATGTAAGTAATGTAACAAAAACAGAAGTTGCTGGATCTGGCAGTATCTGTGAGGAGAAATCAGAGATGCTCAGATTTTGCAGCAACTTCTGTTTCTATCCTCAACTCCGTCGCAACGCTAACCGCGCCTGCGCACTCCCGCCGCCCAAACGCCAGCCGTTAACCCGGCCCTGTTTCTGGGAAGAAGCCGGAGGCTCCATGCGGCTTAAATCGCCTTCTTGGAAAAACGATAACAAGGTGTAGAGCTGGATGAACACAGCAGGCCAAGCAGCAGGAAAACTGACGTTTCGGGCCCAGACCCTATCCCGAGAAAAACGATGTTTGGAGGCTTGAGACCTAAACAGGCAAATCATGAAACCTTCTTATCCGAAGACTGCGCCGACAACTGCCCTCCTCTTTAACCTTCACTCACCGTTTGTGGACACGCCATACAAACAATTCATCACGACCCTCACGTGCGACACGCATGCTCCAATCTCAGCCCGCCTGTGTTATGGCGTTCAAGGACCAATAACAAACAAGGGGCGGGGCTGGAGATGATTGTTCCCCATCTAAATGAGGGGCGTGACAGGCAACCTGACCAATCAGGAAATGGGGCGGGTTCGACCTCTAACCTCTATTAAAAACTGAAAGAACGCTGGATGCTGTAAATCTGGAACATAAAACAAAGTAGCTGGAAAATCCCAGCAGGTCTGGCAGCATCTGTGACGACCAAGGACATTTCTTCCTCCCCACCCTTATCTGCCTTCTGGAGGGACCACTCTCTCTGTGACTCCCTTGTCCGCTCCACACTCCCCACCAGCCCCACCACACCCGGCACTTTTCCCTGCAACCGCCGGAAGTGCTACACCTGCCCCTACACCTACCCCCACCCCACCCCATCCCAGGCCTCAATAAAACCTTCCACATAAAACAGATGTTCACCTGCACGTCTGCCAATGTGGTACACTGTATCCACTGATCACAATGTGGCCTCCTCTACATCGGGGAAACCAAGTGGAGGCTTGGAGATGGCTTTGTGGAACACCTACGCTCGGTTCGCGACAAACGACTGCACTTCCCAGTTGCGAACCAGTTCACTTGCCCCCTCCCACTCCTTGGACGACACGTCCATCCTGGGCCTCCTCCAATACCATAACAATGCCACCCAAAGGTTGCAGGAACAGCACCTTATATTTCGCTTGGGAACCCTACAGCCCAATGGTATCAATGTGGACTTCACAAGCTTAAAAATCTCCCCTTGCCCGACCGCATCCCAAAACCAGCCCAGCTCGTCCCCGCCTCCCTAACCTATCTGTCCTTTCTCCTATAACAAGGTGTAGAGCTGGATGAACACAGCAGGCCAAGCAGCAACAGAGGAGCAAGAAAGCTGACGA
>NC_063339.1:91985409-91991486 GCF_021869965.1 Rhincodon typus
TGGCATATCATAAATCACTCCTGGGACTTCAACTATTTGTTATCTATACAACTGACTTGGATGAAGGAGTCAACTGTATTGTAAATAAATTTGTTGAGCAAGCTGTGAGGAGGTTAGACTGAACCTGCAAAGCAAGAAGGGTATTGGGGAAAACAAAATTACAGATCAAGATTAATCGTGAGAAAATGTGTGGATGTCCACTCTGGCAAGAAGTATGGAAATGCAGAATAGTCCTTCAGTGGAGGAGACAGCAGAATGCTGCATTGCAAAGGGACCTGGGTGTCCTTGGATCATGTAAAGTAGTATGTAGGTAAAGCAAGTAATCAGGAAGACAATTGGTTTGTTAGTCCTGATTGGTAAGTGTCACTGTGATTGGTGGAATTGCCCTCGAGCACCGTGGACCGTGTTGGGAATAAAATTCATATCTATGTGTAAAATAGGAAGATATAGAACTGTTTGGACACTGTGGAATGTAAAGGGTTTTTACAGTTATTTATTTGAAAAATGAGGTCAGATTTAAAGTCTGTTGTGTTTTACCTGCTAAGATCATTTCACTTTCAGTCTTGAGAAAAAAAAAAAAATAAGGAAAGCTTTTTGGGAGATGGGATTGATGGAAATTAATTCCTGGAAAACACATCTTTTCAAAAGACGATGGGGAGTTGAGTACTGATGGTTTTCCTTACAACCTTTTCTGGTCTTGATGTCACGACAGGGCCTGGGTGATGCATAAATGACATAGGACATCAGAGCAAAAGCTGGACATTCCACTGAGCTGCAACTTGATTTTTTAATACATGGTTAATAATTCAGCTTTACTGAAACATATTGCTGTGGATTTTTCTTTCCCATCCGAGTGTTTAACATCACCTGCTGGAGCTCAAAGGATAATCTGGGGAGGGATCATTGGCAGGAGCAGAACTTCAGCCTGGACACAGTCCTTCAGAGCTCACTGAGGGAGACCAATAGCACTTTGATCTTTCTCATCTCTCTTCTCTGACAGCAAAGTCCCCATGTGGGTTAATCCTGAGGTGTGTAAGAAACGTTTCCCAGCTGCACTTTTCAATGTTTCCAGTTTCCAGACACAGAACAAAAACGGGGTTATCGTTTTGTTTAAGAGTCAGGAAGAGCAACAAAACGTACTGTCAAATCATGGATTGCTTTCAAACTGTGATCTGGTCCTGACCAAAAGGAAAACAACAGATTTAAATTTCCAGTCTGAAACTGACTGTAGCTGTTACAAAGTAACCACCACTTTAAGGCTGGTGCTAACTCTTAAAATAAATAAAGTCTGCATTAAAATAGCAGACGGAGGAGTTCATACGAGCCTGTTAACCGCAGGTAGAAGTATACTATTGGCATTTAATCCCCAGATGAAGAAAGACTTCATAGAATCCCTAGAGTGTGGAAGCAGGCCATTCAGCCCATCAAGTCTGTATCAACCCCTCCAAAGAGCGTCCCACCCAGACCCACTTGTTACCCTACTTCCCGTAGTCTGCATTTCCATGGCTAATCCACCTAGCCTGCACCTCCCTGGACACAACTGGCCATTTAGCTTGGCCAATGCACATCACTGGACTGTGGGAGGAAACCGGGGCACCCAGAGGAAACCTACACAGATGAAGAAAAGAAAATGAAACCCATACAGACACCGGGTGAATGTGAAAACTCCACACACACAGTTGCCCGAGGGTGGAATCAAACCCAGGTTTGTGGTGCTGTAAGGCAGCAGTGCTGACCACCGAGCTACTGTGCCACTCTTGCAGGGTCTGTCTAGAAATTCCCTGTTTTATTGTGTGTTATATGCCAGAATAAAGAAAAACATGTATGACATTTTTTTTAAAAAAAGGTCATTGCAATACAGGAGGAGGCCATTCTGCCCTCGAGATACTTCTGTACATGATTTATAGTAAACAATGGTGCTAGTTTTTAAATGGTATTGTTTCCTGGCCAGTCTTTCCCAAGCTGCTGGTGATATTCACACCTCGAGGCAGGTGGTGGCCACACCCAAGGAAATGGTGGCTAGCAGCACAAAGATGTCGGAGGACAAGATCAGCAGGTGAAGGGCTCTGAAGTGAAGCCTAGCAATCGGACTGGACAGAGGATGACTGTGAGGACAGCCCCTCCTAGCAGATACAACACAGAGAGAGACAGAGTCACAAACCTCAACGGAGGGAGCAATATTTTCACACTTACTACTTTCCAGAAGGCGTTGGGCCCAAACAAGCCAAGCAACAAATACATGGATAGGAACGTTTTAGAAGGATATGGGCCAAGCACAGAGAAATGGGGTTAGCATGGATGGACATTTCGGTTGGCATAGACCAGTTTGGGCCAAAACACCTGTCTCCATGCTGTGGGTCTCCATGACTCCAACTACTCAGGCCATTCAGCTTAGAGGCTGCAAAACAAAAATTGCACTGTGTCAGCTATAGGGAAATGCTGAAGAAGCACCAAACTCCATTTTACAATGTCCCCGCTGTGGCAGCAATAAGATCCAGAGGGTGGGATGGGGAAAAAAAAAGGTATTGGTACCAATTAACTGCCTGCATCGGGGAGTTTGTTACTGGGGAGGGGAGCAAAATGGTGGTGGTGCCTGAATCATCAATTCAGCAAGCCTTAATCTCTCAGCTTCTTCCTGTAACAAATGATATTCCCCCAGCTTCTTCCTTCTCAGGTAATAAAACAATTTCCTCTTCAATGTTTCGATTGAATCTACCTCTACCACCCTCTCAGACAGCACATTCCAAATATTAACCACTCACTTTCTCCTCATGACTTCATTTCTTCACTTTCCAATGACCTTAAGATTTTATCCTAGTTTCCAACGAGTCAATGGAATGCGAAAGTGGAACAGAATGTTTTATCACTGCTGTCATGGTGACCTAACTGCAGCAAAGTGACTTGTTTGAATTTCAAACTCCGCCCACCTACTGCTGTTTCCCCCTCGGCCTGCAAGTTCTTTCCTTCAAGCGCTGATCCAATTTCCTTTTGAAAGTGCCTGTTCCTGTTTATTGAGGCCTAACAGTAAACTAAATATGAGAGTAAGAACTGCCGATGCTGGAGTCTAAGATAACAAGGTGTGGAGCTGGATGAACACAGCAGGCCAGACAGCATCAGAGAAGCAGGAAAGCTGACATTTCAGGTCAGGACCCTTCTTCAGAAAATTTGAAGAAGGGTCCCGACCCGAAACGTCAGCTTTGCTGCTTGGCCTGCTGTGTTCATCCAGCTCCACACCGTGTTATCTCAGTAAACTGAATATGTTGTATGCACTATTAATGGATGTTTCGTTAGTTTTAGATAGTTTTGTGGTCCAATAAGGAAAATAATAGAGCCTCAACATTTGGTAGAAGCTTCCAGAACATTTTTTTTTTCCCTCAACATTTCAGGGAAGTGCCCATAGCTTAGAAAGGGAGACTTTAGGTTTCAGTTTTACTTTGTTTTGATCAGACCTGTGAGGTTGTTGGAAGAGGATGGCTGTGCAGAACAGCGCTCTGAATAGGGGAGGGGATATAGTGAACTAGGTTACCTTAGAACGAGCAGTTAGTGTTTGTCCCACACCAGAAGAAGTGTGGTGATTAAACCCTGAAATGGTTATTTAAAGCTGAGTATATTTAAGGCTAGATATATAATAGCTCCAAGGAGAAGCTCACAGTTCCAGTCCAAAAGCTAAAGCCACAGGTGTGTTAAACCTAGCAAGTTGAAAAGACACAAGTACTCTGGTGTGAGTACTGCACATGCCTTAGGATACAGGGTAGGCCATTTCGGACTGAGATAAGTTATTAATTTACTAAAAGGGTAGTCCAACTGCGGAATTCTCTCTCGCAGAAGGCTGCGAAGCCAAGTAACTGAACATACTCAAGAAAGAGATTTTTTTAAAGATTTCGAAGGCATCAAGTAGTGCAGGGCAAAAGCAGGAGTGGGGTACTGACAGGAGGGTCAGTCATGATCATAATGAATACAGGACCAAGGTCAAAGGATGAAGGGCCTACTCCTGCTCCTAGTTTCTATGATTCAACGAGTGGTGTGTTGGGTAATGTATAAGAAACTGTTTCGTTCCTTTCCAATTTATAAGAGATTTTGGGATTTGAGAGTTATACATTTCCTGGGCTTTTAAAAATAAACTTTTGAATCTGTATTTAGTAAATGGTTTGGTTTATTCTATTTTATAATCATCCCTTTTGCTAATGAACTTCATTTTATTGTTAAAGCAAAATCTGCAGCACTGTACGCTTCTGTTTCAGTGAGAGACAACATTGTTAAAGCAAACCAAATCAAAATAAAATTTCTGAAGAAGGGTCTAGGCCCGAAACGTCAGCTTTCCTGCTCCTCTGATACTGCTTGGCCTGCTGTGTTCATCCAGCTCTACACCTTGTTTTCTCAGATTCTCCAGCATCTGCAGTTCCTACTATCTCCAAAATAAAAGCGTTCAAGTTGGAGGTGAAGTAGAAAGCTCCAACTACAGCACCTCCGCTCATTCTGTTCATTTCCCGTTTTCTTTTTACCACCCCTTTCGCCTGAGGTCAAGCGGGTTGGACGCCCAAGCAGAGCGGGGTCGCTGACTGGACTTGGGTCCAGTGCGGGCGGTTATTGGCTTGGGAGGTTGGACAGACCACATGTAGAGAACCCTGCGCCGATCTACTGCAGGCCATTTACATAAAGACTGTAATGTTTGTCTTTCTAATTTCATTTCTCGTTTTTCTAACTTATACAGAGAGCAATGCAAGTAATGTAACAAAAACAGAAGTTGCTGGATCTGGCAGTATCTGTGAGGAGAAATCAGAGATGCTCAGATTTTGCAGCAACTTCTGTTTCTATCCTCAACTCCGTCGCAACGCTAACCGCGCCTGCGCACTCCCGCCGCCCAAACGCCAGCCGTTAACCCGGCCCTGTTTCTGGGAAGAAGCCGGAGGCTCCATGCGCCTTAAATCGCCTTCTTGGAAAAACGATAACAAGGTGTAGAGCTGGATGAACACAGCAGGCCAAGCAGCAGGAAAACTGACGTTTCGGGCCCAGACCCTATCCCGAGAAAAACGATGTTTGGAGGCTTGAGACCTAAACAGGCAAATCATGAAACCTTCTTATCCGAAGACTGCACCAACAACTGCCCTCCTCTTTAACCTTCACTCACCGTTTGTGGATACGCCATACAAACAATTCATCACGACCCTCACGTGCGACACGCATGCTCCAATCTCAGCCCGCCTGTGTTATGGCGTTCAAGGACCAATAACAAACAAGGGGCGGGTCTGGAGATGATTGTTCCCCATCTAACCAATGAAAATGAGGGGCGTGACAGGCAACCTGACCAATCAGGAAATGGGGCGGGTTCGACCTCTAACCTCTATTAAAAACCGAAAGAACGCCGGACGCTGTAAATCTGGAACATAAAACAAAGTAGCTGGAAAATCCCAGCAGGTCTGGCAGCATCTGTGACGACCAAGGACATTTCTTCCTCCCCACCCTTATCTGCCTTCTGGAGGGATCACTCTCTCCGTGACTCCCTTGTCCGCTCTACACTCCCCACCAGCCCCACCACTCCTGGCACTTTTCCCTGCAACCGCCGGAAGTGCTACACCTGCCCCTACAGCTCCCCCACCCCATCCCAGGCCTCAATAAAACCTTCCACAAAAAACAGATGTTCACCTGCACGTCTGCCAATGTGGTACAATGTGGCCTCCTCTACATCAGGGAAACCAAGCGGAGGCTTGGAGACGGCTTTGTGGAACACCTACGCTCGGTTCGCGACAAACGACTGCACTTCCCAGTCGCGAACCACTTCAGCTGTCCTCTCCCACTCCTTGGACGACACGTCCATCCTGGGCCTCCTCCAATACCATAACAATGCCACCCAAAGGTTGGAGGAACAGCACCTTATATTTCGCTTGGGAACCCTACAGCCCAATGGTATCAATGTGGACTTCACAAGCTTAAAAATCTCCCCTTGCCCGACCGCATCCCAAAACCAGCCCAGCTCGTCCCCGCCTCCCTAACCTATCTGTCCTTTCTCCTATAACAAGGTGTAGAGCTGGGTGAACACAGCAGGCCAAGCAGCAACAGAGGAGCAAGAAAGCTGACGA
>NC_063339.1:91991986-92002242 GCF_021869965.1 Rhincodon typus
TCAATTCCCTTGCCAATGAAAGCCAACGCACCATACACCTTCTTAACAACCCTATCAACTTGGGTAGCAACTTTGAGGGGTCTTATTGATGACCCCAAGATCCCTCTGCTCCTCCACATTGCCAAGAATCCTGCAATTAACCCTATATTCTGCATTTAAATTCAACCTTCCAAAATGAATCACTTCACACTTTTCCAGGTTGAATTCCATCTGCCACTTCTTTGCCCAGCTTTGCATCTTGTCAATGTCCCGTTGCAACCTCCAACAGCACTTCACACTATACACCATGCCACCAACCTTCGTGTCATCATCAAACTTACTAACCCACCCTTCCACTTCCTCATCCAAGTCATTTATAAAGATCACAAAGAGTGGGGTTCCCAGAACAGATTCTTTCAGAACACCACTGATCGCCGAGCTCCAGGCTGAATAATTTCCATCTATTGCAATCCTCTGGCTTCTTTTGGACAGCAAATTCTGTATCCAGAGAACCAAATTTCCATGAATCCCATGTCTTCTAACTTTCTAAATGAGCCCACCTTGGGGAACTTAATCAAATGCTTATCTAAAATCCGTATGCACCACATCCATTGCTTGATCTTCATCAATGTAATTTGCCATATCCTCAAAGATTTCAATAAGGCTTGTGAGGCATGACCTGCCCCTCACAAAGCCACATTGACTATTTCGAATCAAATTGTGCTTGTCCAAATAATCATCAACACTGTCTCTCAGAATCCTTTCCAATAATTTGCCCACCACAGAATGACTGACTGTACTGTAATTCCCAGGATTATCCCTATTCCCTTTCTTGAACAAGGGAATAACATTTGCCACCCTCCAATCATCTGGTAGTACTCCAGTAGACAGTGAGGACGCAAAAATCATCACCAAAGGTGAAGCATACTCTTCGCTCGCTTCCGGTAGCAACCTTGGGCATATCCCTTCTGGCCCAGGGGACTTATCTATCCTCATGTTTTTCAAAATTTGTAGCACATCCTCCTTCCTAACATCAACCTGTTCGAGCGTATCTGCCTTTTTCATGCTATCCTCACAAATGCTAAGGTCCCTCTCACTGGTGAATACTGAAGCAAATTATTCATTAAGGACCTCCCCTACCTCGTCTGACTCTGCGCACAAGTTCCCTCCATTATCCCTGATAGGCACTACTGTTACTGTGACCATCCTCTTGTTCCTCACAAAAGTATAGAATGCCTTGGGATTTTCCTAAATCCAACCTGCCATGCCCCAATTCTTGCTCTCCTAAGTCCATTCTTCAGTTCCTTCCTGGCTACCTTGTCGACCTCTAGAGCCCTGTCCGTTCCTTGTTTCCTTAACCTTAAGGAAACTTCCTTCTTCCTCTTGACTAGATGTTCCACGTGTCTCATAATCCAAGGCTGCTTCACCTTACCATCCTTTCCTTGCCTCAGTGGGACAAACCTATCCAGTAGCTGTAGCAAGTGCTCCCTAAACAACCTCCACATTTCTGTCGTGCATTTCTCTGACAACATCTATTCCCAAATTCCTCTCCGAAGTTCTTGCCTGACAGCATTGTAATCCCCCCTCCCCCAAAAGTGAAATAACATACCTGGGCTCATTGAGGAGTTGTACACAGGACCTCTCACATGTTCACACTGCATAGTACTTTAAGGAAGGGTCATACCACTAATCGAACAAGCCTTTCCTGTTTTTGGCTTCATATAATTCATATAATTGCGATGGGAAATTGCCCCATTGTGTGCAGGGATGTGCAGACCAGGTTGGTAAGCCATGCTAAATGCGGGTTTATGAGGATTAGCGGGTGTCACTATTTTATACTTGGCTCTGGACGAGAATGGTCGCCGTTTCATATCGGGCTCTTGGGTATAATGTTCACTCTTTTATGTTGGGCTCTGCGAGAGAATGTTCACTGTTTTATATCAGACTCTGTGGAAGAAAGTTCACTGGTTTATACTGAGCTGTGGGGGAGAGCGGTCACGGTCTAACATCAGGCACTGGGGCTGAATGTTCACTATTGTACATCGGGCTCTGGGCAGATTAGTCACTGGTTTATATCGATCCCCATTCTCCTCCTCCTATACCTTCACGGGTGTGATATGTGCTGCAATAAATACCTGCAGCCCTTCAATCAAAACAAAAATGAATGGCAGGCTGAACGCATCTTTTAGACTCGGTGACCAACAAATGCTTTGTGTCTGTGAGAATGTATATTCCGATAAAGAAAATACGAGCTCTACGACATTTCTGGGATTTACATTTTCACGTTGGAATATGATTCGGTCCCTTGTTCAAACCAGAATAACTTTCCGGTGTAAGTGTAACATGATCGGCACCGGACTGCAGGGAAAATGCACAAAGCCGAGTAAGCCGCGGAAGAGGTGATGCCGTGCAACATACTTACAGTTATTAAGCCTGTGATGCAAAATAAGTGGCTCCGAAAAAAAAAAATCCTTCGTCTGGAATGGTAAGCAGATTTAGAATCCGAGAACGGCAGATCCCATTGCGAAATTGTTCCACAGGCAGTCCAGGCACGAACAACATTATCATAATTCCTTTCACTTTCCCTATCTTTCTGCTTAGCCGGTCAGTATTCCGGCGAAGATTTCCACTTCTGGGCAAGAGCAAATACCAGTGGTCACACAACACCATGTTATACGAGCGATTGTCTCAAAAATGATTTTTGCGATGTTGCTGCCGGAACACAACAAAAGCGAAGGCACCGATAAGGGTTTCGAGGAAGCCTATCCTCCTCGTTCATTTTCTTAGCTGCTTGGCTATGACGAGCTACAATATCAATTTCCCACCAGATGTCAACACCCCAATACCCTGGGGCATTTCCAAACTGCTCCTCCAAATACACTGGAGGTTTAATCCATCGTCACTTACAGGAAACTGCTCAAGTCAGGAAATGAAAAGAATAAGAGTAAAAATGACCCACGAAAAGTGAACACGAGCAATCACAGTCTCGATTAGATGAGGTTTCCCTTCTGTTCAACAATGTGGGTGTGCCTGCACCGCAATGATTTCAGCAGATCAAGAAGGTGGCTCATTAGCTCCCTTCTCCAGAACAGAAATGAAGGAAATGGGAGAAATTTCACAGAGCAATACCCTCCTTTTCGCCAGAAAAAGCAAATAACTTTAAGTAGACTCAATGCAGGATTTTGTTTCACACCAGCAGCAAAATAACGATCGGCATTCACTTTCAGCGAATAGGGTGAGCAACACAACTTGCCTGGGACATGGCATAGCAGCGCAGCCTGCTTGTTTCCACTATCATGCTGGGGACATTCCACATGTTGTAACTACTGCACCATGGAATCACGCAGTGGACGCTGACGATGGAGGCTTTGTGCTGTCCCAGGTCAAAGATTACTTTGGGCCAAACAAAGAGAAGTTAAACCCAGCCTCGCTATAACAGCTGTCCACTGTGGGATTTTAACCCACACGTTCTCAGAGACAGGCATCTGAATCCAGTGACTTCGACTGCTCGGCCACGTCATCGCACTGTGCACTCTGGGCTCACATATGACATTTTCCAATGATGCTACTTCACATAACTGATGCAAAAGCACCAGGAAATTCTTGCGAGGAACCCTATCCTTCTCACCCATTTTCTTTGCTGCTTAGTTATGCCCAGCTATAATATCAGTTTCATGCCAGATGCCGATAGCCCTTCAATCAAAACCCATATCAACGCAAAGCTGAACGCACCTTGTGAGATTCGGTTGAGCCAGAAATATAATGTGCCTGTGCGAAAGTATATTATGCTTCGATAAAGAACACATGACTGCACCATATTTCCGGGTTCACCCACATCACTTCTGTCACACACTGAAAACTCACAATTTTTCCCCTCTGTTACCGAGAATGAAGATTCTATTGAATAAACCCACACGGTCACAAAAGAAGATATTTTTCCTTGTGAATTGGGTAACGTTCACGGAGACTTCACTGACGTTTTCCGTGGAATCCTCAGAATTAGGTAATTCTGGTTCAGCTCCATTAGACATGGAGCCGCCCAGGAAGTGACCATTCACATTCTGTGATTCTGAACAGTCTTGGTGCAGGATTGGAGTTGGGTTTGCCCCTTTAAAATTTTTGTCATTTATTATACAAGCGGCTGCACCTATAAACTGATCTCTGGGACTCCCAATGACGTAGAAACAATTTGCACTCTAAAACAGGAAACCAGTATCTTAACCAAAGCAGCAGAAAAGAAGTCATATTTCAGGCGCAGCTAAAGCTGGTGGAAGACTGAACAGTTGGGCTTCACCAAAGCTAGAAGAAACAAAGACAGCCAGCGTGGTGTTTGAACCCACGGCCCTGAAATTAAGAGTCTCATGCTCGACCACCTGAGCTAAATGGAAAGCTACTTATTTTCCCATTTCACACTGACCCAAATCCCCTGCAACCTAATTTCAACGTGCCACCTGGAAAATCACAAGTTTCCACTTCATTCCTCTCAATGACAAATAACATCAGTTACATCTTCCACTTTTCAGCTGTTACTCCTTCAGACCATTATAATCCATTTTCAGCGCTTGTTCCGGGATTTAACATTCAAAATTCATATTTTAATGTCGGTGCCCTCATGCTTGAGTTGCCCATGCGACTGTCAGTCACTCTGAGAGACGCTGAATCTGCTTCAATAAACCCAGTCATTTCTGTTACAGACTGTGTGAAATGCGTGTCTGTCTGCCCAATCTCACTCAATACATTCAGCACTTCGTTTGTTTGGTACATAAGCAAATTCTGCAGCTTCGCATCTGGGGACTGGATTTTCACAGTTCGGTTAAAAAGATTCGAAGGTCAAGAAGAATTTGCTGCAGCCGTTGTGAAATGTAAGAGGATTTTCGGCATTTTCCACACGGGAACAACTGTTCAGAAGGAACAGGTTTCCACTCGTTGTATCAGTTGAGGTTTCCCAAGTGAGGCTCAGAGTAGGTTCCACTCACTTGGAGATTGAGTCAATGTTGCACTGAAGTTTACACAGTGGGATGTTTTTTCCTGAGCCTGTGCTCCGTGCATTGAGAGGTTTGGCCCCGGTTGGAGGATGGACACGATGCGGCTGATTGAATCTGCAGTGGCCGCTTTCTGCTGGCAGCGGAGGATTGGAGAGTGCGGGGTCAAATCCTGCTGCTTGTCCCTGTCTCACTCCGTGTGGAGCAGGGGAAGAGAAATTCATTCATGGGTTTATTTGATTCCAATCTCTTCATAGATTTATGTGAATTAAATGAAGGTGCATGTTGAGAATAACTGCGTTAAAACCTGTATGTCCGGGGTCTGACTGGATAACTGTGGAGCTGACAAAGTTTCGATGGTATCTCCTGAAGGCACAATCCCGATTGACAATCTTCTGTGTTACCGGAAACGTCGATGAGTAGGAAAACACAAGAGGCTGCATTCCTGGGTAGTCTCAAAACACCAGTCTTTCTCTCAATATCCGAATGCACTGACCAATTGCAAAATAGAACCTGTTAACATCAGGCTCTGCAAAAGCTCCTCATGCGGGGAGTCAGCCTCATTGCGCAGCTGGAGACCTTTCTGTTTTCAGAACCTATCACCGGTTTATGTGTGATGCTTACATGCAGTAGAGTTGTGGTGTTAGCACGGACATGAGCGAGAACGCTAACATTCACAGCGTGAACAACCAACAAAGATAAACACCATCACTTCTTCACTTCAAGGTCCCTGATTTGTGAAGCCGTGAGTTTTACTGGCAAAGAAAATACATTTGTCGTCAGGAGGCTGCTTCAGTGTCCCCTCTTTTTCTGCTCGATTCACCATGAAGTTACTTTCTGCTGTTCCACAAGCACTTCTGCTTCTTTTTTTGGATTCTCATCCCTTCATTCACAGTTTGGCCGGAATAACGAGGTGAGGCTGGATAAACTATAGCCTTACCGGGGAATTTTATGGTAATGGCACAGACATTTTGCTTTCCCTTTCTGTCAGTTAGCAGCCATTTCGAATGGAGAATTGGTCCTTTCAGTGTCTACCACAATATGTGTCTCTATTTGTCTCTCTTTGACTCTGTGCATCCACCTCAACCCCTCTCACACTCTCCGACACTCCATTGTCCACATCCCTCATTCCCCATTTCTGCTCTTTGAAAAGATCACCCTCATTCATTTTTACACCAACAGTAAAGACATCGCTATAATATTATCATTGTGGTGGCATTGTTCTTTTTTTCTGGTGGATTAGGAATTCTATTTTGAATTCTGAAGATTCACAATCTTTTGAGACAAGAAATGAGACCTTACTTCAGTCATAACAGACAGACATATTATCCAAGGAATGTGAGCCCAGTACTAGACACTTTACTCTCAAAGTGTCTCCGAATTTCAGACTTTTCAAAGAGCAGAAATGAGACATGGGGCATGTGGACAATGCAGTGTTAGAGGATGTGAGAGGGGGTGAGGTGGATACGCAGAGTCAAAGAGAGACAAATAGAGACACATATTGTGGTAGACACTGAAAGGATCAATTATCCATTCGACATGGCTGCTAACTGACAGAAAGGAAATGAAAAAGACAACCATTTAAGCAGAGCCTTTCACCATCTCATGGCAATGGAAGCAGCATTACAGCTGATAAAGTCCCTTTAGAGTTGTAACGTTGGCGTGAGTAAGCTAATGAGCGAGCGATTTTGATAAATACGTTGATTCGACAGATAAAGTGAATAATTTCTCCCGACATTATAATATAGAAATGCATAATTAACCTAGTAGGGACGAACGGTCAGTGGATCTGAAACGTCAGCTCTGTTTCTCTCCACAGATGCTGCCAGGCCTGCTGAGTTTCTCTCCCAATTTCTTTTTTGTGTCAGATTGCCTCAGTTCTTTGTTTTGTGTTAACCTGCACAACGTTTGGGACAAATCAGATTAGCTGCTAGCTCCTGATGAGTCGGAAGTGCTGTCACCACGATAAATGAGCACAAACAGAACTTCTATTCTCTGACTGGGAATCGAACCCGGGCAGCGGCGGTGAAAGCAGTAAATCCTAACCACTAGACCAGCAGATGGGCTCATGTCTTTTCTTCATGACACTGCGTTTGCTTTTTCATTTCTGATCATATTCGCTGCAGATCGGTTTCTCCGTCTCTGAGTTTTTACAGCGTGGAAGAAGACCATTTGGCCCATCGTTTCAGGGCAGCTCATCAAACCTCCATCCATTCTAGTCCCAGTTTCCAGCATTTGGTCCATAGCCTTGTGTGCTTTGACTTTACGAAGGCAAATGTCAATGCATTTATCCTGGTGATGTCAAATAACACAACAAATGGGGCCGAAGTTTGAGATGGTAAAACTGTGTTAATACCTCCTTGAGGAACTCATCTTCATCTTCACCCACAGAGGGAGACACAGAGGCACATCCCCGAGAGTGACAGAGACCTCAGGATTATACCTGCTTCATGTGCTTCACGTCCGCTCTCCGTTCCCAGGCACAAGCTTCTGCGACAAAAGGCAGCTTTAGGTGGAACACAAGCAACTTCTCCGGACAATGAGAACTGTTTCCGTGAGCTGGGATATAAAATGGAGAGTTGAGCTGAAGTAGTCTCACAGGCTGCTCATGTGCAACTTTCAACTTCGAATACTCACCAACCCAATCACTGCAGCTCCTGGGAATCTGACAGGACAGCGCCCGGCAGGCATCCCTAACTTAAAGCAACTGACACATGACATGTCGCATCTCTTTCTGCCTGTGTCCCCGTCTCACCTCTAGCTCTGACCGCCCAAATCCGAGATCAATGAGCTGCTTGATACAAACACAGGCAGATTGTGAAGCCAATCATTACCTGGAAAGCAAGGCCAGGAAATGTAAGGCACGAGGGATTGAGAAGCGATGGGTTTGCAAACGGCTGGGTGAAGAGACACCAGGATCGCATCTTCCTGATTCTCCCAGATCGTGATTTCAGGAATATGCGCAGTGCCAGTTACCCCAATCCCAATGTCTCAATGCATAGCGTGTCTGACAGATAGATCGGGGAGAGTCGGTTCGATCCCTTCCTGGCTCTGGTGCATTGTGCAAACGTTGTCCTATCACTTCACAATCTAAGCTCACTGCAGCTGGTCTAAGAGGTACCCAGCACAGAAAAACACCCCTGAGCCCATCAGGTCTGCAGCAGTTGAACTCAAGCCCTGACTGTTCTCGTCTCCTTTTCCGGCACTTGCCTTATTGACTCACGAAGGTTAGCAACGTCAGTGTACATTTAAATGTACCTTAAATCGTGTGAGGTTTTCTGCTTCTTGCTCTCTAACAGGCAGTGATTGGCCTATGCTTCTCATAACCGATTTGGGTGAAGTATTCGTCGGCCACCTCTCCTGTAATACCTCTCACAAACAAGAATACAAGGAGAAAATCCCTTTCGGCTCTCAACCGTATTCGGCCGGATTCAAACAGGGCAGGGATAGCCAATTGATTTCCAGTACATCGCCTTAACCACTCGGCCACGACTTCACACGTCGCAGCGCTGGCTCTGTTTTCCAGGTCTCTCTCTCTCTCTCTGTGTGGAGCTGAGGAAGAGTGAATCATGACTCGGTTTGTTTGAATCCAATCACTTCTCAGATTTCTAAAGGGTTAAATTCAGTACATGGTAGATCCGGCTGTTTCATCCCAACATGGGATAAACATTCATTTGAAAACAAAAACATAAATTTCAGGCAAAACTCAGCAGATCTGGCAAAGAATCAGAGCCAACGTTTCAGAACTCTGTTTCATCCCGCAGGTACTGCCAAACCTGCTGAGTTTCTCCAGCAGTTTTTGTTTGTCTCATTGTCCTGTAGTCGAGATGAGATTTGAATTCCTGATGTGCAGAAACGAGAATCCTTTCAATGTCTCAAGTCAGTTCATGTCCCGAGAACAACAGAGTCAATGTCCCAGCCTTTAAAAGAAGGGATAGGTGCCTTGACTGTTTGTGCTCAGTCGGAAGGTTTACCTTTCATTCTCCTGTGATTCCGGTTTCCAAGAGTTTCTAAAGATTCAAAAAGGTGGAGACTGGGTTTTCTGTTTTGCTTCCTTAACATCGCCCCACCCCCACCTTCCCGACCTCACCCCCCCCACCCCCAATCCAACTGTCAATATTTTCCCAAAATCTCTTCACAATCCTCCGCCTTGCAACATGTCCAGGGATGAGGAAATCCCGCTTAGTGGAGTGATTCCCGAGATCGGAAATGTTCTCTTTGGAGCAACAAAGTTTAACCAGAGATTTCCTGGGGCTGTTCACAACAGTGGGGGAGGGAGTGGCGGGAATAGGCGGGGTGATGAATGGAAGAAGCTGTAGCCAGGGTTAGTTACCAGAAGACTGCAATTCAAGAAATTTAATGCAAAACCATTTATGTAGATTAAACACAGAGAATACTACAGAAACTCAACACATTTAGTGGTACCTGTGGAAAGAGAAACTGAGCTAAAATTTTGAGTATGGTAAGTTTCTTGTTCAGAACTCGTGTTTCCTGAATGTCAATAAATGACCAGACTCTCCGGTGGGTTGGCGAGACGGATTTTCTCGAGTTTGAGCGATAATTCATTGATCAGAAGGTTATTTGAAAAAAAGCTACGTGTTTAGGAAAAGTAGTCGGCTGGATTCCGAACGTGCGAGGGGAAACCCCATTGAGTTATTCTAAACCATCGCTTTAACCACTCGGCCACGACTACAGGAGAAGTGCTGCCTGTTAACATTTCTCATGGAATGGTTTCAACAGGAAAGAGGAGCATTCGGCTTGTCTTCTCTGTGCCACAATCCATATATTTCTTGTCATCCTGTATTTGATCAGAACGGAGATTAAATTGAAATACATTATTGAGAAATAGAGTGAATGGGAAGAATCCATTTCTATGAGCAGAGAGATTAATAGTCAGATCAATGGATTGAGAAAGAAAGATGTAATTGTATTTTGAAAGCTCCTTTCACCACCATCTAAATCACAACCAATGAAGTACTTTTGAAGCAGATTCTTCATTGGCCAATCTAATGTGCAAATCAGGGCAGTTTGTTGAACCATCGGTCAAAAACGAAACTGTTTCAAATACTCACAACTGCCGCTGGATGCGCCAGTGAGTTAATAACTGACTTTGGGGGTTTGCTGTGCTCTGATTTACACCCGGGTGCGTAATCTCAGCGGAAGGCGTTGCCCATTTAATACAGAGATGAGGGGGATGTTCTCCCATTCAGAGGGTAACAAATCTGTGGAATTCTTCCAACAGAGTTCTGATAAGGCTGGGTGTATTCAAGGCAGAGGTCGACAGAGATTTAGTCA
>NC_063339.1:92002742-92012766 GCF_021869965.1 Rhincodon typus
GCATTTTTTTCCCCAGAAAATGATGAAGCTTGTGAATCTCTCACGTTACACGGCTGTGTCGTTCTTTAAATAATATCTTTGCAGACGCATGCGTGAGGTGATGCAGTTTGGTCGAAATCACATTGAAAGACAATGTAAAATAGTCTGTACGGTTACAAAATGGGTGCAGAAACAAAGGGTCCTCGGTGCATATAAGCACAGACTATTGAAGATGTCAGGATAATTGGGAAGAACAGTGAATATTGCAAATTTGTTTCAATGTCTGAGCTGTTTGAAGGAGAAGGTGTAGGAGGGACCCTCCATGTTCTCTTCCTGTGAGGTGGTGGAGACGATGTGTTGTGACTCAACAAGACCGTGGAGATTCCATTTGTACCGACTCAACACAAAAGAGAGATAGTTTTCAGGGCCACAGCATCTAAGTTATGCCAGGTGAAAAAATAACTGAGAACGGGTTTAAAATGAGAATTGCTCTTCACTGAATATTGCTCCTCATTCAGTTGGTGGGATATGGATGTTTCGGAATCTCCACACAAGTTATCCTGGTCCTCTCCGGCTCATGCCAGGGTCCTGTCCACATGGCGCAGGGTGGGAGAAAGGTGTGAGGGAACGGATATTGGGCACTCCTTTCACACTTTCTGCTCTATTACATGCTAGTTCTCCTAAAATGACAGAAAGGGAGCAAGGGAGGAAGGGAGGGTGGAAGTGGTGACCCTGCTGTTAGTGCTATTGGAGGTAGGGGGTAAATGCTGAGGTATCTGGAGTGAGTCAGTCGAATTTTGAATCCATGCAGTGTTATTAGTGTGGGGGTTACAGTGGAGGAGAGAGAGGGAGAGAGATGTAAGATGCTGCATGCACTTAGAATGTTAGCTCATGAATCTTGTTCGGAGGTCAATGCTATGAAATAAGTACATTGAGTGTGACGGAGCAGAGGGAATATGGTGGCACATATTCTAGCAGAACAGGGAAGGGTTTGACGCTTATCCTGTATTGCTGGACATTTCTTCTTCCTGCAGATACTGGACTGAAATGGGCAGTGAACTCGGATCATTTCAGTGTGTCTGGTGTTATGGCCTCCCCTGGAAAGAGAATGGTCTTCCTCTGTACTAACCCATTCACTAGGACCTCCAGGCCCCTGTCAAAAAATTGTGACGCAATAGCCCCTTATCTGCCATACTCGCTGTACACGGTGCAGGGCAGGTCCAAACTAAGAAAACCCCATCATGTGCCCATTAGCCTTTTAAAGACGGCACCAGTGCCAGGGATCACAGAATATCCAGGGGCATCCAGGCAATGGTGAGTACCACCAGCCATGATGAAGGGGAGAGACGGGATGACATTGAATACAACGGACGCCATGGGGTGGAGTAGGTAGTGAATGAGGTGGGTTCAATACGATAGAAGCAGAAAACTAACTCGGCCTCGTGCAGACCTTCCCTCTGTCAAACTCAGTGAAAATGACAGAGACAAATTATTGCAAGATTGAGCACAATGAGTCGACGGCTCTGCTGTCCCCACTCCGAGTTACAAAGCTACAGAACAAATGGCCATCCAACAGTCTCCATCATCCGAACTCACACCAAAATTCCATTCACCCTTCATTCCTGGAAACATTGGCCCATGTTGCAAGATGCTATCGAAATATTTTCATTTCAGTATTCTGAAACCCGTGAACACATCCTTCCATGACATTGTCTCTCAGTTTCCCTTTCTCTGTCTATTTTCTGAACCCCTTGCTTTTGTTGGTATTTAAACTGATTCCCTGACATCTCTCTCTGGCAGTGATTTTCACATCCACAGCACCCCTTGTCATGGCACAATGGAGATATGGAGCTGTAAATGGGTGGGAGGCTCACATCCTGTCACTTCCAGCATGGGCTGCAAGGTTCCCCAAGCTGAGCAGCGATCTAAGGCAGTGTTACCGAGCAATGCACTGGGGTAGTCTGCACAGATCGACAAGGGGACAGATACATAGTTTAAATTTATAAATCAATTCACTGCCGTGGTCTGCTCAGCTCCCCATGCTGCACAGGTACCTTCTCTGGGTTTACAGAACAGTGCACTGCTGTGGTCCTTGAAGCTCCTGGTGGTGGACAGATATCTAGTCCGGGTTTACAGGCCAATGCAGTGGCTTGGTGTAAACAGTGTTCCACACTGGACAGGTTGCCAGCTTGTATTGAGCAGTACACTATCCTGGTTTGCACAGTGCTCGATGCTGAACAGATATCTCATCTGGGTTAATGGTGTCTGGGCTGGTTCTGTGAACTGGATTGAGAATGTGATATATCTAACAATTTTAGCAGATCTGGCAGCACATTTATTTTATGTTCTCGTTCTTATGATTGCACCCTCCAAAGTCTGACTCCTCGGGCGTGTCCCATTCCGCTGTCTACTCACTTACTTCTGCATCTTGTTGCCCATTAAGTAATTGTCCGGTTTACCTTGAATTGATGTCCCGTATCCTCACTGACCTTTTGTGTTGTTCACTCTGGAGCATTCAGTTCATCATTGAGAAACTCACAAACAATTTTTAAAAAAGGACAGCTCGCGCTTTCTTTCACTTCCCAGTGTCATGCGCGGTGCTCCATGTTGGACAGGCGATATTCAACAGCTATGGGATACACCTTTGTAACTTGTTCTGTGTCTGTCTACTGAACGTCTGTGTTAGTCTCTCTCTGCTGATCATGTGTTCAGGAATCCCCCGACTGTTGTTGATTCAGACCAGGCTTCGAACTTGGAGTTGAGTGGCGTTTCACTAAATTCTTGTTGGGAAGTTCGTGGAAATACTGAGGATAGTTTCCTGGAGGTTGTGTTTTAAGCTTCTGTGGGCATACAGGAAGACCAGACGCTTTGGTGACCCACGCTAGATGAGTCATGGTGACTGCAGTTACAGTGTCTGCTTCTGTAACATGGCCAGCAAACAGAGCAGAGGCTGCAGAGAGGGAAATGAGTGAAAAAATGGAATGAGGAATCACAATTAGATCAGCCATGATCTTATTGAATGGTGGAGCAGGATTGAATGGCCCACTCCTGCAACGTATTCATATATTTCTATTTGTAACAAGCCAATTCACCTTCTGTCCCAGTGTACCATTCTGGTGGGGAGTGAGTTGCCTCCTCCTGTTCCTGGGTAACAGAATCCTGGGGACTTACTGACCTCCAGATTTTCCTGTGTATCGGTCTCGAGCAGTTGAATGGCATTGTTCTGTTCCTGTGTGCCAGCTTTGTGAAAACATATCAGCAGGTCTGACAGTATCTGTGAAGAGAAAATCAGAGTTAACGTTTCAGGTCCGGTGACCCTTCCTCAGAACTATTTTGAACTTTTCCAGCAGCTTCTGTTTTTGTTCCTGATTTCCAGCATCCGCAATTCTTTTGGTTTTTATTGTGAAAACAGATGTCTTCCTCCTGCTCCTGAATAACAGGTTAGAGTAGCTGTGTGGTCTTCCGCTCTTCCCATGGAATGGAATTGAGGGACTGAATGGTCTACTCACATTCCTTACAGCTTCTATTGACTGAAAGCCTTTCTTCTGTTTCTGAAAAACATCCTCACAATCTGAACCATGTATTTATGATCTTTTTTTCTCTCAGTAATTGAGCAAGTGAGCTAACAGGTTGTGCTGTTGTATGTCAGACTTGAGAAGCTGGATGGCATCCTCCAGTAATAGAGTCATAGAAGTGTACAGTATGGTAACAGACCCTTCTGTCCAACTTGGCCTTGCCGACCAGATATCCCAAATGAATCTAGTCCCATTTGCCAGCATTTGGCCCGTATCCCTCTAAACCCTTGCTGTTCATATACCCTTCCAGATGTCTTTTAAATCTTATAACTGTACCACCCTCCACCACTTCCTCTGACAGCTCAATCCATAGACACGTGATCCTCTGTGTGAAAAGAAAAATTGCCCCTTAGGTCCTTTTTAAAATCTTTTCCCTCTCACCTTAAACCGGTATCATCTAGATTTGGTCTCCCTTACCCTGGGGAAAAGTCTTTGGCTATTCACCCTATCCATGCCGCTCATGACTGTATAAAGTTTAAGCTCATCCTTCAGCCTCCGATGCTCCAGGCCAAGTAGCCCCAGCTTATTCAGCCTCTCTCTATAGCTCACACACTTCAACCTGTGTAACTGGCTCAAAAGGTTGCTTGACCACCTCCTTTACCGTTGTAACAGAGTCCAGAGCCCAAATGGCCTCCTTCTGTTCCATTGTAACAGGCTCAAAACCTGAACGGTCCCCTGTCACAGACTTGAGAGATCAAATAGCCTCCTCCTGTTTCAGTTTAAGAGGCTCAAGAGGCTGAACGGCCACCTCCTTTTCCGTGTAACAGGCCAGAGAGGTTCAATAAAAACTGAAAGAACTATGGATGCTATAAATCAGGAACAAAAACTGAAGTTGATGGAAAGACTCAGCAGGTCTGTCAGCATCCGTGAAGAAAAATCAGAGTTAATCTTTCGGGTCCGGTGACCCTTCGTCAGAACTGAGAGAGGCTGAATGTTCACCTTCTCGTAGTAGAGTCACACAGCTGTGCAGCATGGAAGCAGCCCCTTCCTGCCAATCTGTCCATGCCGACCAGATATCCTAATTAACCCAGTCCTCTTTTCCAGCATTTAGCCTTAATGCCACTAATCCCTTCCTATTCATGTACATATCCAGATGCCAGCCTCCACCACTTCACTTAGCAGCTCATTCGGTACATGCACCACTCTCTGCGTGAGAAGGTTACACCTTAGGACCCTTTTAAATCTTTACCCCTCACCTTAAACCTACGCCCTCTAGTTTTGGTTTCTCCTACTCTCAGAAAAGACCTTGATTATTCGTAATATCTATGGCTCTCATGATTTTATAAACTTCTTTGAAGTCCTCCTTTATCCTCCAAAGCTCTGGGGATAATGGCCTCACCCTATTCAAACTCTCCCTCTCGCTCAAATTCTCTAACACCAGCAACACCCTATAAATCATGTCTCCATACTTTCAAGTTTAACAACCTCGTTTCTATAGAAAGGAGATGAGAATTAAATGCAATATTTCAAAAGTGGACTAACTGATGTTCTGTACAGTCCCATGACATCCAAACGCCTCTCTTCAATGCACTAACCAAAAAAAGTAAGTGTACTAAATGCCTCTTCACTACCCTGTGTACCTGTGACTTCAGCTTCAGGGAATTGTGAACCTTCACCCCAAGGTGACATGGTGGTTCAGTAGTTAGCCCTGCTACTTCACAGAACTGGGGCCCCAGGTTTAGTTCCACCCTCAAGTGAATGTCTGTGTGGAGTTTGCACACTCTTCTTGTGTGTGCATGGGTTTTCTGTGGGTTCTCTTGTCTACTCCCACAGTCCAAAGATGTGCAGATTGGGGTGGATTGGCCGTGTTAAATTGCCCGTAGTGTCCAGTGATGTACATTACTGGATTATCCAGTAAAAATGCAGGTTTACAGCGATATGGTGCAGGTGATCCTGGTGGGATGTCCTTTGGAGTATTGGTGTGGACTCAAAGGGCAGAATGGCCTTTTTCCACACTGTAGGGATTCCATTATTTCCTTGGAGATCCCTACCAATAAGTCTATAAATACTATCCTGATTTGGCTTCCAAAATGCAATACCTCACATTTATCTAAAATAAAATCTACCTGCCATTTACCAGCCCATTTAATCAAGGTCCCGTTGTACTCTGAGATAATATTCTTCACTTTTGACAACGCAACAATTTTGGTGTTATCTGTGAACTTACTAACTTTTCCTCCTGTATTCATATCTAAATCATTGATATAAATGACAAAAACTAGTGGACACAGTACTGACCCTTGCAACACATCATTGGACATAGGCCTCCAGTCAGACAAAAAAACTCAACCTTTACCATTATAACCTGCCTCCCACCTTCAAGCCAATTTTATATCCAAGTGGCTAGTTGCCCCTGGATTCCATGTGATCTAACCTTGCAAACTGGTCTACCACGTGGAACCTTGCTGAATGCCTTGCTGAAGTCCATATAGACAATTTCTACTGCTCTGCCTTCATCAATCTTCTTCGTCACTTCTTCAAAATATTCGATCAAGTTAGTGAGACATGATTTCCAACGCACGAAGTCATGTTGAATATCCCTAATCAGTCCTTGCCTTTCCACATATACATGTCCTGTTCCTCGGAGGCCCGTCTAACAATTTAGCCACCACTGATATAGGGTTCACTAATGCATAATTCCCTGGCTTTTCCTTACCACCATGCCTAAATAATGGCACCACATTACCAACCTCCTGTATTCCAACACCTTACCCATGGCTATAGTTGATACAAATATCTCAGCAAGGGGCCCAAAAATCACTTCCCCAGCTTCCCACAATATTCTGGGATACAACTGCTCATTTCACAGCAATTTACCCATCTTTATGCATTTCAAGACGTCCAGCACCTCCTCCTCTGTAGTATGGGCACTTTTTAAGACATCATAATTTATTTCTCCAAGTTCTCTAGCTTACATATCCTACTCCACACGGTATCTGATTCAAAACACGCATTTAGTATCTTACCCTTCTCCTGTGGCTCCATAGACAGACAGCCTTGTTGATCTTTAACGGGCCCTATTTTCTCCATTGTTACTCTTTTGTCGCTAATGAATTTGTGCAATCTGTTTGAATTCTTGTTAATCCTGGTTCCAAAGCTATCTCAAGTCCCTGGTAAATCTCATTGTTCTGGAAACGTTAATGACCTCTCCTTCTTCTTCTCCCCACTTCTACTAGTTTCCAGTCCTTGTGACCACACGATTTCATCTTTCGACTCGGATCCTGGTCGCTGAACAGTTCAGGTGCAGTCCATCCCAAAGGTCCAGTTCCTTCCTGTCCCAAAACTGATACCAGTGCCACAGGAAATCGAACCCCTCCTTCCTGCACCACTCCTTTCATGACAAATTTACTTCCTAAGTTGTCTTTTCTTTTCTGTGGCAATTTACACGTGGCTCGGGTAATAACCCAGTCGAGGTCCTGCTCTTTAATTTTGTTCCTAATTCCTAATATTCCCTATGCAGGATATCTAATTGTATAACGAGACAAGGGATTGAATAATTGAAAGTACCTGTGACATGGATCTCAGGACACTATCAGATCAGTCCCGAACTTATTAAATGGTGGAGCAGGTTTAAAAGGTTGAATGGCCTCGGGATGGACGTTATTCGTATGTGATTTGGAAAAAAAATACAGCTCTGCTTATTCCCCTGAACTCCCAATTCTACTCAGCTTTATTGGACACTAAAAATCGTAAGTACAGTAAACTTACAGGTGCCTACCACCCGAAACGGGCTTCCTCCACCCCCCAAATCCCCAGCCGTACCAAGGACCTTCCCCCCAATGGGTCCTCCGCCATTGGCCATGAGGCCACCATCGGAGAACCCACAGATGACGTCACATCCGCCACCGCCGGGTTCCCCACTTCCGGGACAGCAAGCACCATCGCTGCCGTTGCCACCGACACTGAAGTCGCGACCACCCTCACCGCTACTGCCACCGCCTACCCCGCTCCTCCTACCTCCGACGCCGGTCCGCCCATCACCGACGCGGACACAACTCCACCCACCGCCGGCGCAACTCCGCCCACCGCCGACACCGGCACAACTCCGCCCACCGCCGACGCAGCTCCGCCCACAGCCGACGCCGACGACGCTCCGCCCACAGCAGACGCCGACGACGCTCCGCTCACTGCCGACGCCAACACAGCTCCGCCCACAGCCGACGCCGACACAGCTCCGCCCACAGCAGACGCCGACGACGCTCCGCTCACTGCCGACGCCGACACAGCTCCGCCCACAGCCGACGCCGACACAGCTCCGCCCACCACCTCCACAGCCAGCACCTCCAGAGGAGACAGCAGCACCCAGCCCTGCCGAGTCTTCACCATCCCCCCAGACCTACCCCTTACTGAGGACGAACGGTCAGTCCTCAGTAAAGGGCTCACCTTTGTCCCCCTCCACCCACAGATCAACGAATACCGCTCACGCTTGGACATAGAGCAGTTTTTCCGCCGCCTCCGCCTCCATGCTTACTTCTCTGACCGTGAACCTAACCCTCCCTCTACTGACCCCTTCTCCCGCTTCCAACACACCCCCTCCTCCTGGACACCACCCCAAGGCCTCCTACCCTCCCTCGACCTCTTCATCTCCAACTGCCGTCGAGACATCAATCGCCTCAACCTCTCCACCCCTCTCACCCACTCCAACCTCTCCCCCGCAGAACGTGCAGCCCTCCGCTCCCTCCGCTCCAATCCCAACTTCACCATAAAACCCGCGGACAAGGGAGGTGCAGTTGTAGTATGGCGCACTGACCTCTACATCGCCGAGGCCGGACGCCAACTCTCCGACACCTCCTCCTACCGCCCCCTTGATCAAGACCCCACCCCTGAGCACCAAACCATCATCTCGCAAACCATCCACAACCTCATCATCTCAGGTGACCTCCCACCCACGGCCTCCAACCTCATCGTTCCCCAACCTCGCACTGCCCGCTTCTATCTCCTTCCCAAAATCCACAAACCTGAATGCCCTGGTCGACCCATTGTCTCCGCCTGCTCCTGCCCCACCGAACTGATCTCCAACTATCTCGACTCCATTTTCTGCCCCTTGGTCCAGGAACTCCCTACCTATGTCCGTGACACCACCCACGCCCTCCACCTCCTCCAGAACTTCCAATTCCCCGGTCCCCAACACCTCATCTTTACCATGGACGTCCAGTCCCTCTACACCTGCATTCCCCATGCAGATGGCCTTAATGCCCTCCGCTTCTTCCTGTCCCGCAGGCCCGACCAGTCCCCCTCCACTGACACCCTCATCCGCTTAGCCGAACTCGTCCTCACACTCAACAACTTCTCTTTCAATTCCTCCCACTTCCTACAGACAAAGGGGGTAGCCATGGGTACCCGCATGGGCCCAAGCTACGCCTGCCTCTTTGTAGGTTACGTGGAACAATCCCTCTTCCGTACCTACACCGGCCCTAAACCCCACCTCTTCCTCCGTTACATTGATGACTGTATCGGTGCCGCCTCGTGCTCCCACGAGGAGCTCGAACAGTTCATACACTTCACTGACACCTTCCACCCCAACCTTAAGTTTACCTGGACCATCTCTAACACCTCTCTCCCCTTCCTGGACCTCTCTGTCTCCATATCGGGCAACCACCTAGAAACCGATATTCATTTCAAGCCCACCGACTCCCACAGCTACCTAGAATACTCCTCCTCCCACCCACCTTCCTGCAAAAATGCTATCCCCTATTCCCAATTCCTTCGCCTCCGCCGCATCTGCTCCCAGGATGAGGCATTCCACTCCCGTACATCTCAGTTGTCCTCGTTTTTCAAGGACCGTAACTTCCCCTCCTCGGTGGTCGAGAACGCCCTCAACCGTGTCTCCCACATCTCCCGCACCTCATCCCTCACACCCCGTCCACGCAATAAAAACCAAAAAAGAATCCCCCTCGTCCTCACGTACCACCCCACCAACCTCCGGATCCAACGCATCATCCTCCGACACTTCCGCCATCTGCAATCCGACCCCACCACCAAAGACATCTTTCCCTCCCCACCTTTATCTGCTTTCCGGAGGGACAACTCTCTCCATGACTCCCTTGTCCGCTCCACACTCCCCTCCAGCTCCACCACACCCGGCACTTTTCCCTGCAACCGCAGGAAGTGCTACACCTGCCCCCATACCTCCTCCCTCACCCCCATCCCAGGCCCCAAGAAGACTTTCCACATCAAGCAGATGTTCACCTGCACATCTGCCAATGTGGTATACTGCATCCGCTGTACCCGGTGTGGCTTCCTCTACATCGGGGAAACCAAGCGGAGACTCGGGGACCGCTTTGCAGAACACTTACGCTCGGTTCGCAACAAACAACTGCACCTCCCAGTCGCGAACCATTTCAACTCCCCCTCCCATTCCTCAGACGACATGTCCATCCTGGGCCTCCTGCAGTGCCACAACGATGCCACCCGAAGGTTGCAGGAACAGCAACTCATATTCCGCTTGGGAACCCTGCAGCCCAATGGTA
>NC_063339.1:92012866-92013292 GCF_021869965.1 Rhincodon typus
TTCAAAATCTCCCCTCCCCCTACCGCATCCCAAAACCAGTCCAGCTCATCCCCGCCTCCCTAACCTGTTCTTCCTCCCACCTATCCCCTCCTCCCACCTCAAGCCGCACCTCCATCTCCTACCGACCAACCTCATCCCGCCCCCTTGACCTGTCCGTCCTCCCTGGACTGACCTATCCCCTTCCTAACTCCCTACCTACACTCACCTTTCCTGGCCCCATCCCCGCCTGTTCGACCTGTTTGTTTCCTCTCCACCTATCCTCTCCTCTATCCCTCTTCTATCCGCCTCCCACTCTCTCCCTATTTATTTCGGAACCCCCTTCCCCTCCCCCTTTTCTGATGAAGGGTCTAGGCCCGAAACGTCAGCCTCTCTGCTCCTATGACCTATCCCCTTCCTAACTCCCTACCTACACTCACCTTTCCTGGC
>NC_063339.1:92018292-92023080 GCF_021869965.1 Rhincodon typus
CGGGCTCACACCAATGGCGACATTCAGTGTGACACAGAAATGCAAAATCGAAAAAAGTCCATCATTTTATTGTTTGTGGTCTCGGCTAATTTCATCCTGTTATGGTCAATGTTAATGGTGTATTCTCTGTGGAACCGGATGTGGTATTTTGGATATAACTCTGCGTATCTAGATAACTTTGTGCGGGAATTGGGCTTCATGCTGCAGCTCCTCAGTTGCTGCACAAACACCATGATTTATGCTGTGACCCAGACTAAGTTCAGACAGCAGCTGAAGAATGTGCTGAAATATCCCTTTACCCAAATTCACCAACCAATCAAATTCACTTATTAATCAATCCATCCAGAATTTTCTCATTTCAGTTCAATGTTGCAGCAATGAAGCACCCTGTCGCTATGGTAGCAGACTGAGGGCAGTGTTGGTTTGTCCAAGGTTATCCTTCAGTCGGTTATAGCGGCACATTTCAATGTTTCTGTCAAATCATGGGACAGTGCATGTGTTCAAACTTCAGTATCTTCTGCCTGGTGGAATAGGATGTAGGAGAGCATTAGCGGGTGAGATGGGTCTTTGATTATGCTGACAGCCTTTCCCCAGCAATGAGATGTGTAATGGCGTACATGCATAGAAGGTTGGCTTCTGTGATGGTCTGGCCTGTGCAAACAACCTTCAGTAGTTCCTTACGGTCCTGACCAGAGCTGTTGCTGTACCAGGTGTTTATGCACCTCGATCATATGCTTTCTATGGTGCGCCTGTAAAAGCTGGCGAGGGTCCTAATGGACATACCAAATCTCCTAAGCTATTTCCTCAGCCGTTTGAGGAAGAAGAGGCATTGTTGTGCCTTTACCAGGTTTACCAGTTTTACCAGGATGCTGCCTGGATGAGAGAGTATGAACTATAAGGAGAGGCTAGAAACACTCAGTTTCCTGGCTACCATCAGTTCTGAGGAAGAGTCACCGGACCCAAAACGTTAACTCTGATTTCTCTTCACAGATGCTACCAGATCTGATGAGCTTTTCCAGCATTTTTTCTTTTCCTTGTCGATAAACTCGTGTTGCTTTCTCTGGAGAAGTGGAGGCTGAGGAGAGACTTGACAGAAGTCTAGAAAATAATGAGATACATAGATAAAGTTGCCAGCCAGAATCATTTTTGCAATGTTGAAATAACTAAAACTAGGAGACATGCATTTAAGGTGGGTTGTTTGGGAATTTCAAAGGAAATGTAAGTGTCAAGTTTTACACAGAGTGGTAGGAGTCTGGAACGTGCTGGCAGGTAAGATATGGGCGTTAAAGAGAATTTTAGATATCCACATGGATGTGCAAGATACAGAGTTAAATGGACCGGGCCAGCCATAAGGGGTTAATTTAATTTGGCGTCATGTTCGGCACAACATCATGGGTTGAAGGGCCTGTTCCTGTTCTGTACTTTTCTATGTTTATGTTGAATCTCTCTCGCTATCCCCTGTTTCTCTCCCATTCCGTCTTTCTCTGTATTCTCTCTTTCTCTGTCCCACTCTCTGTCTCTCCCTGTCTCTATACATCTCTGTCCCTTTCTCTCTGTCCCTCTGTATCTTTCTGATCCTCTCCTTGTCTCGGCACCCTCCCTCTCCCTCTGTGACCCTCTCCCTCTATGCCCTCTCTCTCCAACACTGTTCCCCTCTCTTTCTTTTCCCCAGGCCCCCTCTCTCTCCCCCTTGGTCTCTGGCTATCCCTCTTTTCCCATCTACCCCTTTCTCTCTTTGGCCTCTCCCCTCTCTTTCTCCCCTCACACCTCTCTTTCTCTCCCACTCTCTATCTCCCTCTCTCTCGCACTGTCCCTGTCCCCCATCCCTCTCTCTCCATCCCTCTGTCCCTCTCTATTTCTACCTCACTCTCTCTCTGCCCCCCTCATGCATACTTCACCTCTGTCACATCCCTCTCTCTTCCTGTTGCACCTTTCTCTCACTGCCCGTCTGTCTCCCCTCTACCTCACAAACACTTCAACACTCTGTAGCTCTCTCAATCTCTCTGTACTGCTCTCATTCTCGATCCCTCTCTTTCTTTCACGTTCTCTCCCTCTCTCGCACCACCATCCCCATTCCTCTCTCTGTCTGTCTCTGCGCCACCCATTCTATCTGTTTATCACTTTCTCCATATATCCCTGACCTTCTCTCCCTCTACATCTCTCTGTGTCCATCAGTGTCTCTCTGTCCTTCTTTCTATGTATCTCCCCTCTATATCTCTGACTCTGCCTCCTCTTCCTCTCCCCACCTCTGTTCCTGTCCCTCTCTATCCTTTGCTCCCCGTCTATTCCTGGCTCTTTCTCTGCCCTGCCTGCCCCCAGTACCCACTCTTCCCTCTCTGCTCTCTCTCCCCTTCTACCCTCCTCTCCTTCCATGTCCCTCTGTCCATCCCCCCTCTCTCCCACAGCCCTATTCCCTGTCTCTCTTTCTCTCCTTCTGTCCCCCTCTTCCCCCTCTGTTACTCTATCCCTATCTCTCTCACTCTCATTCTGAAACCACTCTAACACCCTCTCTCTGTCATCCCATTTCTATTTTCCTCTGCTCCCCTCGCTCTCTGCCCCTTATACTCCCTCTCTGTCTCACACCCTACCGCTCTGTAACTCTCTCGTTCTCTGTGTCTCTGTCTCTCTCTCTTTCTCTCCCTGTCCCCTGCCCACCTCCCCCCCACCCCTCCACCTCTCTCAGTCCCTCTCTCTCTTTCTGTCTCTCTTAACCCCGTCCCTCTCTCTCTCTCCCTCCATCCTTCTCTCTCTGCCTCACTCTCTCTATCTGTTTATCCCTTTAGCTGTATATCTGTCCCTCTCTTTTTCTCTCTCTCTCTGTGTTCTATGTCCCCCTTGCTCTCTGACCTGCTGTAGAGGTGACCTGTACATGGTTATGTAAGATAACTTGTACCAGACCACACTAAGCAGCCCATGTCAGCCTACAAGATGGCAGACAGAAGGTAAGTAAAATTAAGTGAAATATAATCGCATCTTTGAACAGAACTGCTGGAAGGTCAGTGAAAGAATGCTGTATGTTCCCATCCGAGACAGTTCTGATAAAACGATGCCTTAGGACAGATAAATGACCAATTGCAGCTTTAATAATGAAAGGGTGATTCTCCCAGTAAATGAATAACATCAGGTGCTAGATTAGGTCCTCAAGCAAGGATAACAGCTAAAGTTATTTCCTAGTAAATGGTTGACTCTTTGAAGCTATCAGCAATATTAAATAGTTTCTAGCTAAAACTCCTCTAATCATAGAAATCGGTTTCAATACATAACCAGAACATAATACAAGTCTCAAAAATATTTAAGCTTGGATGTGAAGGTTAATTAGCCTTAGGAGACGCCTCCTCTTCTGGCCTAAACAAGATAGATTGCTCACAACCCATAAATTATGAAATGCTGACAGTAGAAATAGTTGTACAATGTTACGCTTTTTTTTTTTGAAAAAAACTTTATAACAGAAGTTAACATTGTAGCAATTCGTTTAAACTAACTGATTTTTTAATTTTTACGTTATGTAATTGGTAGAGTGGGAAAATAAAAGGAGTAACTGAATGTCATAAAAGACAGCACAAAAACACAATGGGTAATAGAATTCGAGCTGTCCTTACAGATAAACAAGCCTGAGAAAGACCCGAAGGAGTATAGCCATTAACCTTTTTGAATGCGAATGAATTGGATGCACAGAAACTTCCTAAAAGTCAGAGATTACAAGGTCCCGCTAACAGCATAAGATCATGGGAACATGGGGCTGTCTATGGAAGTGTCCACTAGGTGTCCCACGGGCTTGGATGTTTGGATTAAGGGGAAGGACAGTTTTTTTTTCCTGAGGAAGGGTCCAGACCCTAAACGTCGGCATTCCTGCTCCTCTGATGCTGCCTGGCCTGCTGTGTTCCTCCAGCTCCATATCTTGTTACCTCAGACTCCAGCATCAGCAGTTCCTACTATCTCCCAGAACAGTGAATATTTTGCATTTGATTATTGTAACACAAAATAATTAAAAATACTGTATGTCTTTGGAAAAGCAGAGGGTGTGTCATTGATGTATCCTCCGAATCCAGATTCAGGGAAGAGCCTATGGCTCTCTCCCTGCATAGACAGGTCTCTGCTTAAATAAATATCTTCGATTTGCTTGAATCCTGCCTGCCTCCTGAGTTTTTGTCCCTGCTCGGGAAAAACACTCCTACAGATTGGCGCTGCGAACAGGGTTACCTTTGGCCACGATCTGAATGAGAATCTTTACTTACCACGCTTTCTATCTAGCTTGGCACTTGGTGGGTTTCTTCTGTAAGCCGGGACACCCTTCCACTATTTTGTGAGAACACGCAAAATAGTGGAAGGAGATCCCGGTGCAAGAGCGCGTGAAATAATGCGAAAACGCAAAATAACACGAGAACATGTGAAATGTCATGAGAACGTGCAGAACGGCGCAAGAGTGTGTGAAATAATGTAAGAATCTGAAATAAAGAACAGAGGGTTGCGAAACCAATGTGCAAAATAGGAGAACAGGGAGGGCTGAGAGTTCCGGCACAATCAATATGGAAAGAGGGGAGTTGCGAGTCCTTGCATTATCACGTGTAAATAAGAGAGAAAAAAAAAGCGGAATAAGGGGTAAAAATTAGCGAAATAAGAAAAAAAAAGAAAAAAAAACCAGAAATCTCAAGAGAAGTGCAAGGTCGAAAAAGAACAATGGTCTGGCAAATAGTAAAACAGTAAAATAGAAGCAGACACTGTTGGGAGAATCTGGGGAAGTGGCAGGGATGGATTGTAGAAAATGGGCTGGGGTCCAGATTGGTCCAT
>NC_063339.1:92023580-92024138 GCF_021869965.1 Rhincodon typus
TCTCACACTCAACTCTTGTCTCTCTTTGTTTCATTCTCTCTCTGTCTTCTCCCTTTGTGTCTCTGTCTCTCAAAGTGTCTCCTCTTGTCGCCCTTTTGGTCTTTCTCACTCTTTGTATCTTTCTCTCACCTGTGTCTCTGTCTCTCACACAGTCAACTTCTGCATCATTTTGTTTCATTCTCTCTCTCTCTCACTAGCAACTGCTCTTTGCCCCCTACCCCTCTCCTTTTGTTCCTTCCCCCATCATTCTCTCTCTGTCTTTTCCCTCCATATTTCTCTTTCCTTTCCCTTCATCTTTCTCTCTCCCTTCCTTCCATCTTTTTCTCCCTCTCCTTTCCCTCCATCTCTTTCTCTATTTCATCTCCCGGTGTCTCATCTCATTGCCTCCTTCTTCCCTGCCTCGCTCCCAAAATTTTCTTTCCATACAAAATTGCCAAATTCCACCCCCACCCCAAATATGAACGTCCCCACAAATTTGACCCTAGAATTTTGTCATTCAATTTGAGACTCCGTATACCCGCCTCATTTCACACTCTCTTCTCCCTCCATTTTCTGCCT
>NC_063339.1:92024238-92024529 GCF_021869965.1 Rhincodon typus
TCTGTTACTCCCACATTCAGATTTCACTCAGAATCACAAAATTTGTCGCAACACAGATGGAGGCCATGCAGCCCACCTTATCTGGGCCGCTATCCACAATGAGCAAATGAGTGTCATTTCATGTAATTCTCTTGCCTTCTCTGTGTAACTCTGCCCATTGTTATTTGTGACATAACCATCAAATTTCCTTTTGTGTTGATTGAATCTGCGTCTTTAGTACTGTTAGACAGCGTTTTAGTGACCCTGCCACTCTCTGTTCAAAATTTCAGCTTTCTGTTCTCCAAGGAGAGC
>NC_063339.1:92024629-92048354 GCF_021869965.1 Rhincodon typus
TCAGAGTCAGAATGCGTGGGCAAACAACCTGAAACACTTGTTTTTGAGTTGAACAAGCATTCTCTTTGGCTGTGTTCACTGCAATGATACTTCTGCCTCATCCCCACTTCAGGCAACCCGACCTCATTTAACGAAGCTGGTTTTTCGGAAAGCTCTTTGGGCATTGTGACAAAAGGGATATAATGCAGGTGGGCTCGTCCGGGACTTGAACCCGGGATCTCTCGCATGTTATCGCTATACAGCACCCTAAGCGAGAATCATACCCCTAGACCAACGAGCCACACGCGATTGCCGCAAAATGGGGACGTGATGGAATAGTGATAGTTTCGTTGGCGTGTGAATCCAGAGATCCGGATAACGTTCTGGGGACCCCGGTTCAAAACCACGGCAGATGGTGGAATTCGATTAGAATAAATATCTAGAATTAAGAATCTAATGATGGCTGTGAATCGATTGTTGGAGAAACCACATTTGGTTCACTAACGCCCTTTAGGAAAGGAAACTGCCATCTTTTCCTGGTCTGGCCTACCTGTGAGTCCAGACCCACAGGCAATATGGTTGACCATGTGTCTGCGTAACTGGGGATGGGCAATAAATGCTGGCCTAGCCAATGACGCCGTCATCCCGTGAATGAATATCCTATGAACGAATTTTAAAAATAATACTCGCCCCATAGATCAGAGGGATCTCAGGCTGAACTCGATCTCAACAAAATCAGACCACCTCAGTGAAGAATGGAGCAAGATACAGAACTCCAGGGATCGCCTGTAATTCGAACGCGAGAGCTGTTCCTATTTACTCCATCCACATGGAACAGAACTATATCCCGAGACCAATGAACCAGCAACAGCTCAGATCCGTTAACACTGAAGCAGCACTGAGTTTTAACAACAGCTTCTTCCCATTCTGAACCCCCGCTCCAAGGAGGCTCAGTTGGCACTATTCCCCCGGGGCTACGCTGTCTCCATTGACGGCTGGAGTAAACAATCTTTCACTGGCAGGCCGTGCTGGAGGAGAACAACACGAATGCGCTCTTCAGCTCCCTGCCAAACATGGACTTGCAGGACAGGGGAGGGGTGTGGTGAGAGTGGGAGGTATGGAAAGTGTGGAAGGTTGTGCAAAAGGGAGATTGTGCATGCAGAGAAACTAACATTCTGTTGGGAACTTTGTCCAAATTACCACGTCTGACACAGTGCGAAAAATTCAGAGTTGTTGGGAAAAATAGAATCTCTCCTAATCATGGGGATCTGTGTCTGTGTCGTTCTCAATGTCACAGGAAGGGCGCAGCTGTCTGATTCAGCATGGGGTGCTACTGAAGGAAGTCCTGTCTCTCAGACACACTGCACCTGATGTGTATAAATTTCAGCACATTTTCCCCAGCTCACAGAATCGATTTTATTATTCAAATAATCCCAGAGCGACAGAGAACGGGGCAAGGCAATTCATTTTGACAGCTCCTGTAGAGAAGTGGAATGTGTGAGAGCGGACAATCTTTACTCGTGCATAGTTTCAGCATTTACAACCTTGGCCCGTGTGGCAATAAAATCAGTTTGAGAGATTGATTCAAATACAGATAGCAGGAAACAGGTGAGACAGTTTATCGTGTGCCTGAAAGCCAGTAAATCCTACCTGTGTCCTTCCGAACGTCTTCATATCCCAGTAAACCCAGTCCGTGTCTTTTATAGTGTTTTTATATCCAAGTAAATGCTATCCATGTTTGTTCTCATACCTTATATCCCAGTAAACCCTGACTTGTGAAAGGATGTTGGGCCGCTCAACCCAAATTCAATGCATCAATTCTCTCCCCTGTGCTGTGCAATTTCATTAGTGCTGCAGGAAGGGTCTTTGCAGCTCCAGCAGTCCCATCTGCATCGGTTTGCTCTGTGTTTCCCTCAGCTTCCTGCTTCCTGCGAACACTTCAATTCGGAACAAACGTGTCAATGTACTTTCATTCCACACGGACACAAGTTGCAAACATCAAGCCCGCCTCGCCGTTCACTGAGATCATGAATGACCTTTTGCTTCGACATCATGTTTCTGCACTATCCCCTGAGCTCTTGATGATTTTAACCTGTAGCAATCTATCAATGTCAGTCTTTTACAGACTCAATACAGACATTCACAACCTCTGGAGCCACGAATTGCAAAGATTCTCCCCATTCTGACTTCCCGAATATCAGTCCACTCTTTAGTAAGGAGCCTATTGCGTGTCTGGAGTTCTCTAGCGCTACTTCTTTTCTGCTTTTCCTGTAGTCTGTTGTATGGCGTTGCAATCGTATAGTTGTTGGATTTTGCGTTATGATCACAGTAACCTTTGTAATCACTGTTGTTCTATTTTTTTCCCTTCTTAGCGTGTTTTAAAGGAACACAGTAAGGGATCAATTAATATTGCAAGAAGACACACAGAAAGAGGCGTGTGAAATGCGAGATTGTGAAATCAAAACTCATCCTGAGCGGTTTTTATTAAAATGGACCATTATTTCTTGGAGCATCCGGCTCAGGAAAATGCACAGAGCGATGTTAAACAAAATGGACTTCGTTCGAAAAGGCGTTTATGGCGTTCTGCATTGATCAGCTCATTTGTGAGTTTTGCCTCATTTTAGGATTTTGGAGTCGTCTGCCCCGTTCACAATTCCGTGTCATTAACAAATGTCCAGGAAAGGGGTGGTCCCAGTACTGGCTCCTGATTTCTTGTCTTCAGTTTTGCCAAATCTCCGAGCAGCTTTCTGAAAACGGAGCTCCGCTAAATGAGGTCGGACTACGTGGTACTTCGGGATGGGGCAGAGCTACCAGTGCAGGGAACACGGCAAGGGAATCTCTCAAAGGGAAAACAAATGTTTCAGAATGCACGCAATCCGACTCTGATGTTTCGTGAATGTTGTGATTCTGCGTGAAATCCGAGTTCGAACAGAATGTGGGAAGTTACACAAAGGTTATGTTTACACAGCCGGGTAAATGTTACAGAACATCAGTGATGGTCTTTTGACATCATCCTCGAATGCACGTGTCACATGCCAGATGAAAAGCCCAATACTTATCTGAAAGCGCAGTACTTTATGCTAGCAGAATGGTGCAGTGTGAGCATGCTGCGCCCGTTAGCTTAAAAATCACTAGATCGAAACCACCCTGTGATTTTTAGGAGCTCCATGTTGCGGTGTGCATGTATTGATCGCTGCCAGTGTCCTTCCGGCACAGAGCTGCAGTACGCTACATTTTGATCCACTTCCCGTAACTCCATGTGTCAGAAATAATTGTCTCATATTGATACACATCAGCTGCAGTGTGTTCCATGCGCAGGACGCCCTGCAGGAATTGCCCACGCTGTTTCGGACAGCAGCGTCCTCCCGGTGAAGTAAGAAGTCATGAACGACAAGTGGGTCAGTCTGTCGGAGACAGCATCACGGCACAGGCACAGTTCAGCATTATTCGGACAGATGTCAACGATTGTAAATATCTCGGAGAGATGCAAGCGACAGACAGTCCCCGTGGACTCGATGGGCTGAACGGCTTCTTCCTGTACGGGAATGACATCATGGGTTTATGACGTCACTCTCCCTGTCTCTGTGATGTGGAGATGCCGGTGAAAAGTGTCACTTCACCTGATGGAGGAGCAGCCCTGTGAAAGCGTGTGATTTCACATAAACCTGTTGGACTATAACCTGGTGTCGTGTGACTTCTGTCTTTGTTCATGTTTTCTGTGACAGAACGATTGAAAAACAATGGCTCATTTTTAACCCTCCCCTCCGCTTTGAATTGTCTGTAGCTCCGCAGCTCAGGGACGTTGGGGATGACTCTCAGTGAGTGAGTGTTTCACTCGGATTCTTTTAATCTGGGACTGTTGCTGTCACAGCAAAGAAACCGACATCTGAGTTGCAAGTCTTTCTGTAAGATTGCTATGTGAATCCTGAGCACCAAACAGGCTGCATAGAAAGATGCCATACTAAGTTTCTAAAGGTAATAGTCTCCAGTTTCAAATTCTCTCCTTTCCAGCAGTTTTGCATCCTTCTCCCTGTCTCCGGTAATGCCATTTGACGAAAGTTCCCAATCGTTGTTTAATTTCCTACACAAATCTGGTTCTGCCTCTTCTGTTCGTTTCCCTTTCCAGTGTTTGAGAGGGAGCTGCATGGCGTATACCATCCCCCAGCACTGTCAGCCGGTGGAGAGAAATGGTTTAATCTATCTGCTAATGAAGAGCGCCCGGTCCTGAGGGGAATGGAGCAAAGAACAGCTTCCCGGGAACATGGAGACAGAATGGGAAGAAGCTGTTCATTGCTGCTTTCACTTGCTGAAGCAACTGTTTTATTTTAATGTAATCAGCTTGTTCAGAGATGTTATCACACACCTCCAGAACAGATGGAACTTGAACCCGTGTCTCCGACATCTGAAATAGGGACAACATCACTGTATGAGTGTCACCTAGTTTGCTATTAAGAGCCATAACTGTTGCTCGCTCGTTAGTCTAGAGGTATGACTTTCATTTTGGGCTCATATAGGTGTTGTGAGAGGTCCAGGGTTCACATCCCAGGCGAGCCCTTATGATCTCCAACCGTGTCCTTTAATCGCTGGTTGACATGCTCTGTAGAAAAGCTTCAAGAGCATCTGAAAATGACTCATTATGAATCAATGTCAGTTTGAGATACCAAAGGACCTTTACAGTGAATATGCATCTTCAGAAAACAAAGAATCAAGTTTTAAAGAGCGCCTGCCCATGGGCAAACTGGCTTCATCTCTGCTTTGGAAAAGCGCTATCTGAATACAAATTTATCTTCCTTAAGTCCAAGTGCTCTGTTTACTCACTTTCGTCAGTGGAAACATTTTCTCACTGTTAGCTCAAACAAACTGCCCAAGCCCACCTCTGCCCATCTCTGACATTATAAACAGTGCCAAAATTGTCTGTTGGTCGTTGGAAAGGGAACAAAACAGAAAACTCAGTCTCCAGCTTCGTGAATCTCTCAAAACTCTTGGTGAAGCAGACTCAGGGAAGAGTGAAGGGTGAAGGGCTTGATTGAGCGGAGCCAGTCAAGGCTCTTTTCCCTTCTTTAAGACACTGGATCATTGACTCTGATGTTCTCTGTATCATTGCCTGACCTGACACATTGAAATAATCAACATTCTTTGAAATTATCAGGAATTCAAATGGATTCTCTGCTGCAGCGCGGTCGGATATTTGGGAACAGACAAGTGGAAAGGCTCAAAGGGAGATGACCCGGGGTTCAGGAGAGCTGGTTCATAGTGACACTGATGTCTCTCCAGGGGTGTGAGATCAGACAGTTTCTGTGTCTTCACAATGAATGTCACAGACTTTGTTTTGTGAGAAGAAAACTGGCAAACTGGTTGTTATTCTTGTAAAATTACAATCAATCTTAAACTCACAGAATCATATCTTACAGGCAGTGTCCCAGATTCACCATCACCATCCCTGGATATGTCCTGTTCCACCTTCATGATGGACCGAGCATAGGTGACAACACATTGCGACACAGTTGGGAGGAGAATCAGTAGCCTTCCATGTTTTACAGCACTTAGACTGAACACTGAGACTGGTAAGAGCGCAGAATGAACTCTGTAATGGCAATTTCTATCTTCATCATCCTGAGTGGCTCAGTAGCAGCTGGTCGAGTCCTAAAGGACATAATTGCTCGATTGGGTCTGCAGGTAGTGAGAGAACCAAGAAGAGGGAAAACATGCTTGACCTCATCCTCATCAAACTGTCCTCAGCAGACGCATACATGACATTTAAGGCAGGAGGTGACCAAAATATAATTCTTGAGGGTTTGAAGTCTCGCCTTCACATAGTAGATACCAATCAGTGTCTTATACGACACTATCACCGTGTTCAATGGGACAGACTGTGAACAGATCTAGAACTTAGTTGTGGGCATCCACGAGGAGGTGTGGGACGATCAGAAGCAGCAGGACGGATTTCACAGAATCCGCAATTGTTGCCTGTCTGTGGTAGAAGATAACTGCAGTGTTTAGTTTGAAATATTGCTGGTCTTGTGCTCTTCTCTGTTTTCCTTGAGGAAGAAAGAATCATTATCAGTTTTGTGTGAAACCGAGAGTTACATAGATTTCTCATGAATTATGTACAGGTGTATGTTCGGGTAATTGTTTTCATGTTGAGTTTGAAAGAATCTTGGTATAAGTTGCCTGGGCCTGAATGTACTGGATATTCGCAGACTGTTCAATGATTGGAGAATATTTTCTTGCAGCTAATGTTCCTATTGACGACTCGGAGATGTGTGACAAGGAAACAGTGAAATTTTCAACTCACAGACTTTGTTGGTTAAAAGCTGAGCGTGTTGGCTGATTGCGGCACAGAGATTGATGTGAAACAAAACTGTAAGATCTCTTAAACCCGGGTGTCAGGCAGTTCAAACTTCAGATTGCAACAACTAAAATGACAATTTTCCTCTGTCAGTTTTATTGCTCCGAAATAAAGGCTATGGCATTATTATGGAGACATAAGGACAGTCTGCCCGCAGTCACTGCAAGCACACCCATGTCACCAGGAACTGGCCGTGTGTGTTGATACATACAAACTGATTCTGCAGTCTGGCTCCAATTTCCTCAGTTTAAATTCAAGCGTGAATTATGATTCATTTCAGGATAACAATGGGCCGAATGAAGTCTTTGCTGTAATCGAGCTGTGATTTCATGGCAACATCATAGCTTTAGGCATTGGTTGAGTGGATCAAGTGATGAGTTTAAAACTCAAGGCGGGTGGTGTTCCATTTAAATGGCTTGGACATCGCTTTTCATCATTTCGGACTTTAATCAACTGCCCACCGAAATCATTACCGAGCTTGACGGATATTGAAATTTAAGTGAGAAGAAAGAAGAATGCCTCGATCTTGTTTAATTTGTAGATTTTGTAATCGCATGAAATGATTGTGGTTGGCCACCCAAATGTTTCCCGATGCAGGGCAGTCTGACCCTCAGTGAGGTTTCTTTAATAAACTGTCCCCGGGGCTTCCAGCTGCACCATGACGTCATATGGCATGAGCGGCGATGGCCTTCAACTATTGTGACGCAATAATGATGCTGGCTCCTGGAATATAATAACTTGTCGTGGGTCACGTGGTGCTGAATCATTCAATGAATTGTAATGACATCTCCAGGTCTTTACGTTTCTACATTACAATCTCAGACACTTCCATCTCTCACTTCAAGTTAAGCAATTCTTGGGATTCTATATTTCTATTAATGATATTCATGATGCTACTTCTTGGTGAAATTGGAGAAACATTGTGTTTTGGTGGCTGAATTAACTGAACAATATCCGGAAAGAGGGTCGGGAATCTCGTCAGTTGTTTCTTTCCTCTCAGATCCTTTTCCTGTCGTGATATTTGAAGGAGGGTCGAGAATAAGTCCTGTACATACAGAATCAAATTCCCCAGTGCCCTATAAATTCAGAGCAGGACGTACGGAGAATGGAGAGGATGAGGAGAGAGAAGTTGAGACAATGAAGTAGAGAAAGGCGGAATGAAGGAGACAGAAGAAGAGAGAAAGGCAGAGAGAGAAAAAGAGGAGCAGAGAGAGAGAGGCGGAGGTGATGGTTTGAGAGAGAAGGAGCACTATCCTACGACCTCCTTTGTCAACAATAGTTTAAAATCATTGTGGTGCGAATACCTGCCTTAATCCTGTACAGTACACTCACAGCGTGTGAGAGTTGGTGGTGGAAAGTCAGCATGTTTGACTTTAGGTCCCAGGGCTCCGTGCTCGAATCACGTTAAGCTTATGCTGCTCATTTGCAGGCCAGCTTACTTGGAATATATGTTAGGGTGGAGGCTTTTGGTGATGGAGTGTATTGATCTCAAACTTGTTTCTGATTGTTTTCCAAGTTTTCCATGGAACAATGTTTCACGGCTGTGGTGTGCCATTGTTTGGGTAAATTCTCACTTCCCCTCGTGTGAAAAGTAAAACACAAACTGTTCAACATGCAATTTACACACACAGCTGCCTCCCTCTGGGCAGCTGCTTCGTTCACTTGGTGATGGCACGGTGTTAACAATATTATACTGATCTTTTATTACTTAATATATAAACACCACATTTTATTTTTCAATTCATCAGGATTTTCCAGCTCCTCCTGTTGTAGCAGAGTGACAGTGAATTCAGAAAGAGATGTTTCCAATCAACAGCAATTCCTTTCCTCTCACTGAACACAGGAACAGTGATCTCTATCTAACAGCAAGAGTGGAAACCACAGTCCCACAACCTCTCTTCACATTAACGGTAAGCCTGAATTTTATAAACTGTGTCAAGAGCAGGGAGTCAGAATGAAGATGTTCTTGAAATTCTTTGCTGCATTGAATCCCATGAGCAACATGGAATGTACTTCGCTCTGAGTGAGTCCTAGCTTGCTCGGGGCTGCTCCTGATTTCACCAAAAGGGCTCGTTGGTCTCGGGGCATGATTCTCACTCTGGGGGTTGTACAGCAAAAATACGCGAGAGGTCCCGGGTTCAAATCCCAGACAAGCCCTGATTACTTCTCTTTGTTTTGCCAATTCGCCCGATCAACTTTCCGGAAAGAAGCTGTGTTCAATGAGGTCAGACTTGCTGAAGTCGGCGGATGGGGCAGAGGTGCCATTGCAGCAAACACGGCAAAGGGAAACACTTATTGAAAACGAAAACACGCATCTGAGGAAGTTTGCACACGCAATCCGACATTGAATAAATCTTCCATGAAAAACTGGTGATGTTGAAACACATTAGTTGCAGTGCATTGGATGCTCAGGCCACCCTGCAGTAACTCTCCACGAAGTTTCAGACAGCAGCGTCCTCCCGGTGACATGGGAAGTTATGAATAACAAGAAAATTGCGTTTATTCAAGCTTTCTGCTTCTAAAATTTATCATTCTAACATCAGGCTGCAAAACTGACCTGAGTTAGTTGCCAAGTTAAACAGAGGTGACTCCTGGTCCCCTTGAGGCACTGAACCGAGGTGAGATGTGCAAAGGACAATGCACAAATGAGAGTCATTGTGTGATTGATTGGGAGTGATCTGTATACCAGGGTAAACAGGGAAAACCAGTCTTGAGCACTCACATTGAGCCTGGCTCCACTCAGCCTACAGTCAGTTCTCACTAACCACCATCACCCTTCAGTTTTCCTGATGGACCCGCTGTTCTTGTTGTAAACCGATTGCACGTCACACAATTGCAGCTGACATTGTTGATGTGGAATTGTAACTTGTAGGGAAGCGATTCTGACTAGTCCATGACATAATTCTGTTCCTAAAGATCAGTCAATATTTCATATTTATTACTAAAAATGTTAGCCATTAGCAGGCCATGGCAGTAAAGGTATTGAAGCCTAATTACCAGAACACCAGTGAAAATCTCTGGTTAAAAACCAAAAGAACTGCGGATGCTGTAAATTGGGATCAAAAACAGAAGTTGCTGGAAAAGCTTAGCAGGCCTGGTGGCATCTGTGAAGAAAAAATCAGAGTTAATGTTTCATTCGGTGACCCTTCCTTTCTGTTCTGAGGAAAGATCTTTGTTTATATCAACTTGGGCAGTCTGATTCAGCCTTGCATTCTCCCATCCTTCTTCTTTGTTTTGATTTTGTTATGTCTTGATTTGTAATTTTCAGGCTATCCTATTATCCATTACGTTGTAGTTGCTAATGTATGAGAACCTTCCTGGGGAGACATGGTAGTGGTCTTGTAAACCAGGGGTTATAAGTTCATGTCTCACTGGAGCCCTTGGCAATTTTTGTACTAAGAGCTGCTTCCAAGATCCAAAAATCACTTTAAATATCATCTGAAATTATGAAAATATCATTTCCTCTACAGGCCAGAGATGTGTTTTAAATACCACACTCCTGTTTGTCTTTCCAGAAACTTGAGGAAGACCATTCGGAAGGACAGGAACCAGCTGACATGATCAATGTTTGGCTGGAAGAGTGAGGTGAGGCCATATAAACTGCAGAGTGACAGCGGAGGAACAGTGACCAAGTGCTTCCTTTATTTGCTGTACTTTTGCCTCTTGTTTTGAAGTCTGAAATGGGACATTATAAGCCAAGTGGGTGAAATTCTACTTTCTGGGGATTGTTCTTTCCAGGGGCCTCTGTCACTCTTGGCAGAATGTGCCCCTGTTTGTTTCCTTCTGTGGGTGAGGTTAAGTTCCTCGAGGGGACATGAAAATAGTTTTCCCATCTCAAACTTGATTCACATTTGTTGCATTGATTGAGATTAAAACGTTTCGGTGAAAATATCATTGAGATGAATACTTGAAATGTCAGAGCACACAAGACGACAGGCCAAGTCCTGGAAACTGGAATACTGTTCCTCATTCCATGCTGTAAAACTCAATGTTTGATCATTTTTGAGGAGAAACTGATGCCCAGTTAAAAAAAAAAAGCCAGAAGCTGTGTCATTAAGACATTATAGTACTTCTGTCCTCATCCCTGGTGGTCTACTGTTTCGGATTCAGCTCTTTTACTGTTTGCATCCAGCAAATCAGGATTTATTGTCCTGATAGTGACAACAGCAAAAGCAGAGCAGCTCTGACAGGAATCCTTCCTATGTCTCGGATCAGTGAATGTCCCCAAGAAGAATCAATGACCCAGCCTCTTAAAGAAGTTGTCTTGACTGTCTCTGCTCAGTCGGTCAGCTGATTCAGAGAATCTGACGAGAATATCCTTTTACCCAAATTCATCAATCAATCAAATTTACCTGTTAACCCATCCAGGATTTTCTCATTTCAGTTCAATGTTTTAACAATGAAGCAGCCTGATGTTATAGTAACAAACTGAGGGTAGAGCTGGTTTGTCCAACCTTATCCCACAGGGGGCGACAGGGATACATTTCAATATTTCTCTCAACTCAGGGGCCAGTGAGAAAAGGCACCATTCCACTGACTGTATCTATCACTTCAATTTGTAAATAATTAAAATGTTCATTAAGAAGTGCCAAGCAGCAGAATGAGTTGTATTGTTGTTTGTCTTTGTGTTGTAGAAGCTGAGAAGCAGAGAGACAGACTTGGCCCCAAGTTGTCATCCTCAGAGAAGAGGAGAGGAATCGGGCTGAGTTCAGGAGTTGGGTATAAGTCACTCTGTCCTTGCTTCCACCTCTTGGTCACCCACTCCAACCTGGCCTCGGTACAATTCATCTCTCTCCCTTGCTCCCTCTCCCTCCATATCACATTCACACTGTCCCCCTTCCCGTTTTGCCTCCTGCTCATATCTCAAGGGCAGTATCGATCGGACAAAACTGCTCTGTGTCTCCAAAGACATTTTTTGAAAAACAAAACAACGGTGCAACCTGAGATGCCTTCTGCAAAGAAAAATCTACCGCTTATGTAGTGATGTGAGAAGGCCACCAGATGGTGATATTGTAGCTTTTTAAACACGAAAGGAGAGAGAGAGAGAAACAGTTGACTCATCAGTTTTCAATTCATTCATTCATTCAAACTTCTCTCCTGTGATCTCATTGCAGCCAGATACAGACACACAGATACAAACATACACACAGACACATATGGAGACACACATCAACATGACCAATGTATCTCTGTAAACACGAGGGTCAGACGGAAAGGGGGGAAGGGTATAACTCCATTTCAGTGGATTTGCCTCCAAAACAACAGAAACCCCACATCACAGACATACTAATACACACGCTCATGTACACTCGCTCACACACAAACAGCTACACATACATAGGTAGTTCAACAGAGATAGAAACACACACAGTTACAGCGACACACACATATGTGCAGACAGACATTGAGACACATGTACAGAAACACAAATAAACACAGACACGCAGGCATACAGACACACACAGAAACATACATGCATATGTACACACACTAACACACACATACATACAGAAACATAGCACACCCATACAGACTGTGTGCAGTAACTGACACTGCCCTGAGTTTAACCATCTTTAACACAGTTTGTTTCAATCAGATAATTCCCAGCTTTTACTGACGAAATATCAATGGGAAAGTGGGACAGTACTGTGATGTCCCTGCTCTATTGTCAGGAAAGAGGTGAATGTGTTTAATAAACTCATGATTATTTGTACAATGAACAAACTTCCACTCGTACAACAGATCCCAATAATCCCCTGATGTTCATCTGTGAAACGGATTGATGTTCATTCTCAGAAACTAATTAAAAGTAAACTCCCCGTCTTTAATGGTTACCTAGTCCCACTCACACCTTGTGTTAGTCTGTGTGAAAATACTGTGCTCACCTGTGGGAAAAAATTGTGTTCCTGGCTGCAGAAGGTTCTGTTCCCTTGTCTGGATAAAGGTGTTTTATAGCCGGTTTGAAACTGCAGCTTTGTCTCTGTGTGAATTTTAGGTCTGGGGCCAATTCGTACTTGTGTGAGAGAAAGTTTGTGTGAGTGGGGGAGCAAGGAAGGAACTATCAGGAGACACTGGACTTAACTTTTGGGTTGCTGCTTTCTCTAACCCCTCCTCCCACGGCCCCCGCCCCCCACCCCACCTCCGGCTTCGAACATCACGAAGAAGCTTCTTGGTTTGCTCCATATCTGGAGGATGTGTGCTCCAGGTAGAGACAGCTGGGAACTGACTGGATAGCTGGGATTTGGGAGGAGAGAGCGATTTGAATGACAGAACTTGCGGTTTATAAAACTGGTCTTGGCAGCCATACTTCCTTTCTTCATGTGGATGAAGCCAGGAGGTGGGTGTCAGACTTATTCTGGCTGTCTGTGTCTGTGTGAGAGACAGTGTGGGTACAGCTGGAATCTCAATGCTAGTCTTAGACCTGTACCACCCTCTTCCTGAAGCAGCCCTGGTGAGCAGACTCAGTATCTTTCCTGAACTCCTGGCTGTCTCTCACTGACTTCTCCTCTTCTTGTCTCTCTGTTTTCTTGCTTTGTGTCTCTTTCTCTCTAAGTCTCTCTTTTTGTCTCTCGTTTCTGTCTCCCTCTTGTGTCACTGTCTCTCACACTCAACTCTTGTCTCTCTTTGTTTCATTCTCTCTCTGTCTTCTCCCTTTGTGTCTCTGTCTCTTTCTCTCAAAGTGTCTCCTCTTGTCGCCCTTTTGGTCTTTCTCACTCTTTGTATCTTTCTCTCACCTGTGTCTCTGTCTCTCACACAGTCAACTTCTGCATCATTTTGTTTCATTCTCTCTCTCTCTCTCACTAGCAACTGCTCTTTGCCCCCTGCCCCTCTCCTTTTGTTCCTTCCCCCATCATTCTCTCTCTGTCTTTTCCCTCCATATTTCTCTTTCCTTTCCCTTCATCTTTCTCTCTCCCTTCCTTCCATCTTTTTCTCCCTCTCCTTTCCCTCCATCTCTTTCTCTATTTCATCTCCCGGTGTCTCATCTCATTGCGTCCTTCTTCCCTGCCTCGCTCCCAAAATTTTCTTTCCATACAAAATTGCCAAATTCCACCCCCACCCCAAATATGAACGTCCCCACAAATTTGACCCTCGAATTTTGTCATTCAATTTGAGACTCCGTATACCCGCCTCATTTCACACTCTCTTCTCCCTCCATTTTCTGCCTCCAATATTTCCACCAACAAGTTTCACTGCTGCCCAGTTTTGTTCCTCTCTTGAACACCCCCCCAAGAGGCGTGTCCCCAATTTTGTCGCACCCTTACAGCATCGTACCCTGAAATCCCAAAATCTTGCGCTGCCGAAAACATTGTTGCCCCTGCCAGATATTGCACTCCCCCTACAAAAATATTTTGATGCCCCACCCACCAAATATTGTCCCCTCAATTATTGCATTTCCCAATTTCTGTTCTCCAAAAGTTTGCTCTCCATCCCGATTTTGCAACCTCCCCACTTTATGTCATCTCAAATATTGACCCCACAAATTTTTGCACCCATTTAAATATTTCCCCCTTGACTTTTACCCCATATTTTATCCCAACAAAAATTTTCAGCCTCACAGTTTCTGATAGCTCCCCGGGCAGCGTCACCCTCTTTCTTCGTTCCTCTGTGATCCCTCCACTATGTATAGTTACCCCACTGTATCTCACCCCATGAGCAACACCCAAACCCCCCCCTCACCCTCACTGGATCCCTGACCCCACCCCACGGGCTGGAGGCCCCAGGGAGTATGGCCAGAGACACTCGGGCCTGTTCACTGACTGCCTCACTGCACAGCAAGATCCCAGTCCCCAGGCAGGCCCCCTTCCCCCTTCACCGAGAAAGATGTTTTAGCCAACAACCCCTTCCACCTTTCAGTTTAGACAAAGCACGATGGTGCAAAATGCAGATGGGTCAAGGACCAGGAAGATCCTCTGGCATTACCCATGAAGAGACGTTGAAGGACAGACAGGGAGATAGAGAGACAGAATCCAAGAGGAAAATGGAGGGATAGATGGATGGAGAAGGGGAGAATGGACATAGGAAGAGACAGAAAGAGAGAAAGAGAAACAATCAGGAAGAGAGGCAGAAATCGCATTGAGAACAAGAGGGAGACAGAGAGAGAGGGGGCGGAGAGAGAGGAAGGGAGAGGGAGATAGGAGAAAGATAGAAATTTTATGGACAGGACAAGAAAGGACAGATACAGAGAGTGGGAAAGACAGAAGGGACAGAGGAAAAAAAAAAAAAAAATCGAGGGAGAGAAGAGCAGACAGAGAGATACCATCCAGAACGAGTGATGGAGACAGGATGATGCAGACAGAATGACCCTCAGGCAGGAACAGCAAGATCACGCAGGACAATGTGAGAGCGAGAGAGAGAGAGAGAAATGTTGTGGAGAGGTGAGTGGGAAAACCTGGAAATCAGAAAGACTGAACAATAAAATAGTTCTTGAAAAACCTGGCGAGGGGTCGAGACAGTAGGAGGGAGGAATATGAGGGGTGGGGGAAGAGTGAACAGCGGTAGATGCGAAGGATGTGGGGATTTATAGATTTATAGAAAACTGTGGGAAGGACAGGTAGGTGGGAATATGGAGGCAAAGAGAGAGGGAGGCAGTGAAATTTGTGGCATCAGACTTAGCAGCAGCCCCCTTTTGCCCCTTTGTCTCCCCCACACCCCTCGCCCAGAGCTCATATCCTTGCAGTAAAAACCCCAGAGACAGCCTGAACCCCACAATTCTTTTCCCCATGCGTGTGCAAGTGTGTAAATGACCGACAAGGAGACGGGCTGGTTTATTATAATGCTCTCGTCTCTCTCTTTCTCTCTGGTTCCAGCTCTTGTCTGAAGATTCCTCATGGCAGAACCATTTGATTCTCTCAGTCTGTGCATCATCCCAAATTTCAGCTCCCGAATCTAATCTCCTCAGGGGCGAGGTTGGAAAGACGGAGAGAAATAAAAACAACATCCAGCACCAAAAGCACAGCAAGATCACACCACTCTCTGCCATCCACAATCTGACACTTCCGAGGACAGCAAGATCCCACCGCTCGCTGCCTGAACTTCCATTATCTGACACTTTCCCCCACTTCCCCTTCCCCCTCCAGAACAGCCCATCATATGAAACATGGAACAGGAAGAGGCTCAAACCGCCTCAGTGTTTCTGTTTGAAGGGAGTAGGGAGAGAGATATTTACTCCAGAGGCTGGGATTCACCTCCACCGTGCCCGCTATTCCCCCCAACCACCCACCACCCACCACCCACCGACCATCTCCACTTCCAGAGATTGTGCCTACCTCTTTACGTGTCCAAGCTTCAGTCTCTCAGTAATCTCCTCAGGGGGAGAGAAGTAAATTGATCACATCAAAGCCAAAGTTTTGAAACAAAAATGAAGAGGAACATATGAGATTCCATCACAGACTGAATTTCAAAATTCTCCCAATTTTTCAGCAATTTCCCCTGATTTTAAATCCAGAGAATAAGATCAATTTACTTCTCTCCCCCTGAGGAGATTACTGAGAGACTGAAGATTTGATCTGGGATCAAGGGGCAAATGCTTTCTGACTGCCTCCAGTGTCTACTTTCTGAGAGGCCAGGCAATAACTCAATGGTGGGGAGTCACTCCCCAGAGCCTGTGTCTCTCCCTTCGTCCCTCCAGCTGGTTTTCTGATACCCTGATGGTAAAAAAAAAACCCCAAAAAAAAAAAGACCAATGACCATCCCACTCCCATTCATCAGGCACAGACCCCATGCCCACTACTTCCGGGATTGGTGTTGTTTCTACATGAAACATTAATGATGAACTGATACACTTACCTTTCTCTCTCTCTCTCTCTCTCTCCTCTCCCTCTCTCTATCCCAATCTACATCTCTATCTCTGCCCAGCTTTCTCCTGCTCTCAGAAATTGATCAAACTTTCTCTCTCTGTCTCTCTCCCTCTCTGTCCTTATCCACCTCTCCATCTCTGTTCAGCTTTCTGCTGCTCTCGAGAATCAATCTCTCTCTCGCTGTCTGTCTCTGCTCCTATCTCTCTCTCTCTCTCTCTTTTACTCCTCTCCCTCTACCTTCCTCTCTTTGTCCCTATCGACTTCTCCACCTCTGCTCAGCTTTTCCTGCTCTTGGCAATCAATCGATATCTATTTGTCTCTCTCTCTCTCCCCATTTCCTCTATGTTTTGATTGAAACGTCCTCTCCTGCCTTATGTTTTCAACATGTTGCAATCTCCCCACCATGTCTCGTAGACATTTGCAACATCAATACCACATTTTGGAGGATGAGGGGGTGACGAGAGGTGGGAGGGATCTGGGCTGAGGGAAAAGGACGGACGATGCACTCCACCCACTATCAAACCATCAGCAACCTCAGCCCAGGGCCCCGTAGACAGGCACACAGCGTGTTTGAGGGTGACCCGCAGACCGCGGGGGTGCACAGCAAGATTACACAGGCAGCCGTATCCAGTACCTCCAAGGCATTCCCTCAAAACCTTGTCGGAGCCAACCACACCCTGTGCCCACAAAAGAGGGGCTGACATTGCAATGAAGGATGTTCTGCACAGCAGGATCCCACCAGCTGTCCCCAGCCTCCCCACACTGAAGGAGACTGAAGGTTTTCATAACCTTCACCGCCCAAGATCAGAACCGACCCCACACCCACCTCATCTGAATTTGGAAATAGTGGACCCCTGCTACTGTAAAGGAAAAGGCTGCAGGCTGTCCCCTCACAGCAAGATCACAGAGGCTGCGACGTGAAGACAGGACTCCCCCCACTGAGTGCACCAGCAAATACTAAACTCCCCCATTTAAACTTAGAACTGAGGTTGGACTGAACACTGGAGTTAACCCCTCACGCCCTTTCCCCCAGAACTTGTACCCATCCCCCCCACCCCCTGTCACTCTTTCAGCTGTCACCCTTTTCACTCCAACACCACAAATCTTGGCCCCTACACTCTCCACTGCACAGGAACCCACAAGCAGCAAAACATGAAAACGGCCACTTGTTGATAAGAGAGGATTAATCTCATCCCAAACATTGGCTGTGAGGGAGTGGGGATGTCAGACCCTGCAGTTTCTGCTCTTTTGAAATATTGAGCCCACTCCTTATCCCCAACCCAGAGCCTGCACTGGCCTCCCCATTCCCTCAACACCCCACACCCAGAGACAGGAATGAAGTTCCAGTCAATGGAAACAATTTGCTCCGTTTACCCACAAACCTCACACAGACCAATAGGGGCCAGTAGGAGGGAATGGAATATAGAGGTGGGGTGGGATCCACTCCTTTCCCATATCCTGGCACGCCCATCCCACCCACCCATCTCCCCGTGAAAATGACGACAAATCCCAGCGGAGTTTCTCCCAGATATTCCAAGATGAAATACAGGGAAGTAACCAGCTGGATGGAGAGACAAGGGAATCCAGCCTTCCTCTCCCCTTCTCCATTGCCCTCAGATCACCAGTAAACTACATTCAAGTGGCGCCTGCACCTTCCGTTTATCCCTCACCACTCCATGGCCCTGTCTGAAGTACACATACGACTCTCCTCAATGATTCACAAAGCTTTTAATTGTATAAGTCCTGTCCTTGTTTGTTTTACCAATATTCAATACCTTGTATTTATTCAAATTTAAACTCCATCTGCCACTCCTTAGCCCATTGATCCAATTGAACAAGATCTCTTTGTAATCTTAAATAACTTCATTGTCCACCATACCAGCAATTTGGGTATCATCCACAAACTTACTAATCATGCCTTCCATAGTCCTATCTAAATCATTTACACAAATGACAAACAAAAGTGGACCCAGCAGCAGACCCTGTCGAACAGGTGTCCAGTCTGAAAAACAACCTCCACCACCAGTCTCTGTCTCCTGCCATTAAGCCAATTCTGTATCCAATTAGCAAACTCACCCTGAATCCAATGTGATCTAACTTTAATAATTCGTTTGCCACAAGGAACCTTGTCGAAGGCTTCACTAAACTCCAAGTAAACAATGTGTACCACTGTGCCCTAATCAACCTTCTTTACACTTCCTCAAAAAACTCAATGAAGTGTGTGGAGCACGATTTCTCTTGCACAAAACCATGCTGACTATCCCTCATCAGTCCGTGCCTCTCCAAATGCATAGGCTCACAGGTCTATGGTTCCCAGGCTTCTCCACACATCACTTTTCAAACAGATACAAACACCAGCCATTCTCCAGTTATTAGACACCTCACCAGTATTTGGAGACGATACAAATCTTTCTGCAAGAAGCTCACAATTTTCTCCCTAACTTTCCACAATGTCCGAGGATACACGCGCTCAGGGCCCAGAGAATTATCCACGTTTATATCTTTTAAGACCACCGGAAATTCCTCTTTTATAATGTGAACTGTTTCCAAAATATCATTATTTATTTCCCTGAGTTCTCTAGCCTCCATTTCTTTCTCCACAGTAAAAATGGAGGCAAAATATTCATTTAATATCTTTCCCATCTCCTGAGGTTCAACACAAAGATGAACTCTTTCACCTTTATGGAGCCCAACTCTCTCTCTCGCTGCTCTCTTTCTCTAATATACTTGTGGCATCCCTTTGGGACATCTTTAATCTTATTTGCCAAGACTATCTCATATCTTCTCTTTGCCTTCCCGATCTCCCTCTTAGGAATGCCCCTACACTCTTTATACTGTTCAAAAGATTCATTTTGATGGTATGTAAAATGTGATTGTTTGTATCTAATATGTGATTCTTTTTTATTTTTATATAACAAGTCCTTCATCCCTGCAATCAATCTTGTAATCCTCCTCTGGACCCCTCTAACACCAGCACATCTTTTATGAATACAGGTCCCAAAACTACTCACAATTTTCCAACTGCGGTTTGACAAGCGGTTAGCCTCAGCAGTACATTTCTGCTCTCGCTGTCTTCAAATGAATGCCTACCTTGCCTTTGCCTTATAACCACCAATTGAACCTGCATGTTAACCTTACGATAATCCTGAACTCGAACTCCCAAGTCTCTTTTGACTTGAGCTTTCTGAAGGTTTACCCCGTTCAGAAAATAGTCTATGCCTTTACTCTTCCCACCAAAATGTATAGCCTCACACTTTCCTTCACTGTATACCACCTGCCATTTCTTTGTGCACTCTCCTAGCCTGTCCAAGTCATTCTAAAGCCTTCCCACATCCTTGAGACAACCTGTCCCTCCACCTATCATTGTGTCATCTGCAAGCTTAGCAACAAGGCCCTGAATTCCTTCGTCCAGATCATTAATGCATTACGTCAATAGTTGTGGTACCAACACTGACTCCTGCTCAACTCCACAAGTCATCCGGCTGTCATCCTGAAAAAGACCCCTTTATCCCAACTCTCTGCCTTCTGCCAGTCAGCCAATCCTCAATCCATGCCAGTACTTTGTCCCTAACACCATGGACCCTTACCTTATTTAGCAGCTTCCTGTACGGCACCTAGTCAATGCCTTCTGAAGATCCAACAGACTACATCCACTGGCTCCCCTTCGTCCAAGTTGTTCAGTACCTCCTCAAAGAATCCCATCAGATTTGTCAGGCATGAAGCCCCCTTGGTGAAGCCATGCTGACTCTTCCAAGTACTCCATGGTCACATCCTTACAGTGACCTGCCACACTGTGTTTAATACAAAGCTAATTTATTTGACTTTTATCCAGAATATTAAAACTTTGCTTTCAGTCCTGAATGTGATGAACTGCAAAGTCCAATTACCGTTGAGATCTGTGAACTCTATGTTGTCTCTGCAGGATTGATAAGTGAGTGAATTCCTTCCCCCACACAGAGCAGGTGAACGGTCTGTCCCCCAGGGTGACTCTCTGCTGTCTCAGCAGGGCCGATGAGTGACCCAACTGTTTTTTCCTCACATGCAGCAGGTAAATGCTTTCCACCCAGTGTGAACTCACTGGTTTACTGAGAGTTGAGATGATCGCCTGAACCCAGTCCCACAATGAAAGCATCCGAAAAGGTGCCTCATCATGTGAGAATGTTGATGGGACATCAATTCGATAGAACTTCAATAGCACTTCCCACAGACTAGACATTTGAAAGATCTCTCCTCAATGTGAACACGATGATAAAACCGTACCCAAGAACTTGCACAGGGATTCCTATAGTCTAAGCATTTTTAAGGTCTCTCCTCAGTGTGAACATGTTGATGACAATTCAGTTCCCAGGAGCTTCTGTAGCACTTCCTGCAGTCTGGGCATTTAAAAGATCTCTCCGCAGTGTGAACTTGCTGGTGTCTCAGCAAGTTGGACGACCGAGTGAATCCCCTCCCACACTCGGAGCAGCTGAATGGTCTCTTCCCAGTATGAACTTGCTGGTGCTCTGTGAGGTCAAATGATCACCTGTACCCAGTCCCAGAGTGAGACCACCTGAATGGTCTCTTCTCAGAGTGAAGATGTTGGTGGGATATCAGGTCCAGGGGGTTTTGTAGTATTTCCTGCAGGCTGAGCATTTAAAAGGTCTCTCATTAATGTCAGCAAGTTGATGCGACATCAGGTCCCTGGGACTTTTCAAGCACATCCCTCAGTTTGGGCATTTAAACGATCTCTCCTCCGTGTGAGCACTTTGATGGGCCATCAGGTCCCCAGATGTTTTATAGTATTTTCCAGTCTCAGCATTTAAAGGGTCTCTCTTTAGTGTGAACGTGTTGATGGGACACCAAGTTCCCAGATGTTTTATAACATTTTCCACAGTCTTGGCATTTAAAAGGTCTCTCATTAATGCGAGCTCGTTGACGGGACATCAGGTTCCGGGATGTTCTGAAGCATTTTCCACAGTCTGGGCTTTGAAATGGTCTCTTGTCAGTGTGAATGAGCTGGCGTTCCAGCAGGCTAGATGACCGAGTGAATCCCTCCCTACATACTGAGCAGGTAAATGGCCTGTTACTGGTGTGACTGCGTCAATGAGTTTCCAGCTCAGATGCGGAAATGAATTCCTCCCCACAATCCCCACATTTCCACAGTTTCACCCCAGTGTGACTGCATTTTTGGTTTGTGAGGTCTGATGATTCGCTGAAGCCTTGTCCACACACACAACACCTATACAGTTTCTCTCCAGTGTGAATGGAGCTTTTTCCTTCCAGGTTTAAAATCTGATCATGTTCCATTTGTGATAAAATGGGTGACTCCATCAGATCCTGGTGTGACGGTGCGTTTGAAAATCTTCTCCTTCTAATATCTTGTGAAATGGACATCAAACAAAAAACAAGACAGTCAGAGACAATCTCGAAAGACATTGGCTTCTGTGTAGAGATAGAGAATGAAGGAGGGGGATTTTGGACACCTACAACTTGACCAGAACTCTGTCAGAATCTTTTAAACACTCAGCCTCCACCACTGAGAAGGGGCAGGGTAACAGGTGGATGTGAACACCAACACCTCCAAGTTCCCTCCAGGTCACACACCATCCAAACATTGCTGACATCCAGTCCTGGTGGAGCAGAAATTTCCTCCCATTAACTAACTGGCAAAACCGAGGCCTTTATCTTCATTCCCCAACACAAACTCTACGGCCTCACAACTGACTCTCAACCCTCTGTGGCAACTGCTGAAGTCTGAACCAAACAAGTCATAACCATGGTGAAGAGATGAGTTTTCAACCACATATCCCTACCATCATCGAGACTGCCTACTTTCACCGCAGTAACATTACCCGACTCCTCCGAGTCTCTGTTCATTTGCTGCTGAAACTCTCGTCCATTCCTTTGTTACCTCTGGACTTAACTATCCTTACTCACTCCTCACCATCGTCTCACATTCCCCTCTCTGCACTTGTCTTACTTCTCTGCCTCTATTTTTGGGTGCCCTTGAGCTCTGTTTAGTGTTTTTTTCTTCTTTCCATTGACTGTATCTAAATGAGATTTTTACCATTGCTCATTCTCCCAACCATGTGCTGCTGTCTTAACAGCTTTATCTTCCCACATCAGCTCTCACAATGCTGTAAGGGAAGGAGTTATAGGTTACTCATCAGGTGATGTAATCCTGAGGCCATCCAAAACTCTGCTGCCCGCATGAGTGTTCACAACAAGGTTTGTTCACCAACTGGCCCATGCTCACGCAGCTAAATTTTAAACTTTTCATCCTTTTGTTCAAATCTCTTGATCGTCTCCTCTCTATCTCGCTCTGTAATGTCCTCTAGCCTCCAGCCCTCTCAAGGGCAATTAGGGCTGGTCAGTAAATGCTAAACCAGCCAGTAATGGCCACCCCCACCCCAAGAATGACATTTTTTTAAAAAAATGTCCTTCCAGATATCTGCATTATCTACAATTCCAACCTCCTGAAAATTCTTGATTTTAACTGTTTCACATTTGGTGCCCTCAAGCTTTAGCTGCCAAGGCCACAAACTGTGAAATTTCCTTACTAAACCTCTCCTTTTCTCTGCCTCAGTTTTGCACTTGAAAATACTCCTTCAAAACAACAAATCTGACCATAACACATTTTGTCACCTCCCTAACATCTTATTATGTGATTCTGGTCAAACGTTGCATTATAATACTCCCGAGGAACAGCTTGGAAGTTTCCATTCTGTGAAAGACACTACATTGATATAAATTAATTGTCATTGATTTGGACACATATCACAGTTCCTTCATCACCACTTGGTGAACAACTCCTCACCGAACAGCATTGTGGGAGCTACTAAGGAAATATAATTGCCAGCAGCAAATGCTCAGGCAATGTTCTGCTGTATAAACCTTATTTAGAGAGTGAATGGAAGTAACAATAAAATACCTAGGAGAGTCACACCCATTATTGAAGACAGAGGAAGTTAGACAATGACGGAGAGTTGATCAAGGAGAGCAGAAATGAACCAGAACAATGGATGGTCTCTCATTCAGCAGTGTTATAAAGCAACTCTTAACATCAGTCACATAATACGATATTATGGGGGTGACAAAATTCTCCCAACCATGTGCTGCTGCCTCAACAGCTCTATATTCCCACATGAGCTCTCACAATGCTGTAAGGGAAGGAGCTCCAGCTCCAGAGTCAGATATCTGAGAACAGCACGAGAAGCTGAATTGTGTAGATTACTGGTTAAAAATACTGAAATAATTTCATTGTGTTCCAACTTTAAAATCAAATGCTACAGTCTACCCCTCAAAAGATATCAAAAGCACTGGGGTCAGAGGAAACTATCACAGTTCAGGATACCTAGGAATCAGAGTGATGTCACTGAGTAATTGTCCGTGTGTCATAACATCACTCATTTGAACAGACAGCATTTGGGTCTGCACAAACAGGTGATCTCCATGAAGGATGTGAGCGTCTGACACGTGATTCGAAAGGAAATTCATCAGAATGGTTAAAGAACTGAGGGATACTGGTTTTAAGGTCAGGTTGGAGAAACTCAAGTTGTTCCGCACAGTGCAAAGGAGATTGATATGACAGTTGATAAAGGGGGTGATAACACAGTGTGGA